>NC_138771.1:339737288-340304788 GCF_965119305.1 Pelophylax lessonae | reverse complement strand
GGTGTGTGTGTGTGTGGGGGGTGGTGTGTGTGTGTGTGTGTGTGTGTGGGGGGGGTGGTGTGTGTGTGTGTGTGGGGGGGGGGGGTGGTGTGTGTGTGTGTGTGTGTGTGTGGGGTGGTGTGTGTGTGTGGTGGTGTGTGTGTGGGGTGGTGTGTGTGTGTGTGTGAGGGGGGTGGGGGGTGGTGTGTGTGGGGGGTGGGGGGTGGTGTGTGTGGGGGGTGGTGTGTGTGTGTGTGGGGTGGTGTGGAGGGTGGTGTGTGTGTGTGGTGTGTGTGTGTGTGTGTGGGGGTGGTGTGTGTGTGTGGGGGGTGGTGTGTGTGTGTGTGTGTGTGTGTGTGTGTGTGTGTGTGTGTGGGGGGTGGTGTGTGTGTGTGGGGGGTGTGGTGTGTGTGTGGGGGGGTGGTGTGTGTGTGGGGGGGGGGGTTGTGTGTGTGGGCTAAATTGTAAGAAAAAATTAAAGTGTTTATGTATATATTTAGCTAAAAATATATAAATTAAGGAATAATACAAAATTTCCATTCAGTCGCTGTGGATGAATGTAACCAAAACATTTAATAAAAAAAATCACTAAAAATGATTACTAAATAAAAGATTGCTACAGCGCTCACTCACCTTTTTAGTTGGCTTAGGTCAGTGATGAACCTTGGCAACACAGGTGTTTTGTAACATTTCCCATGATGCTCACCTACACTGCAGAGTACATGAGCATTTTGGGAAATGTAGGGCAAAAACATCTTGGGGGGGGGGGGGGGTTAAGGGTTACCATCACTGGCCTAGGTAAAACATTTCCAATACATTTTAGTTGTCTGTGTGCACCATTTTTAAAATAAAGCAAAATCTCTTTACAATAAATTGCAAATGGCACATTGGCGTTCGCCCTGGACCAGAAATGACACCAAATTGGCTTGCACACATTCCAGCAAGTGGTCACAATCAACTGGCTAATCATGGTGAGGGCCACTTTCAGCTGTGAAGAAATGGCATTCATATGCAAAGTAAGTGTGTGTGTGTGTGGGGGGGGGGGGGGTCTGTGCTTGTAATCAGAGCATTGATTACCAGTGCAGACCCTTGGGGGATGCCACTAGAGCCACCAGGGATGCCCACCCATGCCACCATTGATGCCAATCAGTGCTCAGGGAACCTGTTAGTGCCCTCCTCATCAGTGCTGCCCATCATTACCATCTTTCAGTGCTGCCCACCAGTGCCAATCATTGCCCATCAGTGCCACCTATCAATGCCCATCAATGCTGCATATCAGTGCCACCTATCTATCTATCAGTGCTGCATATTAGTGTCTCATCAGTGCCTGCCAGCGCAGCCTCATCAATGCTCGTCAGTGCAACAAAAAACATATTGATTTACCAAATTTTATTACATAAACAAAAACACATTATTTTAGGGGTCAAACATTTAGGTCTTCTTTTTGCCAATAGAAAAAAAACCTTGCAGTGATCAAATACCACCAAAAGAAAGCACTATTTTTTATGAAAATACTGTCATACATTTGTGTTAGGTACAGGGTTGCATGACCGCACAATTGTCATTCAAAATGCAACAGTATAAAAAGCTGAAAATTGGCCTGGGCAGGAAGGGGTGTAACTGCCCTGTAAGGAAGTGGTTAACTATTGAAACATGGGAATAAATATTCCAGGGGTAATCATGCTCAGCTCAATGGTTTAGTGGTTAGTGTTCCTGGCTATAAACACTTTGAGCATGAGTTCAAATCCCAAGTGTGCCATCACCTTCTTAAATTTTAGACAGCTATAAATAAATACTGAAACTTGGCAAATGCATAATTGCACCCTGCACATATGCATGTTTGTTTCTTGAATATACAAGGCCATTGACATGCAATTTTAGGTGATGTAGCCAATGTATTACTATGTGGCCAAAAAAAAATTATGCCACACAGGGTGTTATCATGGTTGGGCCTTGAACTCATGACCTAGCAATCTTTAGCTGTGAGCTTAGCCCACTACACCAAAGTGCTGAATACAATCAGATATGCCTGAAAGTTTCAGATGAATAAAGAATGAAGACTGCTAATTAGACAGCTGTGTAGTCTGCTATTAGAAAATCTAAAGGTTAAAACACATAAGATACATAACTATACCTTAAAATTAAAATAAACCATAATAAATGACATTGCTGTGTAATAGTGATTCAGAATAGACAAATTTCCTTTTATGAAAAACACAAAGGGAATTTGGCTAACTCCAAACTCAAATTCAGCCTAAGTTAACTCCAAACCCGAATTCAGTCTAAGTTAACTCCAACTCCGAATTCATTAAAGCATCTAGTTGATGGTTTAACTCCAGCCACTTACCTAATTAGGATGCAATGAGTTTAGGCTGGAGTTATTTCTGGAGAAGTGAGCAGCTCTACTCCAAACTTATACTGAATTAGGCCCTATGTGTCAATATTTTGTGTGGCCACCATTATTTTCCAGCACTGCCTTAACCCTCTTGGGCATGGAGTTCACTAGAGCTTTACAGGTTGCCACTGGAATCCTCTTCCACTCCTCCATGACGACATCACGGAGCTGGTGGTTGCTAGAGACCTTGCACTCTTCCACCTTCCATTTAAGGATGCCCCACAGATGCTCAATAGGGTTTAAGTTTGGAGACATGCTTGGCCAGTTCATCACCTTTACCCTCAGCTTCTTTAGAAAGGCAGTGGTCATCTTGGAGGTTTGTTTGGGGCCGTTATCATGTTTGAATACTGCCCTGCAGCCTAGTCTCTGAAGGAAGGGGATCATGCTCTGCTTCAGTATGTCACAGTACATGTTGGCATCTATGGTTCCCTCAATGAATTGTAGCTCCCCAGTGCTGGCAGCACTCATGCAGCCCCAGACCATAACACTTCCACCATGCTTGACTGTAGGCAAGACACACTTTTCTTTGTACTCCTCATCAGGCTGCCACCGCACACGCTTAACATCATCTGAACCAAATACGTTTATCTTGGTCTCATCAGACCACGGGACGTGGTTCCAGTAATCCATGTACTTAGTCTGCTTGTCTTCAGCAAACTGTTTTACGGGCTTTCTTATGCATCATCTTTAAAAGAGGCTTCCTTGCAACAGCCATGCAGACAAATTTGATGCAGTATGCAGCGTATGGTCTGAGCACTGACAAGCTGACTCCCCACCCCTTCAACCTCTGCAGTAGGGATGATCGAACTTTTGAAAAGTTCGGTTCGGCCAGAACATCCGAACTTCCCGAAAGTTCGGCCTGGATTTCAGAACCCCATTGAAATCAATGGGACCCGAACTTCGGTAATCAAAAAACACAATTTTTAAGCCCTAAAACCCAATAAATGCCCCTAAAAAGTCCCTAGGGTTCTGGGTCATGCCCCATTAACTATTAATCACACAAAAAAAGTTTTTAAAAATTGTCATTTTTGATAAAAAAGCCAATAATTGAAAAAAAAAAAGAGAGATTTTTTGATTTTGACTTTGGATTTAGTATCTGGGGGGTCTAAAAAGTGTACATGTGAAGTTTCAGCTCTGTAGCATGTCCAGAACCATGAAAAAAAAAAGATAAATTTTCAGTAGAACAGGGATGTGGGACCCTCCTTTTACACCTATATGATCTTTTTTTTCTGGTTCTGGGCATGCTACAGAGCTGAAACTTCACAGGTACACCTTTTAGACCCCCCAGACACATAATCACACAAAAAAAAAGTTCTTAAAAATTGTCATTTTTGATAAAAAAGCCAATTATTGAAAAAATTAAAAAAAAAAGAGATTAACCGCTAGCAACAAAAGTGTACTCACTTTTGTTGCTAGTGGTTTAGACATTAATGGCTGTGTGTTGAGTTATTTTGATGGGGCAGCAAATTTACACAGTTATACAAGCTGTACACAAAAATATCAATAGGGAGCAAGCGCTATGAGTTCACAAGCTGCTAGCACTAAAAAGGTTAATATATACCTCCTAGACAACAAGAGAAAACGTTCCATATGGTGAGCAATCGATTTAGTGTATCCAATCTGAGGACAAGGATGTCTCTATAGCCTTAAGGGGTACCTCCACTTACCCACTGGAATTTGATTCAAGGCTTGGCTCTTTGGGAAATCTGGTGAGCATTAGTGATGGACGAACATCGGTCGGGGCGGTTCGCGAACGCCAGCCACAAATTTTCTAAAAAGTCTGCGAACCGTGAGTTTGCGGCGGGCCCCTTTGACTTTAATGGGAGGTGAACTTTAAAAACCTTTAGGTCATATTGGCAGCCACAAAAGACGTACTAGCTGTGTACAAATAGTCACAGCACATGGACAATGTCATAACAGAAGTATTGCAATTGGAAAAGTTGCCCTAAATTATTATTTTTTTTTTACAGCAAAAAATATATATGTTTTTTTTCATAAATCAGCCAGAACTGACAGCAGCCGGTAAATACATTGTCTAATACATATAGGGTCCATTCACACATCTGTAAAATGGGTCTGCATCCATTCCACAATTTGGTGGAACCTTTACAGACCCATTGTTTTTCATTTCCAGTCTGAAAAATTAGGCATTCACAGGATAAAGAAGTAAGTGTCTGCCATTCCAGGCTCCAAAAATTAACCCACATGCGTTTACCTGACAGCTAAGAACGTAGTATTCTGTGGCTGAAGGTACATTAGGCATTCACAGGTAACAGAAGTAAGTGTCGGCCATAAAATGCACCAAAAAAATAGCCCACATGAGTTTACCTGACAGCTAAGAATGTAGTATTCTGTGGCTGAAGGTGCATTAGGCATTCACAGGATACAGAAGTAAGTGTCGCCCATTCCAGGCCCCAAACATTAGCCCACATGGGTTTACCTGACAGCCAAGTACGTAGTATTCTGTGGCTGAAGGTACATTAGGCATTCACACAGTATACAGAAGTAAGTGTCCGCCTGTATAGGCTGCAAAAATTAGCTCACATGGGTCGAACTGACAGCAAAGAACATAGTATATGATGGCTAGAGGTACGGTAGGCGTTCACAGTACACAGAACCATAAGTGTCGGCCTGTATAGGCTCCAAAAATTAGCTCACATTGTTTAAACAGACAGCAAAAAACGTAGTTTTTGATGGCTAGAGGTACGGTAGGCATTCACAGTACACAGAACCGTAAGTGTCGGCCTGCATAGGCTCCAAAAATTAGCTCACGTGGTTTGAACAGACAGCAAAAAAACTTAGTTTTTGATGGCTAGAGGTACGGTAGGCATTAACAGTACACATAACCGTAAGTGTCGGCCTGTATAGGCTCCAAAAATTAGCTCACATGGTTTGAACTGACAGCAAAGAACTTAGTATTTGGTGGCTGGAGGTACATTAGGCATTCACAGAAAAAATAATTGTCGGCCCTGAAAGTCCCCTAAAATTTGCCATTCAATGGACATGAAATGCCTTTTATGCCGCTGTATGTAGCGAAGCCAAGGACCAGGAATTGTTGTGGGTAGAGGAATTTCGATGAAACCTGGTCTACTGGTCACATGTGTTGAATTCCTCAGAGATCCATGCCACATTAATTTTTATAAATGTGAGGTAGTCTACACTGTCATGAGCTAGGCGAGTGCGCTTATCGGTCTAGATCCCCCCTGCTGCACTGAACATCCGTTCGGACAGGACACTGGACGGGGGGCAAGCCAACATTTCCATTGCAAATAGTGCAAGCTCTGGCCAGAGGTCAAGCCTGCTCACCCAGTAGTCCAGGGGTTCATCACTCCTCAGAGCGTCCACATCGGCCGTTAACCCGATGTAGTCGGACACCTGTCGGTCTAGGCGTTCTCTCATGCTGGATCTGGAGTACAGCTGTCGATTTGTGTAAAATACCTGGTGTGCCTGCCAGTCCCTCTGCTTTCCTATTAAAAACTGACTACACTAGCTGTTAAATCACAGCGTGGTTAGTTCTCTAGCTGTGCTAGACTCAGCCTGATCTCCTTCAATGATCAGACATGTCTTAACATGCCCTCCCTGCAAGCCATTCGCTGGGAAGATCAGTATGCTTCTGTTTCTCCTCTCACAGCTCCTTATGCAGCTGTGAATAGAAAGTATGTGATCACCTGTATGTATGTATGTATATATATATATATATATATATATATATATATATATATATATACATACAGTATCTCACAAAAGTGAGTAAACCCCTCACATTTTTGTAAATATATTTATATTTTATATATATATTTATTTTATATTTCATGTGACAACACTGAAGAAATGACACTTTGCTACAATGTAAAGTAGCGAGTGTACAGCTTGTATAACAGTGTAAATTTGCTCTCCCCTCAAAATAACTCCAAACACAGCCATTAATGTCTAAAGTGCTGGCAACAAAAGTGAGTACACCCTTAAGTGACAATGTCCAAATTGGGCCCAATTAGCCATTTTCCCTCCCCGGTGTCATGTGACTCATTTGTGTTACAAGGTCTCAGGTGTTAATAGGGAGCAGTTGAGTTAAATTTGGTGTTATCACTCTCACTCTCTCATACTGGTCACTGGAAGTTCAACATGGCACCTCATGGCAAAGAACTCTCTGAGGATCTGAAAAAAAGAATTGTTGCTCTACATAAAGATGTCCTAGGCAGGGCCGCTGATAGCAGGCATCCCAAGTCTCCTGGAACTTGCGGGAGGACACCCGCAAGTGCCCTGCAATCTCCTGGCTGCCGAGGTAGACTTAAGATGTCAGAGACAGAGCCGCTGCTTCCTGTATAGGTCCCACTCTGTCACAGGCGGAGTGATCTGAAATGCACTCCGCCTGTGACAGGAGCCAATACAGGAAGCAGAGGCTCTGCTGCCGTTGATTTGAATGCAGGGAGTAACTGTGGGCGGCTTCTTCCCTCCGCACTCCTCCTCTTCCCAGTGTGTCAGTGACTTGGAGCTCCTCCTTCAAGGCTGCCGCTCTTCTCACCGCCTACCGGGCAGCAGGAAGTGGAGGTGTCGGGTGAGAAGGTACGGGGGACCAGTTGTGGGGGTCTGTCACCGGGGATATTACCCCATTCGTCTAGGCTGACACCATTGGGGGACCTGGGGAGCGGCTGCAGGGGGGGGGGGTGGATGCACAATTCTCAATTGATCCCATTGTGTTGAATGGAGGTCTGGGGAGATATTACTGTACACACACGTGTCCTATCTAATACTGTGCAAGGAATAGGGGCTTCTATGGTGGGGGGGGGGGCAACCCTGTCACCACATGCATGCCTTGTGCACTGGGCCAGCACCACCTTCATCCTCCTCCTCCCCATCATCATTGTATGGTATGCTACCTCTAGGATGAGCAGGGCACAGAATGACAATGACAGAGCCGCTGCTTCCTGTATAGTTCCGGCTCTGCCACAGGCGGAGTGCTATGAAATGCATTCCACCTGCGACAGGAGCCATACAGGAAGAAGTGGCTCTGCTCTCTACTGCAGCCGCTGCTTCCTCCAGCAGTACCCAATGTCCTGACCAGCAGTAACCGCCAGCATTACCTGCCAACATTACCCACCAGCAGTAACCACCAGCATTACCCACCAGCAGTAACCGCCAGCATTACCCACCAGTAGTAACTGCCAGCATTAACTGCACTAGCAGTACCCACCAGCAGTACCCACCAGCAGTAATCGCACCAGCAGTACTCACCAGCAGTAACCACCAAAAGTCTGCAAAATGAGTAGAAAATGTATGTGCATTAGCGTGTTTAAACTGTTGCTATATGTTTTTTAATAACTAGTTGTGTTTTGTCATATGTCATGTCCTTGTTCATACATAGCCCCCAGCACATAACTGTAAATATAACTGAGTGTGCAGCGTTTCTGACTCCTGCCACCATGACCACTTCAAATCACTGAAGTGGTCATGGTGGTTAGAGTGTTCCTTTAATATCTCTCAGAAGAAGTAAACCTCCTCATAATTATTCCATTTAATGTCATCATCCTCTAGTTGTGTTAAATCAGTGCAGGGGCACGGGGGCTCGGTGGCGCGGGGGCTCGGTGGCGTGGGGGCTCGGTGGCACGGAGGGCTCGGTGGCACGGGGGGGGGGGGTCTGGCGGCAGCGCGGAGTGCCACCTCCCTGAAACTAGCTTGAAACCTCCCTGAAATTAGTTTTTGCAGGTTGGGATGTCTGTGATAGGACAGTACAACCAGCCCTGTTGTACGGCCCGGGCTCCATCAGCACTACATGGGGGGCCCAGCAGCTGTAAAATTTATTTTTTAGTAAAAAACAAAACAAAAACAAGACAGGATGTAACCACATCCCCACACCCCCCTTGCTTACTGGGGTGTAAAGTTACAATTTACTGGGTCCCATGAAGTTAGGAGAGGAGCCCAGGAGATGACAACAGAGGAGGGACTTTTTTCATTTTCGGGTGCAGGGCTGCAGATAATCCTGGCTGCTCTACACTGTCTATGCCGGCGGATTGATTCATATGTAGATCCGGACTGCTAACCCCCCTCATATTCCAGCTCTGAAGGAAGCCTGAGAGACTGATGCCAGGCAGAGACTGATGGTGGGTGGAAGAAGTACATAGGTAAGCAGCTCCCTGCACTCACAATGACACAGGCTACTTTATATTTAATGGGCAGTCTTCAGACTCCCTGCTGTGTGCTTATGATCCCTATCACTATGATGATGAGAGCACAGCAGGTGCTGTATGGCTCTGTCAGTATGTCCCATGGTTGTTGGGTGCTGACTGTTAACTTTTGTCTGTAATGTGTGTTAGAGACTAAAGGCCCGTACACACGTACCGATCGTCGGCATACAAACGTCGGCGGACGAAGGATCTGCCGATTGTACGCTTGTTAGTATGGTGCCTCCGACAGCTGTCTGCGCACATTCTGCGGACAAGAGTCTGTCTTGCAAGCATTAAAATTTTTGTATGCCGACACCAGAACGGACGATTGTTCACCTGTCAGTACAGAATTCTGCCGACACACAGCTACAAATCCCAACACGCATGATCAAACCAAATGAGGTCCCGGAAGAATTTTCTCTAGTAAACTCAACATTTTATTCAGAAAGAACTTTCGGCTCGCGGCAGTCCAAGAAATAGGTGAAATGCGGAGCACATGCTCATCTTGATAAATGTGAGAAGAAGGAAGATGCTGCTCATAATTCAAAACTTTTCTAATAAAAAGGCATGTGTTCTGTTATGATGAAGATAATGTTTGTCTATTCTATCTGTTCTATCAAATTTTTGAAATAAATAATTTGAACTCTTCACCATTATTATTTTTTAAACAGCAAAGATCTAACTATTGATATGACCCTTTATTCTTTTATGAATTAATGTCTAAAACATATTTTTCAGGTTATGCACAATATTAAACATGTTAACAAATTCAGATAGGCCATTTTTTATTTTCAATTTTCTTTATTTTTTTTAGCTCAGAAAAAAAGAAATGAAAACATTAATATAAAAACGTATAATAAACTAAACATAAAAAAGGTCCATTTGGACAAAATTAAAATACAAACTGCCAAACAGGGGTAAAATAAATAATAGGGGGTTACACAAATTAAAGTTGCTGGTAACTGTAATCAGGTTGCCATGAGGGCAGGTTTGGATCCTGCTGGCCATATTGCCACTGGCCATGTGGCATTTGGCGAGGTAGTGGGTGTTGTGGAGGTGGAGGTGGAGGTGGAGGTGGAGGGCATGGGTGTTCCTGGCATGCATGGCTGTGCTCATTAAGTATGCCGTTTTCAGCCTTTTGCAGCACATCGAGGATGATTTTTCGGGCATACTGACACTGGCTGAGGTCCACCTTATCTAAAATTTTGCCCGTCATGTTGCCAAATGATTCATTGGCCTCCGGTTTCCTACGTAGGGCTATGGTGGCCTCCTGTATAAATTCATTGGTTATGTCATCCACATGCTTCCTCTTTTGCCTCCGTTTGGCAGGAGGAGGTGGTGGTGGAAAGAGTTCCGCAGGCTCCTGGCTGCAGCCTGGCTCCTCCTCAGTGACACTTCCCTGTTGATGAAATGAACAATTGATTAGAATGTTATAGTGTATATAAAAATGCATGGTTGTTATATTATTGTGATCAAATAGCAGACTTTACATACAGTGGCGTATCTAGGGTCTCCAGTGCCCTTGTTGAGGAGCTGTATTTGGCAACAACCCCCCCCCCCCAAGATCAATGTAAAAATGTAACCCACCCCCCCAAAAAAAATTAAAGGGCATTAAATGTTTCTCATTTGTCCCTTGTTTGCCCAGTGTAGAGCTCTCTAGTGGGCAATCATTGTCTCAGGAGTGAACAACAAGAAAGAGAGGGGTGAGAGATAGATAGAGGGAGAGAAAGAGGGGGTGTGAGATAGATAGAGGGAGAGAAAGAGGGGGTGTGAGAGAGAGAGAGGGAGAGAAAGAGGGGGTGTGAGAGAGAGAGAGGCCTGAACTTGCAGAGGGCTTTGATGTAGGGCATTGAGGGTGAAGCGTTGCAGGAAAACATGAATAAGGGAGCCACCTGCCTTGCTGACCCACAGTGAGAGACCAGAGACATGGAAGCAAGGATGGATGGATCATTTGCCGGAGCTGTTAGTTTGTTAGTTTTGTATTAAAAAAGGTTGAGCCAGAGGAATGCTGAGGCTCCAGCAGTGTTTGTTAGGACTGGAGGTGTGCTGGGGATGCAGCAGTGTTTGTAAGACCAGAGGTGTGCTGGGGATGCAGTGAGAGGCAGTCTCAGTCTCCTGGTCTTTTGGCTCAGCTGCTCTCAATGTTTTACACCTGCATGAAGCAGCTCTCAATGTTTTACACCTGCATGAATCCGCCTGCAAACTGGGGGTTCTGGGGTGTGCAGGCTGAGTGGATTGTTCAACAAAACAATAAACCAATGCCAATGTTTTTGTGACCCACCTCCCTTGGCCTGCGCCCCTGGCGGTTGCCTGTCATGCCAACCCCTTGCTATGCCCGTTTACATAAAGGGTCAATTATGGTTTATCTTATAATTTTGTTACATGATTAAATTTTAGCAGACAATATATAGTGAAATGCCATACCCGAGTAAAACTCTCCTCCAGGAAATCCTCATCCTGGCTTGGATCAACCGACACTGAGCCCTCTGCCGATGTAGAAGGCAGTGTTGATATCGATGGCCTGGATTCCAAGGTGTCGGACAGGAATCACAGGTTATCATAGTACCACAGCCGTGGTACATGTACATTTTGGGCACCTGCTCCAGAGTGGGTGGAATCTTCTATTTTTTTTACCTCCCGCCTGTAGGCACTGCGAATACTATTGATTTTTCGCCTTACATATTCCACATTTGCCCCAGGATAGACGGGCTTGTAGAAGGCCACCAAATGGTCAATGGCCTGTTTTTTTAGTTTTTTATTTTTATAATCCGCCGACTTCACTTGCCACAAACACGGCAGTTGCCTGTACTCATCAATAAAATTTATGAGAAAGTTGTGGCTGGTGTAATTGTCCACCATATTGCAGGACAGTATTTGCCTGCAAGACACAACACAACACAAAACATATTAAAATAGCATGTATTTTGGCACATAATAAAGATATTCCTAATAAAATCTGTATAGGGCCCAAAACACACACTTTCTATTAAAATAGTCGTACCTTTGTTTGTGGTGAAAAGTCGTGATTCGCTCGACCGTGCTCCAACCCTCGATATGTCCGCTAGCGAATTGTCGGCCGAACGATCCGGCGTCATTTAAATACAGCGCAGGCGTCAACTCCTCCTCCAGTGGCGGGCTTGTGCAGGGGTGTGTACGTGCTGAAGATCAGGCCTACATGCGGCACTCACACCTGAGGCAGTGGATTAATAATTGTTTAATTACGAACCATGTCTCAACGATCTGAGAGCTCAATTAGTGTGGGCAGAAGTGATTGGGCCACCCGAAAATCAAGGGCTACACCCATGTCAAAGGCAGAAATGGTGGAGATGGTCTCCATTTTGCAAAAAATGGACTATGATGGAAAGTTGGCAAATTACGATCGGCCCAATGCCAGGAAAGATGGCATCATGGATAAGGTGGTGGCCTGTTTGCAAAAAAAATTCGGGGTGGAGCGATCGAAAGATCAAATTCGGAAACGGTGGTCCGACCTGAAACACCGTGAGCAGGATCAGCTGGGCCAAATCCATCGGATTTTGAAAAAAAGTAAGTTTTTTTTTTAATTCTTTTTTTAAACATGCAATATGGTTTTTATAATTTTGTGTATGTTGTATTATCATGTCTAGATCATAATGTCTATGTAAAAAGTTAGATTACTCATTTTAGTTGTCATGTCGTGATTAGATCGATCTATTGTTGATGTTTTAGTATATGACATTAAAAGTCAGGAAGCCATGGTTAAAAATATATGTATTGTGTTGCAACGAACGTTCTTTCCTGCACGAATCTTCTCTGCAAACATTCCTATTAATCACAGATTATTATTCAAACCTTTCAATAGGAGAAAAACGTAAACTCCGTGCCAAACAATGGGAAAGGAGGAGGAGAGGTTTGGCAGCTCCATCTGCAGTTGTAAGAGAAGATGAGGACATGGGCCCAGATGGTGGCACAGATTCCACTAAAGGTAATTGGTTCCTATGCACTGTCAAACATTAATGTACCATTTTTTTCTTGGATAACCATGTACATGTCTTCATATTTGTTACTAAAAGAGCTATCAAGCAGGGCACCATGTCCTAACAAATGTACCTCTTGTGACTTTTATGATATGGCCAATTTTTTTTATTATGTAGATGAAGACATTATGCCGGAAATTATCCTGGTGGAGCCAATAAGTGATGAGACACCAGAGCAACAAGAAGGTTGGTAGACACAGATTTCTGGGTAGTGGGATCATAGAAATATGTGTATTTGCAATGATTGTTTAACCTTATATTCCTGTATTTCCTTACAAATTTACATTGCAGATCTTGCGTCATGCGAGGATGTGGCATCCCCAGCCAGGTCAGAACCCAGATCTCCTGGCAACTTGCCAAGCAGCGTGGAAGCCACTTCTGAAAATGTGGATGATCCTGGACCAAGTGTCAGAGAGCCAGTTGTGTGCCCACATAGGTTTTTTCATAATGATTTGTATCAGTGTTATTTTTAGCCTCCAATTGTCAACACTAGTTCCCTATGGGAGCCTCTTTATTTGAATAGAAGTCGCACCGTAAGTCGGATCAGGATGCTCTGTCTTGCGTGGCCACTTTCGCTGTGAAGATTATTGAGGGGGAACATGGGGGGGTTTTGTTCTTTGGGCCAGGGGGCCTCTGCACCGCACACCCAAAAGCACCTTGATCCCATGTAGAGGAGGACAAGGGCCTCATCCCCACAACCCTGTCTGGTGGTTTTGGGGGGTCATGCGGCCAGGGGGTTCATAGGACTTTGGAAGCAACCTTCAAAAAAGGGTGGCTCCCAGATCCCGGACACCAATCACTGTGTGAATGGGTATGGGGTACATAGTACCCCTACACATTAACCACATAAATGGAAGTGTATGTGAATAATGACAGGAGACATTTCTGAAATGTTCTTAAATATCTTCATCCGGTCTTCTCCACTCTGCTCTTTGGATCTTCTCCTCTCCACTCTTCTGCTGTGCAATCTTCTGCTCTTATGTTGTCTGCTCTTTTGCCCTAGGCTCTTCTTCTTCCTCCTGTCCTCCTCCAATGCTGTTGCCGTGCATTCTGCCCGTCTCAGTTCTCTGCAGCTTAATATATATACATTACGACCATGCCCTCACAATGACGTCATCATGCGTTCACACCCCTAATGAATATATAGTAAGCTCAGGAGACCGGCAGAATCATCAGCAACAGGATCAGAGGAGGACAGGAGGAAGAAGAAGGGCCTAGGGCAAAAGAGCATAAGAACAGGGTAGGTATTAACTCGAGAGTAATTAAAAATAACCTTGACACCAAATTTTTTAATATTATGACCTCATGTAGGTGATTCACATTGACTCGGTTGTTTTTTTTTTTTACAGATCATGTTTTACATAGTTGCACTTTGGCAAAATTAACACGTGAGGCACTCCAATGTTGCTCAGACCTCGAGCAAATCAAGGAAACAGCAACGGCATTGCAATCCAAAATGCGCGATTTTGTGGACATGATTGCCAAATTTTAACGATTTTTAAATACATTTTTTATGCTTTTATTGGTTCCTTTTATTACAAATGTTTTGTAATATTTTATGATATGTTGATGACACTCAGTTGTTAAGAGTGTACCCACGTTTGGGAAAAACACTTGAAAACACCCTAACCCTAACCCTAACCCTAACCCTGTGAATGTTTATTACATAAAATTTGGTAAATTCAACAATGTGTGTTCCATTCTTTATTTGCCTTTCGTTGGGGGGTCGAGATCTAAAGCTGTGTAAAGAAGCATTAAATGTATGATGGCTGTCCTATTCCCATATTTACATGTTAATGAAATCATTTTGGACACTGCCATATGCGAGTTGCTGGAGGTGTCAATGAAATGTTAAAGATCCCAAACGTTTATACGCATATCACAGTACCGATCTGACATTTCATACAGGATCGGAACATACAAGTGGGAACGACTGTGCAATCCTATCCTGATGCAGCTGAATAAATGCATCATGTGCGACTTTTGTGCGAGTGCAGTGCGAATTGAGACATACACTTTGTTTGGCTACATTTGTACTGAACACGCACACAAGTCGCACATGACCCTTTATTTCTGATGTATCAGGATTGGATGGCACAGTGCTTCAGACTTGTGTAATACAATCCTGTGGAAAAAGTAAGTGGCGTGTCACCCTTATGCGATGCAGGAAGGATGCAAAGTCGCAGACTTCCCGCATCGCATAATTGTGACTCAACACTCAAGGTAATAGCAGTCCTAGGATTCAATATGGCATTGATATTCGCAGTAGAAATCAGTGTAGGGAGATCTGTGTAATCTATAGTGTATTGCTTGTTCGTTGCTCTAGTTCACTTTCCATTACTTATATATATTACACTTTGAGATGAACAATGATCAAGTTTCACATAACACTGACATATCCTAACATTGGTGGGCAGTGAGAAGGATGTCATACATGAACACAACATAACAGGTGTAGGTACGTTGTTAATACCCTAATGTATTATATGAAATATATAGTATGGACAAATTCAGGACAAGAAACACCAATGTAAGGTGACATTAGATGAACCTTGGGTGTGATCTAGTTCTCAATGTGACAGGGTTTGTGGAAATTTTGTGGGCTGCAGAAGGCCCTTGTATTTACACCACTGGCTCAAAAATAACACATGGCCATCATCACTTTGGATCAGCTGGTGAGAGACTACAGTAAAGAAACACACTGATGAATGTATTAACCCTTCCAAAGTCACACATATATAACACATGATTAACCAAAATAATTATGTTTGGCATATGTGCCCAAATGATTACAATCCACAATACAGAATCATTGCAATTTTGGTTTAATGTGTTGAAAAATAAGATATCTATGACATTTATCTTGTGTGTCAAATCTTTAACAAGATTAATGTGTTTGTGACAGTGATTGCTGCCAGGACACAGCTCCTCTCCCCACGAAATAGTCCAGATATTCCTGGCGGATCTGACGGGCCCTGTGTGATGCCAATGCTGACCGTCCAACTTGCATTGACGTCATGGACTCCACTTGGTCAGAAGGTTGGGCCTCTCCACTTGTACCTGGCATAGCAGGGTCAGTATCCAGTTGCTGCAAAACATAATTGTGTACATTCCTGCGTAGGAAGTTGTGCAAAATGCAGCAACACAAGACCACATTATCCACTTTGTACAGTGCCAGGTTTATGGACGCCAGGAATATCCGGAACCGGTTGGCCATTATCCCGAAGGCATTCTCCACAACTCTGCGAGCTCTGGACAACCGGTAGTTGTAAATCCTTTGGTCGGGGGTGAGGTTCCTCTGAGGGTAGGGCTTCATGAGATGCTCCCCAAGCGCAAAAGCCTCATCTGCGATAAACACAAAGCTCATACCCTCAACAGTTTGCTCCCTGGATGGCAGGTTCAGAGTGCCGTTCTTTAGACGACGAGCGAACTCCGTCTGATCAATAACTCCCCCATCCGAATTGCGGCCATTTTTGCCAATATCCAAAAAAATAAACTCATAGTTTGCATTAACTATGGCTAGCATGACTATACTAAAAAAACCTTTATAATTATAATAAAATGTGCCGGAATTCGGAGGGGGAACAATGCGGACGTGCTTCCCATCAATAGCACCCCCACAATTGGGAAAATTCCACTTCTCCAGAAATTGATCAGAAATCTCCAGCCATTGCTCTGCGTTTGAAGGAAACTGTGGGGGAAAAAAAAAAATTAGTGCTTGAGCACATCACATTATTAATTACACACACAGTTGTCTGTTAAATGCTTATGCAACTGGTTAAAAAAATAAACAACAGGAAGGCAAACGTTTGGATTTGGGGATGTAACATCTACATACATTTATTTTCAACCTCCTATTGTTCTTATATTGTAAAGGGCCATACACACTATAAGATTCTCTGAAGACTTTTTCGTGTAGATTTACCTTTTCTATGTAGTGCAAGGGCCTGCCAGATTGCATAGGATTTGAAAGTGTTTGTTGGACCTCATATTATTTGATTTTGGTAAATCGGAAGGATAAATTGTTCTGACAATCTTATAGTGTGTATGGCCCATTATACTCACCAGCTAGAGCTGAGATTTACAAACTAAGGCCCTCCAGCTGTTGCAGAACTACACATCCCATGAGGCCTTGTAATTCTATGACATTCACAGACATGACTAGGCATGATGGAAATTGTAGTTCCTGAACAACTGGAGGGGCATAGTTTGAAAACCTCTGAGCTAGAGCTTTGTTATATGCTGACTTTGAGATTTAGCATGTGGGTGGGGGATGGGTAAGTAAAACTGGGCATTTATACATCAATAAGGGCTTGTGGTCAGTGAAGGTTTTAACATCATTACATAAACATACACAATCATAGGTGGGAATGGATGGACTGATGTATTTTAGAAAAATCATAAACTAGGTAATAAAACATTGGCCAAGGAATAATTGTTTGAGGGAAAGCAATACATTTTTAATATTTCAACATACTGTTAACAGGCAATTTGTTTAGGGACACATAGGAGAGAATGGTGGGGTGGTTAATGGGTAATTTTAAAAAAGGTTAAGATAATCTACATCTTTACTACTATGTGCATGCGGACAGAGGGTAGTTTCAAAATAATGGCCTGTGTCAATTGCTGTACATCCAAAAACCTAATAATTCGGGGGAAACTACTAATACATGTAATGTAAAAAAATAAACATACCTTGATATAGTCCTTCTGCAAGACCTTGATGATGGCAGAGCAGGTCTCAGGGATGATGACTCCAAGTGCTTGGGGGGGAGATGCCTGTGGTGAACTTCAGATCCTGCAGGCTTCTCCCTGTTGCAAGATACCTCAGCGTCGCAATTAACCTTTGCTCAGGAGTAATTGCAAGCTGCATACAAGTATCCTGCTTCAGAATATAGGGGGACACCAGGGCAAGAAGACGGTAAAAGATGGGATCCGTCATCCTCAAATAATTCCTGAAGTCATCAGGATTATTTTCCTGGAGCTCCCTCAGCAAGGACATATGAGAAAATTGATCACGGTTAAGCAACCAATTTTTCGTCCAGGAGGTCCGCTTCTTCTTCCTATTGCTCGTACGTCGTCTCAGAGCCAAAACTCCAACACTAACGACAGCAACGGTCAAATTCACGGTCGCCATAATAAATTCTCGAACGATGTCTCGGAAAATAGCGAAATGTCGTCAACCAAACAAATGCTACCGAAATCAGCGCGAGATGCCCAGAAGGGTCACGGCCAAGCACTCACTTCCTCTTTTGTAGCGGCGAATGTGCGTGGAACGTAGTGACGTCATTTTCTGTCGGCAGACAAATGTCCTGGGCAAGTTTTGAGCACTTTTCAACAGACAAACAACAAACACGCCAGCCGCGAACATTTGTAGGAAGTTCTGTCGGCCGACGATCGGTACGTGTGTACGGGGCTTAAGAGCCGGTCCACAATAGCGCGACTTGTCAGGTGACTTTTTTTTACAACCTGAAAGAGAAACACATAATGAGCTAGTATGCATCACATATTAGCTCATTATGAAATACTTACCTTAGAACGAGCCCCCGCCGTGCCGCCCGCTAACCTGTATGACGGGCGACATGTTGAGTCGCCGTCTTCCGGGATCACGGCATCCGGCCATCTGATTGGCCGGAGCCGCGGTGACGTCAGTCCCGCGCACGCGCGCGGGAGCCGACGGTCACGGCACGGGGCTCTGTAGGAACGGCACCAGCAGCCGTTTCTTAAGAGCGTATGCGCCAGTGACGTCAATGGCTGCACGTAAGGTAAATATCTCCTAAACTGTACATGTTTAGGAGATATTTACAGTACCTATAGGTAAGCCTTATCATAGGCTTACCTATAGGTACAACTTGCAGAGGAGGGTTTACTTCCTCTTTAAGGAAATAAGAAAAAAATGTTGAAAAATAAAATTGAAATGAAATTAAAATTAAAAAGTCTTGTGTCCGCACAATGTGACTCCAAACTCAAATAAGTGTCAGCACACGGTGACAAAAGCACAAATCACAGTGATAAAGAAGGATCAACAGTCTCTATGTCAATACATAGTGAATCCAAACTAAGAAATGAGTGACAGTTCCTGGTGCATCATGCAATCTTCAGTGCAACATGCACCTAGGGGTGTACAAGCCACTCACCTTACTGCTGTAAGGTAACAGCATAGAATGTCTTTCCTAGTGCTAGGCAATCTCTGCTCATATACAATCTGTGTGCTTCCTTAGGGGTATTTTTCTCTTTAACATCCACTTCGCTCCGTTTTTAGACGCAAGAAAGAGAAGGCTCCATAATGTAGTACATTTTGAGATTAGTTTAATAAGAATTTTTAGATGTAGTCCCATTTAAAACAAATAGAGAGGTCCGAAATCCACGAGTGCCATGCTCGTATGTTCTTCACTTTTGGTATCGCAGGGCAGTAAAAACAAGCAGTTGCGCTGTTGATTTTATCATTCCCCTTTAGGAAACTTTCACCCAAGCTTTCCAATTAGGTACGTCTGCCAGTTTTTCATGCGGACCTGATTGAAAGGTCAATGTAGGTCCACGGCAATCTGGATGTAAATGGACTCACACCCCCCCCCCCTACCTCCATGGCCATGCAGGTCCAAAAACAAAAATGGAAGAGGACTGCGTAATTTTCTATTTGTTCAGACCTAAATGTAACAGATCAGAGGTAGCCTGATGTAAATGGACACAAGTCTATCTATATGTGGCCTCTCCTTGAGTCATCACAAGTCCACCCCTGTCCATTGTCTGGAGTATGCTGACACTAACTGAAAAGGCACAGATGTTAAAACACTGACATCTGTCCCATTCAGCTACACTTTTGAATGGTGAGTCACTGTGACAGGTTCCTGGCAGGACTAGGGTCTGAACACACCTCAGCTGATCCCTGCTAATTAGTTGCAAACATTTCTAAAATAAGACATCTCTGCTGCTTTATAATATGTATAATAAGTTTAGAATAGTATAGTAATGGTTATTAAGTATGTAATAAGAATATTATACATGATGCACATTCTAAGTAGAGATGCCTAATTTTAGAACTTCCCTGTCAATAACCAGAGTGAATTCTGTAGCTGTCTAATAAATATCTTAAAGCGGAAGTTCCACTCAAAAGTGGAACTTCCACTTTAAGTGGCCCTGACATGTGGCATGTCATTTTTTTTGGGGGGAGGGGGTACCTAGTTTTGACAGGTACCCGCTCCCACTTCCGCTCGGGCTGCCTAGCTCGAGTGGAAATTCTCCTCTCCCCCTCCCTCCCTGCAATCTTCTGGGACACGTCACAGGTCCCAGATAATTGCCCGTCCATTCAGGATGTGCAGCGCAACTCGCACATGCGCAGTGCGCACCCAGCTGTGAAGCTGCAAGCTGTCACAGCTGGGTGCCCACACTAGAGATGCCAGCGCCGCGGGGAGAAGACGGAGAGAACCGAGGCTCCCCCCCAGCTACATGGCTGGACTGTGGGACAGGTGAGAATGTGTTTATTTAAAGTCAGCAACTACACTTTTTGTAGCTGCTGATTTTTATTAGACACAATAGCCAGTGGAATAACTGACAGAGCTAGGGGCGGGGTCGAGAGGGGCCCCGTCAGATGGGCTGTAGGGGGCCCCATGATTTATAACAGTGGCCCTGGTCCTAGGCTTTAGGAAGATTTCCAAGACCCTGAAACTGAGCTGCAGCACGGCGAGCAAGACCATACAGAGGTTTAACAGAACAGGATGAAGTCTGTATTGGGAGACTTTTGAGTGATACATGCCATGAAAAATATTGCTATACTTTGTCCTGCTATACAGCAAATATATTTAATACATTTTCAGCACTGATATCGTTTGTCAGCCAACTGTAGGAAAACTAAAATCAAAAAATGTGCAGAGAGTATTGAGGTGTCTCTTTGAAAATGAGCAAAACAATTTAGTTGCTTTTCAGTATTTCCAGTCTCTGAAGTACACAAATAGCGTGTATATCCTGTATCCACTATCTATGTCTTTAGAATTTTTACTGCAATCCCTGCTTTGATTCTCAGTAAATAGCAGACCCTAAATTTTGTCAAATTTAACCACTTCTGGAGCAGAAGGATTCACCCCCTTAATGACCAGGCCATTTTTTGTGATACGGCACTGCGTTACATTAACTAACAACTGTGCGGTCTTTTTTTCCAACAAATAGATCTTTCTTTTGGTGGTATTTGATCACCTGTGCGATTTTTATTTTTTGTGCTATAAACAAAAAAAAAAAGCTACAATGTGAAAAAAAAACAATATTTTTTATTTTTTGCTATATAACATTCCCAATAAAAAAAATGTAAAAATCTAATTTTTTCAGCATTTTAGGCCAATTTGTATTTTGCTACATATTTATGGGGAAAAAATCCCAATAAGTGTATATTGATTGGTTTACGCAAAAGTTATCACTTCTACAAACTAGGGTTAAGATTTATGTATTTTTTATTTATTTATTTTACTAGTAATGGCAACGGTCAGCGATTTTTAGCGGGACTGCGACATTGCGGTGGACAGATCGAACACCTAACTGACATTTTTGACACTTTTGGGGGCACCGGTTACATTACTATAGTAATCAGTGCTAAAAATATGCACTGTTACTGTAGTAATGACACTGGCAGAAATGTGTCCCTAGGGGGTGTTTTCTAACTGTGGGGGGGGGGGGGGCTTTCTGCATGAACACAGAGACCTGTTTTCCTAAATAAGAGGAACACATGATCCCTCTGTTCATAACTGACAGAACAGCAGTCTGCCTTGTTTACATTTTTTTTTTTTTTAGTTTTGGATAGAGTGGGGTATTAGAACGCTTGTCAGTTTTTTAATGGCTGTCTGTGCCCCCGTTAGGTAGATTCACCCTTCTTATTTGTCCTGTTTACCATTATCACTGAAAGTGAAAGTAAAAGCAAATCCCACATTTTGGGTTGTCCCCAGAAAAGTAATATAGGGGAAATATTTCAATGGGGACACTAATTCTGGTGACATTGGGTCCCCAAGGAATTTCCTTATTATAAAGGGATTTCCTCTCATTTCCTGGCTATGAGACAGGAAGTGAAGGGAAATCTCCCAAAGGGGACACAGATCATGAAAAAAAATCTCACAGTGGTTATTACCCTCTTTTGCTCTGTCCAAAATGAAAAAAAAAAAGTTTTGCCTAAGGCCCCTTTCACACCTGTCCGTTTTGTTTTCTGCTCAGCGGGGGATCGATCCGCCGATCCCCGCTGAGCAGGTGGATGACAGCTCCCTCTCCGCTCTGTGTGCGGAGACAGAGGAGTCAGATCCCCGCTGTCCTCTATGGGGGAATCGGATGAGAACGAACTGCCTGTCCGTTCTCATCTGATCCGCCAGACGGATAGAAAATAGGGTTTCCATCTGTCCGGATTTGACGGACAGGATCAGATCGTATCGGATGTCAGCGGACATGTCTCCGCTGACATCCGCTGCCCCATAGAGATGCATGGGGCATCTGTTCAGATCCGCCTGATAAACTGACTGGCGAATCTGAAAGGTGAAAAAGGGGACTATAGCTCTACTTTACACCCAAAACCAAAGATATAGTACACCTTGCCAGTCCAGTAGTGGTGACATTAGTTTCATATTTTTAGGCACACTTTCTGACCTAGTGTAATGCCTCGTACACACGCAACGATTATCGGCCGACCGATCGGCCAACTTTTGTCCAGTGTTGTTGTGTTGGTTGAAATGTGCTCTAGACTGCACACAAATTTTCTCGGCCAACAAAAATCTACTTCAGAAGTGATGTCATGTGATGGTTTACTTTCCGTGTGTTTTTTCATCTCTGAGCATGCTCAGTCTTGCTCATCAGATTTTTGTCTGCCGAAATCTGTACTGACTGACGGAAAATCGGCCGTTGTGGTGACGGCCAACAAAAATTTTATAGCCTGCACACCAGATTTTTTTCGGCCGAAAAGTCGGAGTCGGTTACCGGAAGCATCATACTAACAAGCCGAAAATCGGCCGATCGGACGTTGGCCGAAAATTCATGGCCAACTATCGACGCGTGTGTACGGGGCATAACAATACTCACTTACTGCACTGTCTGGCATACTTGCCAACTGTCCCGTTTTTGCTGGGACTGTCCAGGCAAATAGGAGCCTGTCCCGGGTAGTTTACATTGTCCCGGCAATGTACTTATTTACACTTTGCACTTTATTTATATTTACATATTGCATTTTTTTGTATGGTCACACACATTTGACACATTAGCATTGCAGGGAATTATGATGAGAATTTTAAACTTTAGGCAGAAGTAGTGCAGCTGAATAGGAGAATTATTCCAACTCCTGCTACTTTGGCCTCAAATTTAAAATTCCCTTTTCAATTTCCTGTAATTCTCTTTTTATTGAGTAGACCCTATAATCTGAAGATAAGTAGGCGGAGATTAATTATGTGGAGTGGGTGCAGTTTCAGGGAAGTTGGTGTGGTAAGTAATTGATAGTTGTGTTGCAAAGTGTCCCTGGAAATTTTTTTCAAATGTTGGCAACTATGTGTCTGGTTGTCACATAAAGTTGCTCTACTGATCTGGACTACAAACCTCTTCAAAACCTTTTCTAAAAATCTCCAGTACACAGAGGAGTCTTTCTTTTTAGTTTACAGAAGATATCTGAAAAACCTGATAACGCTAATTGAGATCTCAGATCAGGCCACAGGAAGTTAGATTTCTGACATGAATCAGCCTGCAAAGTCTAACTTAAGCAAATCCTTTTTACTATTTATTTTCAGGTACCAGCTTACACTCAACTAGGTTATCTGTTAGAAATCGATTTCCACTGACATATGTAATATTAATGCCATGATCCCTCTGATTTTAGATGATTATATAACAAAAAACGAATTCTTTTTAAAGTTATTAGAAAACAATATATACTAATACTCACTATGTATTTACAATATAGTATTGTACATAGATTTCATATGGTGAATTATATAAACTTTCATCCTTGTTCATTTCAAATCTTCTAACAGCAAGCTGTCATTTTAGATTTTGGTTAAGATCCATCTCACGTATCAAATCAATGAGAAATTGCAAAACAAATAAGTTTGCCAATTTGTAGTGCTTTGGCCTAAAATTTCACAGCCAGAGGGTAATGATGAACATGTATATCACATGACTGACTCTGATCTGTCACTTGAGGTCTTTTGATGGATGGAAACAGAAAATATATGAGCAATATCTTCTCCGTGTATGCTAAAGAATGTAGCTTTTGAAAACAATAATTTCTAAAACCTCAATAGTAGCTGGTACCAGCTGATATAATCAACAAAGGGGTCTTGTACTGTATTTACTATACATTGTAGCTAACTGATGATTTTTGCTAGCGTTAATCCTTAAAGTGTATCTAAACCTTAAAACCAAATGTAATATATTGCAGCTGTCTTTAGATGTAATGGCACCATTTGTTTCCCTCTTTAAAGCGGAGTTTCGGCCACAGAAAAAAAATTTCAATGAACATACCCCCGGGACAGTCAGGGCTAGTACATTCCACAATGGATAGCCTCTGATCTGTCCCGGTTCGCACTTACCTTTTAGAAGAAATACTTACTTTTAAAATTTCTTCTCCAGCGCTGCCATCTCTTCTGCGTCCTCTTCCGTCCTCTTCGGTCCCACGATGCAATGCGCCGGCCCCGCCGTCACTTCCGGGTCTGCAGCATCATCCCTGCACAGCTTATGGGCATGCCCAGAAGCTGTTTAGCAAGGTATTACACGCCTACACCGGAACTGACATCGGGGTAGGTGCAGGCGCATTGATTCCTGGGAGCGATGACGTTCAGCTCCCAGGAATCATTGCAAAGCGGAAGTGACGGCGTGGGCCGCGGCCGAGGAAGGAGGAAGTGGATGGTAAGGTGAGTATATTATCCTCTCTAATAAGGTAAGTAAGCAAAAAAAAAAAAAGCCGGGAATATCCAATTCTTGCTCAGGTAAGGATAAGGAAGCGGATGCCATAAAATCTACAGGCATGTTTTTGTGGCCGGAACTCCGCTTTAAGGCTTTTTTGTTCTTTGATTTCACCTAATGATCCTGCCAGTAACACACTTCTTGTCCCAAGATGACAATGATCACGTACTGTATCTATGGAAGAAATATTGACTTGTTCCTCAAGCTACTTACTGCTGGGTTGCACTATAGAACACCTCCCCCTCTCCTCATCTCGATAACATAGGAGGGAGATGTTCAGTAGTTTACATGGGGGAAAAGTTGTGTAGTAGAAGATAGCTTAGCTAATTGAAAATAGTATTTGAGCTTTGAATTTAGTTACAAGGACATTGGTTTCAGGATCAGCAGTCATTTTTCAGTACATGAAGAATATGTTACTATCCTGAAAAAGCAAACAAATGTAAGCATCACATCTAACAACTGGTAAACTGTATATTTTAAAGTGGTTGTAAAAACCCAGGTACTGTCCGTACCTATAGGTAAGCATATGATAAGGCTTACGTATAGGTACTGTAACTATCTCCTAAACTTGCACCTTTTAGATGATATTTACATTGCATACAGCTGATAAAGTCATCATCGCATGCGCGTGTCATTTCTTCAGAGCCCTGTGCCTTGACCGACGGCTTTCGCGCTAATGCGCGGGAGTAACATCACGTGGCTTCGACCAGTAGCTGGAGTTTGCAGACCCGGAAAGGAAGATGGGCGAAGACAGATGCGGACTCCAGCGGGGACGACACGGGCTTAGTTTGCAGGTAAGTGTCACATTATGCATTTACTTTGCAGGTAAACAAAAACAATTTTAGGCATTTGTTCTTAAAATGCCAAGCAAGCTGCAAGACCATTTTGAGAGTTGGTGCATTAGACCTAGGATTTTTTATGCTTACCAAGATGTAGGAGTAATTACACTTGTACATTTATTTGTGACTTGTACTAATTATACCTAAGAAAAAATTAAAATGGTGCAGGGATCAAGAGTTCATAACATACAGAGTACATGGCTCAGGAGTGCATATCACACAAAGTGCAGGGGCCAGGAGTGCGTAATGCACAGAATGCAAGGCTCAGAAGTGGCACACAGTTCAGGGTCCATGAATTTTTAGTGTACAAATTGCAAGCATCAGGAGTGGTTGTCACACGGAGTATAGGGGTCAGAAATAAATAGGACACAGAGTGCACAGGTCAGGAGTTGTTTTTGGACAGATTGCAAAGATCAGGAATGGTTGTCACAAAGACTATAAAGGTCAGAAATGAATAAAATATGAAGTGCATGGATCAGGAGTACATGATGCACAGAGTGCAGGGGTATGGAGTGCATATTGCACAGAGTGCAGGGGTCAGGAGTGCATAACACATGGAGTACAGGGGTCAGTAGTGGTTATTGCACAGAGTTCAAGTGTCAGGAGTGCAAAACTCAGAAACTGCAAGGGGTCATAACTACATAAGCACAGGTTAATGCACAGAGTGCTACCACATTACCCCCTCCTTCCAGTACAAATCTCCCCCTCCCTGGGCTATTATCCTCTACAAAGTACTAATTTCTTCCTGCTGCCCTAAAGCCCCCTCTGCACTTACTCCCTTACTAGCCACTAGCCCATCCTCTTTGTACAGACCCTCCCAGTAAAGACCAGCCTCCTAAACTACCACAAGAGGACACAGTTTTAAATTAGAGGGGCAAAGGTTTAAAAGTAATATGAGGAAGTATTACTTTACTGAGAGAGTAGTGGATGCATGGAATAACCTTCCTGCAGAAGTGGTAGCTGCAAATACAGTGAAGGAGTTTAAGCATGCATGGGATAGGCATAAGGCTATCCTTCATATAAGATAGGGCCAGGGACTATTCATAGGATTCAGATATATTGGGCAGACTAGATGGGCCAAATGGTTCTTATCTGCCGACACATTCTATGTTTCTATGTTTCTATGTTTCTATGTTTCTATGTTTCTAGCCCAATCACTCAGTACAAACTTACCCATCCAGTCCATTCTCAGTACAGATCTCTCATCTAGTACAGACTCCCCCCCCCCCTCCAGTGCAGACCCATTCCCTCCCCCATCAGTATAGACCTCATATGCACTGGCAATAGGAAATCTTCCATTCCACTGTGCTATGCGACTGGAACAGAGGAGGAGCCACCCTTGGCTTTGCATATAAACAAGCTCATTCATATGCAAATCCCACAGTCAGTTAGTTTGTAAGCCAAGCCTTCATGGTGATTTGCATATGAATGAACTGTGGTTACTCTGTAGCAGGGGTAGAGTCTTTGTGAGAAAAATTCTCTGAAAATGGGACTCCAGATATACTATATGAATGAGGGACAGTCCCACAGATTTAGATACCGTTGGAAGGTATCCTATGCCATATTTAAAGGTCAAGGTCTTACCATATTATATATAAATTGAAAGGATTGTATAGTTAGGACCTTATACACAGTGACTGTTGCACATTTTATAAGAGGTTGTACAGGCATTGTAAAATAAGATTGCAAAGTGCATAGCCAGCTTTAGAAGGAGGCCTCAGCTGTTATTTGAGAAGTGTAAATATAGGAGAGACAACTGGCTATGCATGCCATCCCCGATAATTAAAGTTAATAAATCAAGCCAGTAACAGTAGCATACTCTCAGCACCTATAGAAGGCTATCATGGGTCTGTATACATTTGGTGTGTTACATCAGATATACGATATATATATATATATATATATATATATATATATATATATATATTGTGACAAACAGCCCCTGTCAGTTGCCGATGGGGGTCTATCTACGACATAGAATTTTGTGGTTCTTAAGGTAAATGGGTGGAAGTGAGAGGTCTGTAGTGGGATGCAAGGGATTCAGCACTGGCCACACCTTGCTCCCCACCTGGGCTTAGGGTTGCCACCTCATCCCTTTAAAACAGAACACATATTTATTACACAGGTTCTGGAGCAAATTTAACGCAGAAAAGGCACTAAGTGAATTTAATTACCACCTTAATCAGCCACAGATCCTGTGTAATTAATATGTGTTCAGTTTTAAAGGGATGAGGTGGCAGCCCTACCTGGGCTATAATTGGTCTTTCCTGGGTAAATCTATTGTTGGTGCTACGAAAGGAGACAAGCAGCCTATGAGGGAACATGTCTGCAGGACTGGAGCAGACCCAGTGGTCTGTAGGACTGGAGCAGACCCAGTGAGGTCTATTTATTAGCCAGGAGGCTTAAAACATTTTTTCTGGACTTTTATTTTTAAGACTGTTTTTCCTACCCCTGTGTGGGAATCATTTTTGTTTTACCTGCTGACCAATAAACATGGGCAGGAAGCTCTTAACCTTACATGCAGGTGATTGGAGAGGAACGTCTGATGTCCAAAAAGAAGAATGTTTCACTTCTTCAGGGCTAGTCTATAGAGAAAAAGATGCATAGTAAAAACACATAGCTAGACCATTGGATATGTACAAAGTGCAAAACGAAAAACATCTGTGTAGTTAAATTAAATTTCAAGATAAATTAAATTAGAGTCCACAGTTAGTCTTTAAAATCATATTGTGAATGGTATTGCATATAGAATGAAAGCATAACCACATTAAATTGTAAATGATACACAATGAAATGCAGTGAGCAAAAAACAAAACAAGAAAAAAAAGAAAAAAACACTTTATATCCATGTTTAAAAACAAATGAAAAGTCATCAGTAATAAACAAAATATGTGGCTTGGATTACTTCTCTGAGAACTCTCCACTTGATATACTAATAGTAATAGTTTTTGGTAATTTTTCAGACTTGCACATAAAAAATCTGTTGTCTTTAGAAAAAAACATCAGTCCTCTTTTGTGAACATTTCTCAAACAGATGCCATTGAAAAACAATGTTAGCACATACTGTCATCTAATACAAAAGAACAATAAATGATATTGTTGAATATTGGGAAAATTATTTGATGGGCAATGTACTAATTTTTAGCGGACCCCATTGTTTTAGAAGAGTTCTGGTCAAACTCTGCAACCAGGCTACATCAATAAAAGTCAACAATTGCTAGATCTTTTGACTTATTTTACCCGTGGCATGTATGGTTAGACATTTGCAATTTGTTTTGGTTTTGGTTACTCGGAGATCCAAATGTATCCGAATTTCCCAATAACAATAGTAAAGAATTTGGTTAAAATGTGTTTTGTTTCATTCATTTGCTTTGTAATTAATTCCAAATTTTCAGAACGACTAAAATTAAAATTGTTTGAAAATGTATTGATTCGATCTGAATTTTGTGTGAAGAATAGCTGGTTGTTAAGCAGCAGACTAGGAAGCCGGCCGCCAGCTCCGTAACAACTGATGACTCATCATCTGTCACTGGGTTTCCCCACTGACAGCTGAATGTAAACAAGCACAGGCCTAGGCCCTTCGGGTCTGGTAATGATTTTAACAGGAACCCCACTGGAAAAAAAAAAAAGGTGGCAGCCCTAAAATCCATATCAGGCCCTTATCCAAGCATGTAGCCCAGCAGGCCAGAAAAAGAGGGGGCGAGTGAGCACCCCCCCTCCTGAACCATACCAGGCCACATGCCCTAAACAGGGGAGGGGGCTTTTGGGTTGGGGAGCTCCCCCAAAATAACCTGTCCACATGCTAATGAGGACAAGGGCCTCTTCCCCACAACCTTGTCCGGTGGTTGTGGAGGTCTGTGGGCTGGGGACTTATCGGAATCTGAGGGCTCCCTTTAACAAGGAGGCCCCCAGATCTTGTTCCACTATGTGAATGAATATGGGGTATTTTGTACCCCTACCTCTTCATCTTAAAAAATGTCAAAACTAAATAAAAACACAAACAGTTTTTGACAATGTCTTTATTAAAAGAAAAAAAACCATTGTCCCCAGAAGTAAATCCAGCATCAATCATGAACGTTACTGCCACCGACCTGAAACCTGCTGACAGCTGATGAGTCATTAGTTGTTAGAGGTGAGGCGGCCGGCTTCCCAACAAGCTCCTTAACAATCACTATTCTTCACACAGAATTCAGATTGGTCGATACATTTTCAAATTGTTCTGGAAATGTGGAATTTGTTAGAAAATGAATAAACCAAACCAATGGAAACAAAACCAAATGAAACTAAACACATTCCAAAAAAAATCCATGAAATTAAACTAGTAACATAAGGAATTTACCCAATACAAATTTTCTGTTCTGCAGATGTCTATGTATGATACTACAGTGTCATTTAGAATCTGAGTTTGAAATTGCTTCTGTCATAGAAACCGATGTAGAAAGGAAAAGATAAAGGACCAGTAGCATAAGCTGAAAAGGGAACTCCATAACAACAAAAAGAACTAATGGGCCATACACACTATAAGATTTTCTGAAGACTTTTTCCTTCAGACTTACCAAAACCATATAATATGAGATCAAACCTTAAACACTTTCAATTTGTATGCAATCTGGCAGGCCCTTGAACTACATAGAAAAGGTAAATCTGAAGGAAATCTAACCACAAAAGTTGGATAGTGTGTATCCAGCTTAAGAAGTCAAGTCTGCACCAGAGTGGACTCCACAAGACCAAAGAAGTAACTTCACCTAGGGATGGCGCCAAACCTACACTATGAGAGCACCCATTTTCCTGCAACATTCGCTTGGTTAGAGCCTTGAGTCCTGTTTAAAAAGGGAACTCACAAACTACAGTATAACCTAATCCAAGTAGCTTTTTAGTGGATCCCTATCACAAGCAGACCATTATCAATGTTCATTTGCTTTGCCTTGTATTGTTTTCCTAGAATTGTAAGAAGTTTGATTGTAAAGAATTCTTGTTTAGTACAGCACATTAATACACTATAGGGGATTCTACTTTCTTCTTTTACTGCAAAGTGACGTGAAAGAGACAAAGCAAAACAGTTGGCCACAGACCCATAAAGGCATTCAAAATTACTGACTGCCGGAGATGACCACACTGTATTTTTCTGTGTGCCTCCACTTTAGATGATCATTCCTGAGTCCGCATTAGGAGTCTTCTCCACCTAGTTATTGGAGACGCCTGTAGGTTTACATGCAAAATATAGACTAGAAGTTCAAATGTTCTTAAGTGCTCAGTGTGGGGCTTCAAAAGAGTGCTTGGTAACAATAAATACTGTTTCGTAAATAAAACTATTCACCTAGCAAAATGGTATGCTTAAAGCTTTTCTATTATAGCTTCACAATTATATTCCTCTCAGCCACTCAGCCTGCTTTATTGCAAATGCTGGTTTGATGTGACTTGCATTAGAGGATATGGCACGTATATTTCAGCAAGTGATTCTTCTCATTAGGAAAGATTAAAATTGCTTCAATTAAGTCCAGTGAAGCTATTTAAACAGCACAAGTGAAGATGTAAGTGGCAGCAGGAGAAAGAAGTGGGGTTAACAAGGGATTACAAATATTTTTCTTTCTCTATCATCAGAGGTGACAACCTAAATGGTCATTAACTATTTACCGCTAAACGATGTGAGTTTCCTTAACACTTAATAGATTGTTTATTACCTTTTTGCCGTAACTTTTTTTTTTTTTTTTTTTAAGAAATTGATCTTGTTTTGCACCTGCCTTGTATTTCACAGTTTAAAGAAAAAAGTTGTGTTTTACATCTATATTTTTTTCACAGATGATAAATTAATGTAACTGTCTGAAAACTAGAAATGGTCATAAATGTTTTATCTTTAAAGAAGCAAGTAAATACTTACCTTTGCTACTGCCTGTGCAGCCAAAAACCGCTTAGAAAAGAAATTAGCAGCTGCAGTTTTCTGAAGGATCCAACACTTCCGGGAATGTCAATCTCCTGGTCCCCTGCAGGACTTAGTGGTTAATCCTGATTACCTCCATCTCATTTCAGGACAGCATAATAACTGAGCCAAGCTGATCAACTTTAAGACTGAACTGCAGGCACACAGCTAAATACACAGAATTGGGAACATATTGGGAAGCTGGTTTACCTGGCAAATCATTTGTGTGTCTATCCAATAATACCTGAGATTTAAACAGTCTCCTACCACAGCACATTATGGACTTTCCACCCCCATTTCCCCAACTTGACAGTGAATTGTCAGCAGACTGATGAACTCATTCCACTGCTCACTAGAGATGTCACAAACCTAAAATTTGCCGTTCGCGAACGGCTAACGCGAACCTCCGCAAATGTTCGCGAACGGGCAAACCGGGCGAAATGCCATAGACTTCAATAGGCAGGCGAATTTTCAAAAAACCCACAGGGACTCTTTCTGGCCACAATAGTAATAATAATAAATAATCTGTGGACCTGACACTCACTGCAATTATGACAGAGGAAAAAAAATATATATTTTTTGAACTGCAAGGTACTGTGCCACCCGGCATTTCTGGACATCTTCTGATGTTGAAGGAAAGTAAAGCATGATGTGTCTTTCATCTGTTGCATTGAGTTTCCTTTGCCAGAGAATGCGTGTACAGTCCTCAACCTTGTCCAATCAATGTCCTCTAAGCTGAGAAATATGGGCAAATATTTATCCGTCATTCCATACCATCAGGGAGGCATGTAATTGGCCCCAAATTTATTCAGCAGCCGGAAAACAATCCATAACATACAGCCAATTTCATTAGGAACTATCTTCAGCCTAAAGAAGAACAAAGCGTCCTGGAAGTGATGGTTTAGCACATACAGCACCCTGATCTCAACATCATCAAGTCTGCCTAGGATTATACAAAGAGACAGAATGATCTGAGGGACCCATCATCCACAGAAGATCTGTGGTTAGTTCTCCAAGATGCTTAGAGCAACCAACCTGCTGAGTTCCCTTCTGTTCATTTACTCTCTCCATTTTGTTAATTGATAAAAGTAAATTATTAGCACTTCTATTTCTGAAAGCCCCCTTAATTTACAGAAGTTTTTCACACCTGCCTAAAACTTGTTGACAGTAGTGGGTATAATATATATATATATATATATATATATATATATATATATATATATATATATATACATACATACTGTGTATATGTATATATATATATATATATATATATATATATATATATGTACACTGTTTATATATAAAAAGTACCTTTGACTCCATTTTCAGGCACATTTTGAAGGAGCAACTGCAGTGCACAATATATATATATATATATATATATATATATATACAGTATATATATGTATATATATATATATATATATATATATATATATAATTGACTGAAATACCAGCCCTAAAAAGGGCTTTTTGGGGTGCTGTCAGGATGCTGTCCTTACAGCAGGAGTGGACCGAGAACACTATCTAACAAGACTAACAACTGTCCCTATTAACAGCAGCAGCAGCAGCTCTCCCTGCTCTCACTACTAACACTGCTTCAGAATGATCTAAGATGGATGCTGCCCTTGCTTTTTTATAGGAGGTGGGAGGGTGTTGGAAGGAGGGTATGCTGATTGGCTGGAATGTGTCTGCTGACTTTGAGGTACAGGGTCAAAGTTTGCCTCAATGATGAAGTATGGGGGGGACCGAACATCGCATATGTTCGCCCGCATCGGCGGATGCGAACAAGCGATGTTCGCCGGGAACTGTCCGCCGGCGAACAGTTCGGGACATCTCTACTGCTCACTAGGGTTGAGCTGTATCTGCTAGGGATCAGTTGGAGACAGATTGCAGAACATGACAAAGGTTCACTTCCTGAATCTGAACTCCGCTGAAGATAATGGGAGCCACATTTTAAAAAAAGTAATGTCCATTTGCTAGATTAATAGGGAAGGGGCTGTCAAACAAATGGTAAGGGAGGCTGAACACTGTCCTGGGAAGCATATTCCAAGAAATAAATGAACTAATAAACACATAAATTAATTAAATAAAACAAAAAATGCATTTTAGTGAGGAGCAGCAATTTAAATAATGTTTTAAGAGCACTGTTAAAAATGAAAAACTACTATAAATAACATACCTGGGGGTGCCCTTAACCTGCCTTTGAAGTAGTGCATCTGTACAACAAATACAACTGCAGAAAAACTGGTATTAAACAGTGCTGATTAAATTGCCATTGAATGTTAGCTTCAAGAGCCCATTCACATTAGCGCGACTTGTCAGGCGACTTGTCAGCCTGACAAGTCGCGGTATGTCGCGGTCCATTGAGTAGCACAGGACCCGTTCTAATAGGAGCGACACAAGTCGATCTGACTTAGAAAAAGGGTCCTGTACTACTTCGGGGCGACCTCGGAGCGACTTGCATAGACTTCAATTATGTGAAGTCTCTGCAAGTCGCACCGAAGTCGCGGTGCACAGCGGTGCACGCGACTTCACAGGTCGCCCCCCGAAGTCGTGTCGCCTCAATGTGAATGGGCTCTAAAGCTTCTGTTTGTAAACAAATGCCCAAGATTCCCTTCAACTGTGCCAGACTCTTATCCTAGATGAGGGTTTGATATAGATATTAATAGGGGGCCATCCTAAAAAAACAAGCATATAGGATTCCCCTTAACCCTTTCACTGCCAAGCCCTGTGCTTCACTTTTAAACTTAGCTGGCCAGGGCATTTTTTCTATTGCTTTTTTATTTTTCCCTTACAGCTTTCAGAGTTTGTTAACCACTTCCAGACTGCCTGCTACATATATACTGCGGCAGGGCAGCTCGGCTGTACAAAATCACATACATGTACGTGATTTTGTGTAGGCGATGACGGGGGCGCGCTTACGCTGCCGGAGCACCGTCCCCGCTGTGGTGGCCACAATGATCGCCGGGACCCAACGATCGATCAGCAGAATGACAGAACGGCAGTCTGCCTATGTAAACAAGGCAGACCGCCGTTCTGTCACAGAGGAAGATAGAGATCAGCTAAACTGAAACACATATCTCTCTTTTCCTCTAGTACATCCACTCCCCCACAGTTAGAAAGCACTCTCTAGGAGCACATTTAAGTCCTTGATCACCCCTGGTGGTAACCCCTTCCCTGCCAGTGTCATTTACACAGTAACAGTGCATTTTTTTAGTATTGGTGTTACTGGTCCCCAAAAAGTGTCACTTAGTGTAAGATTTGTCTGCCGCAATGTTGCAGTCCCACTAAAAATCGCTAATCACTGCCAATACTAGTAAAAACAATAAAAAAAAATAAAAAGTCCATAAATCTATCCCATAGTTTGTAGACACTATAACTTTTGTGCAAACCAATCAATATACACTTATTAGGATTTTTTTACCAAAAATATGTAGCAGAATACATATTGACCTAAATTGATGAAAAAATTTGATTTTTTAAAATTTGTTTTATTGGGAATCTTTTATAGCAGAAAGTAAAACATATTGTTTTTTTTCCTCCAAAAAATTGTTTATAGCGCAGAAAATAAAAATGGCAGAGGTGATCAAATAAGAAAAAAAAAAAAAAAAGCTCTATTTGTAGGGATAAAAAGGACATCAAGTTTACTTTGGTACAGCATCACACGACTGCACAATTGTCAGTAAAAGCAACGCAGTGCCGTATCTCAAAAAATGGCCTGGTCATTGTAATCCACTGATCAGAGTAAAAGAATTTTTCATCCGATTTTGCTGAACAGTTTTGTTATAAGTTCATGGTCATTATAGTGACCATGGGCTTATAACAGGGGAGAAACTAGGTCTGTATGGCGTACAGACCTGGCCAGCTGCAAGCAGTGCTGGCAGTGAAAGGGTTAAAAGTCCAAAGCAGAGGATTATCCTTGATGAGGATATTGTATGGATTTCAAAGGGGACCCCGTGCAAAAAAGTAAAGTGTATGGTTCCCCCAAATTCCATACCAGACCCTAATCTGAGCATGCAGCCTGGCAAGCCAAGGAAGAGGGGAGGACAAGTAAGCACCCTTACCCCTCCTAAACCATACTAGGCCTCATACCCTCAACATGGGAACACATTGGCAAAGCATCTTGTACCCATATTGATGAGGACAAGGGCCTTTTCCCCACAACCCTGGCCCAGTGGTTGTGGGGGGTCTGTGGGAGGGCTTATTAGAATCTGAAATGAACAATAAGGGGGTCCTAGATAAGGTCCTCTTTGTGTGAATAAGTAAAGGGCACATAATACCCCTACTCATTCACAAAAAAAGAGTGAAAAGTAAATTAAGCATACTGACATCATTTTTGACAAGTAATTGATAAAAAAAAAGTCTCACTTTGTAAATCCATCATCAATCACATTGTGCAACAATGCAGATCCTTGCCAATCATTATAATCAATGTCCACTGATCCGCTGAAGGAAAAAAAACTGCCATTTGCCTACATGATCTGTTCATTTGCCATGAAAGAGATCTCTCAGTTTATCCCCTCTTCATAAACATTACCTGGGAGGCCTCGTCTCCTTGTTTATATATAGCAGTGGGGAGTGGGAGATGTAATTCAGGGCGAGTGAGTAATGTGAGTAGATTGTGCCAGTGGCCGGTGTGTTTTTTTGGCTCTACTCTTATTGTTAAAGTATGCTAACTTATTCCGATAAGTGCCCTGACTGCAGATGCCCACAACCACTGGGGAACGGAAGCTCAACATGTTGAGGGAATTGTAAGGTTAAGGAGTGTAAGGTTAAGGAGTGTAATGGCTGCTGGCCCTCACTCTTTCCTGGCCACCCAGACTACATACTTGAATCAGGGTAGGATTTGGATTCTGAAGCTGACCCCATGTTTTTTCTTGATTAAATTACATATCAGACCTGAAGGGCATAAGATGACAGCCTCCTTCTTCCCTTGTCAATGGAGGTTAAGGAAGAAATCAATGCTAGCACTCTCCACATTCCTAGTAGCCATTGACATCATCTCCCCCCATTATTTTGCTGGTCCAGAGTTCCCAGCAATGGGAACAAAGGAGCAGGGATAGCAATTGACTGTCAGGATTAGGGATGGGCCAAACACCCCCTGTTCGGTTCACAGCAGAAGTCCCGAAAAAGGGGAAATGTTCTAAGCCAAACGGCAAACCCCATTGAAGTCCATGGGACCCGAAACAGGAAAAATCAAAACTGCCCATTAAGAGGGCTTATATGCAAGTAATTGGGCATAAAATTGGTTTGGGGTTTGGGTACTGCCTTGGAGGACATGTATTAATAAAAAAATAAAAAAAAAAGTTGTAAAAACGATAGTTTTTTCAGGAGCAGCGATTTTAATGATGCTTAAAGTGTAACAATAAAAATGAAAAATTCCTTTAAATAATGTTCCTGTAAAGTCATGCATCTGTAGCATGTATAAATCTTGCTACAGCAAAAATAAAATTTCTAAAGAAAAAAAACGAGTCAAATCACATTTTAAAATGACACATGATTACAATACCCGGCTAGTCCATACCATGCCCTTTGAGTTTTAAGGGAAACCCCACACCCCCAAATTTTTAAATAAAAGGGAATGGGGTCCCCCCCAAAATCCATACCAGACCCTTATCCGGGCAGTGAGTGCCCCCCTCCTGAACCATACGAGGCCACATGTCCTCAACATGTGGGGGTGGTCTGGGGCCCCCCCACCGCAGAGCACCTTGTCCCCACGTTGATAGGGACAAGGGCCTCTTCCTGACATCCCTAAGCTGTGGTTGTCAGGATCTGCAGGTAGGAGGCTTATTGGAATCTGGAAGCCCTCTTTAACAAGGGGGCCCCCAGATCTCGCCCCCCCCCCCCATGTAAATGGGTATCGGGTACATAGTACCCCTACCCACTCACCAAAAAAAGTGTACAAAAAAAATAAACACACAAGACAGTTTTCGACAAATACTTTATTTAAAAATAAAAAAATAGTGTCCCCTAATGTCAATCGTTCGTCAATCACGCTGCCTGCTTCCCACCGATCCAAAAAAAAGAAAAAAAGCTCCACTGTCTTTGAACACTTCCCGTGGTCTGCCTGTTCTTGGTTTGAGAGTTCTTATATAGGAAATAGGTTGGGCCACACCGTTGACATCACCAGGTGGTCCCGCCCCTCATGAAATCACCGACTGGTACTTGCTGGGTCTGTGACTGCACAAGGGGCGGGCCGTCAGGTGACATCACCGGTGTGGCCCTGCCGGCAACAACAAAAGGTTTGCACCGCTCAAGGCAGACCATAGAATGCTCCACTGCTGTAGGAGGAACCAGGTAAAATTGCTATGGAGAGCCGGGTGCCTGCCAGGGTCTGTGACCGAGGGATAGTTGCAAAGAAGAACAAAGGTGGTTGCACATCCAGGATAAAATCTTCAAATATTATTGTAGATCCATTAAAAATGAGGACATGACATGCACTCACAGCTCAAAAAACAATTCAGCAGATGGGTTTCACACACCTGTGCTTAGTCAACCCTATTGAACGTGGGAGGCGTTCACCAAGAGCGGAGCTTATTTTTATTTATTTTTTTCGGGTCAGTGGGGGGCATGATTTACGATGTTATTTACATCAGGGGACACTATTTATTTATTTTTTAAAGGAATTGTCAAAAAATGTATGCATGTGTTTATTTTTTTCTACACTTTTTTGGTGAATGGGTAGGGGTATGATGTACCTGATACTCATTCACATGTGGGGAGGGGGGGGATCTGCGGTCTTCTTTTTAAAGAAGGGTTCCAGATTCTGATAAGCTCCCCACTTGCAGACCCTGACAACCACAGTCCAGGGTTATTCGGGTTATCAGGAAGAGACCCCCATCAACATGGGGACAAGGTGCTCTTGGGTGGGGGGGGGCAAAGTTCCCCTGCCCCATAGCACTCCCCCTTGTTAAATGCATGTGGCATGATATGATTCAGGAGGGGGGGGTGGTCGCTTGTCTCCTCCCCTTTCCTGACCTGCCAGGTTGCGTGCCTGGATAAGGGTCTGGAATTAATTTGGAGGGGGCGTTTTTTTTTTTATTTTGGCATGGGGTTCACCTTAAAATGCATACCAGACCCAAAGGGCCTGGTATGGACTGGGGGGGGGGGGGGTGACCCTACACCATTTTTTCTTTAATTTTTTAATAGCCAGGATCCGGTAATTATAACCGTGAGTCATTTTAAATGTGATTTGACTCGTTTTTTTTTTTTCTTTACAAATGTCACTTTTGCTGTAACATGCTTAATGCATGCTAAAGATTTGCCACTTTACAGGCAGACTAAGGCAGATGTCAGCGGGGAAACCCATTAACAGCTGATGACTCATCGGTTGTTCAAGATGCCACAGCCGGCTCCTTAACAGCCAGCTTATACAAAGCTTTGCCCACTCAGAGCACAGCATTGCAAAGTGTTTGTCAGGGCAAACAGGCGAACCCCCCGCAAATTCGGGTGTTCGGTGAATTCATGCTCGGGCCGAACTGTTCGCCTATCCCTAGTCAGGATCCTGATCTGAACTCAGGACCTTTGTTGCATCTGAAGGTAGCTATTATTTCCGTGCCACCTGAGATGCTGGACAGCTCCCTGCATGATCCTTTGGACAATTTTTCTTTCTAACTTGTTTATGGTAAACCTTGAACTCCTTTCTCTTTCCATAAACTTTCTATTTAATCCTATTTAAGCCATGTCTTTGCACTTCCTGTTTGCCAGATTATTGTGCTCTTCTCTAGCCAATATCTTGCTCCCTATGCTCCTGCTGCCACTCACATTTTCACTACCACTATTTGGCTTGTATCTGAACTGCACTTCTATTTGATCCCTACCTGCTGCATCTGCTACAGGGTCCCTACTCGCTTACCTCCTGGTGGAGCAATCTTGAGGGCCATGTCCTGGCACCAGCAAGCAGTGAAACCTATCTCTACCATCAGGAGCTCTGGGGAAGACGGGCCAGTGCTTAGACCCCATGCCACAGGCAGGCCCATGTCATCTACTAGGATGACCTGCTTATGTATTTATTCTGCTGGTCTGTATGAACCTCTCTACTGCAAAAGCTACTGGTCTCTTAGCTTGATCCCAATACCATGACACTTAAATCATTGCCCAAATATGGACAAATGATCTAGTATGTATTTTGGGAGGGGCCCCAGAAGTCTCCATGCAATGTTTTGCAGCAGGAATACATCTTAATCACTTTAGGAATTCATTTTTTTTTGTTTTTGCAAACCATTGTCTAATAGCCCTGAAAAATGCCCAAATTGACTTTAGAAATGAATCTCCTATTGACTTAATTAGGGTTCAGTTTTGGCATCTGAACTCAAACCCTGGGATGCTCAGCTCACCACTGGTGCTCACCGATGTACTCTATATACTGTTTTGTACATGTCATAGTCCTATCCCCTTCGCTCTATAGCCAATGTTTTATAGGTATACTACATAATTCAGACCAGAGCACTTATTGTTTCTGCAGTTGTTGGTTTCTTTTTTGAAGTTCCAAACTATTTTAAGCTGTTTTCTACCAAAGTATGTTTATAAACAGCAGATTCATGGACTGTTATTTTCCAAGTGTTACTTATAAATACTGCTGGACAAAACACTATTAGGAATACCTTCCCAGTTTTATCTGGACTGTCCCACAATGTAAGGGAAAATACCTGGTTACTGTAACCCCAGGATAATTCTACTATTGTCAGGTCGTTTGAACAATTATTTAGATTAGCAAGATTGATTGTTAAATTGATTGATGTATTGAAGTGGCTCCAATTCAAAAGATAAATTGATAAATATAATTATGCTGACCAATTATTAGTGAAATTCACTGCTCTATGCAGAGATTCCCAGGAGTGGCAGGCAGCCACTCCTGGGCAAAGCAACGATATACTATGCCGAGGGTGAGCTCCCTCCCCCGCTCATTAGCTGGGGAGCCAGTGCGTGTGACCGGCGGCTCCGATGGCTGCCGGCCACTCGCGATCTCCCACAGCTGAGAGAAAAGGACAGACGGCTAATGTAAACACAGCTTTCTGTCATTCTCACTGAAGTGATCACAGAGGCTATGTGATCCTACTATAAAGGGTCCCATGTCTCTGTGATGACTTCACAAGCCACGCCCCCTGACCGTTAGAATCACGCCCTTAGGGACACATTTAACCCCTTGATCACACATACTGTTAACCCCTTCCCTGCCAGTGTCATTTTTACAGTAACAGTGCATATTTTTAGCACTGATGACTGTAGTAATGTCACTGTTACACCCAAAAGTGTCAAAAATGTCAGTTAGGGGTCCGATCTGTCTGCCCCAATGTCGCAGTCCCGCAAAAAAAGTCACAGATCGCCGCCATTAATAGTAAAAAAAATGACATAAATCTTTCCCGTAGTTATTAAACACAATAACTTTTGCGCAAACCAATCAAAATACGCCTATTGCGATTTTTTTTTTACCAAAAATATAAAACAGAAAACAAATTGGCCTAAAATGTTAAAAAATTTAGATTTTTTAATTTTTTTTGAGAATTTCATATAAAAGAATGTGAAAAATACTGTAATTTTTTCAAAATTGACGCTCTTTTTTTGTTTATAGCGCAAAAAATAAAAATCACACAGGTGATCTAATACCACCAAAAGAAAGCTATATTTGTGGGAAAAAAAGGACGTCAATTTTGTTTGGGTACAGCGTCGTACGACCGCAAAATTGTCCGTTAAAATAACACTGTGCCGAATCGCAAAATAGGGCCAAATCCTCCGGGGCCAAAGTGGTTAAACATGAAAAAAAGAAAGAGGCAGAGCTAAGAACAGACTCTTGGAGAATGGTTGACTAAGGCAGTAGAGGCAGCTTTAAGGAGCACTTTTGGAAATAACTTTGTTAGCTCTGTTATAATTAGTAAAGGCTAGAGCATTCAAAATACCATCTAAGGTGTTTTGGTGGATGTGTCTGTGAGAAACTCACATGTATAAGACTCCTCTTACTCATTTAACCACTTTAAGACTGGAGGATTTGGCTGCTCAATGACCAGGCCCTATTTTGCAAATTGGCACTGCGTGATTTTAACGGACAATTGCGCGGTCGTGAGACGCTGTACTTAAATAAAATTGACGTCCTTTTTTTTCCCACAAATAGAGCTTTCTTTTGGTGGTATTTGATCACCTGTGCGATTTTTATTTTTTGCGCTATAAACAAATAAAGAGCGACACTTTTGAAAAAATAACAATATTTTTCAAATCCTTTATATGAAATTCTCAAAAAAAAAAAAAAATTAAAAAATTAAATTGTTTTAACATTTTAGGTCAATTTGTTTTCTGCTACATATTTTTGGTTAAAAAAAATCGCAATAAGCGTATTTTGATTGGTTTGTGCAAAAGTTATTGCGTTTACTAACTACGGGAAAGATTTATGTCATTTTTAGTGTTTTTTTTTTACTAGTAATGGTGGTAATCTGTGATTTTTTGCGGGACTGCAACATTGTGGCGGACAGATCGGACCCCTAACTGACATTTTTTTACACTTTTGGGGGTACCATTGACATTACTACAGTAGTGCTAAATATATGCACTGTTGCTGTAAAAATGACACTGGCAGGGAAGGGGTAAACAGTATGGGTGCTCAAGGGGTTAAATGTGTCCCTAGGGGCATGATTCTAACTGTCAGGGGGCGTGGCTTGTGAAGTCATCACAGAGACATGCGATCCTATATAGCAAGATCACATAGCCTCTGTGATCACTTCAGGGAGAATGAATTCAGGGAGAAAGTAATTCTTGTGAATGAGCAGCCCAAACCAACTGTATACATTATATATATATATATATATATATATATATATATATATATATATATATATATATATATATATATATATATATATATATATATATATATATTTATATAATATATGTATACATACATATATATATATACATATATATAATATATATAATAAATGTATACAGTTTGTTTGGGCTGCTCATTCACAAGAATTACATGCAAAATAATGGTACCGCTTTCAGCACCTAAAATCCAAAAGAATCATACCGCCAGGGAGGTTAAGGTGCCCATCTAATAGTTTTTTTAAACTATCTATGCTCCCTGCTGATACGACTTTTTGCGGAAGAGAATTCCATATCCTTACTGCTCTGACAGTGAAGAACCCCCTACGTACTTTGAGGTTAAACCGCCTTTCCTCTAGTTTTAGTAAGTGGCCATGTGTCTTATTGTATTCCCTTTCTCTGAATAGTTTGTTCCTTATGCTAGGGTTGCCAGTACAGTCTTTGTACATTGATATCATATCCCCCCTTAATCGTCTCTTCTCCAGAGAGAATAAGTTCAGTGCTTGTAGTCTTTCCTCATAGCTGATGTCCTCCATTCACCTAATTATTTTTGTTGCCCTTCTCTGGACTCTCTCTAGTTCCAGCACATCCTTCCTGAGGACTGGTGCCCAGAACTGGACAGCATACTCCAGATATGGCCGGACCAGAGTCTTGTAGAGAGGGAGAATAATCTCTTTATTTTTGGAGTGAATCCCCTTTTTTATGCATCCCAGTATTCTGTTGGCTTTGCTTGCAGCGGCTTGGCATTGCAGGCCACTGCCAAGCCTGTTGTCTACCAGTACCCCCAGGTCCTTTTCCATCCTAGACTCACCCAGAGGTCCCCCCCTATTGAGTAGCTTGCTTTCTGGTTTCTGGCACCCAAGTGCATTACTTTACATTTTTCAACATTGAACCTCATCTGCCATGTAGTTGCCCACCCCATTATTTTGTTCAGGTCCGCTTGTAAGGTTTCCACATCCTGCATAGAAGATATTGGCATGCTTAGTTTAGTATCATCCGCAAATACTGAGATTGTACTAGATATCCCCTCCTCTAGATCATTTATGAATAAATTAAACAGGATTGGAGGAGGATTGGAGAAGTTCAGCCTCCCCCCACAACAAAATTAAAAGTCAGCAGCTATGGAGACAGGCTCACAGCAGCACACAGCTCCTGTTTCTCAGCCCACTTAGGATCCCTTTGTGACATCTTTAACCTCAGACCTCCCAATCTCTGAAAACATGCCTAAAAGTATGCTTTCTGCCATGTGGTCCTCCTTACAACTTGACATGAAGTCCTGCCTCCGGCAGCTGCAAGAGGAGGTTCATGACCTAGGGGATAGAGTGGACCATAATGAGAATAAAATGTGTGAATACAGATTTATTCAACATGCTAATCGATTTACACGCTGCACATAAGGATGAAATATCATGGTTAAAATCCAATGTTGCTCACCTAGAGAACAGATCCCGTCACAACAACTTAAAAATCTGTGGAGTTCCTGAGTCTGTCCAACAAGCTTAACTGCCACAATTTGCAAAGGATCTGTTTCAGTCCATCTTACCATCATTACCGCCAGCGGATTTGACCATTGACAGAATCCACCGGATCCCCAATCCAGAGTATCTTCCTGCGCATGTTCCCAGGGATGTCATCCTCAGGGTGCATTTCTATCAAGTCAAGGAGCAGCTCCTCAAGGCATTCCGTAAACAAGAACTACTCCCAGAGCAATTCACTAAGCTGCAACTTCTGCCTGATCTCTCCAAACCTATCCATCAGTTGTGCAATAACCTCCTGACTATAAGCAAAGCTCTCCACAACCAAAAGATCCTGCATCGCTGGAAATACCCTGTCAAGCACTCCAAAGATTGGATATCATTCCTCTTTATCTATCTTGCTAGACTATGGTACTAAAAAGTATGTCTATCAAAGCTTGAGGGCTAAACCATCTGGCCAAGCTCTTCTCTTTGTGGCAATAAGCACATAACACCCGAGCTGATATAGTGTGCACCCCCAAAACTCATTTCCAAACTCCATGCTACTCCTAGATGAACGCATAGTTTTTTCCCCACACATATTTTTGTCCTGAGCCTCTGTAAAGAAAAGGGGGTTGCTTCTTGCCATCAAAGGTTCCAGGGCATTTAGTTTGAAGGAGGCGATAGCGGATCCTGAAGATCGATACTGATATTGTTGTGTGATATTATTAACTGCCCAAACACATGTGGGTGTATATTCTCCCAACACACACCAAATGTGATTCTTGTGTAAATTGATGTCCAAGGATAGACAAAGTGAAGTATGGTAGTCTTATGCTGGGCAGGGATTTTAACTTAACAGATGATCCTCAGGTCAACTCTAGGAGAGCTTATAAAACACCTGGCGCTGCCTTCATGACAACGAACAAGATTATAAGTACTTTTCTCCCAGACATAAAACCTATTCTAGAATTGATTTATTTTTGGTAAATCAATGGTTGCTACAATGTATCTCCTTAACCAATATATCTGATATAACATGGTCCAATCATGCGACCATAAAAAGGGATCCATGTGATTTGCCTAAGGTATGGCGTTGCAATAATAAATTATTACAAGACCCACACAGTAGCAGTGTGCTCCCACATCATCTTCAGGAATTCTTTCAGATCAATACTCCTACTGCTGCTGATAGCTTCTCTCTGTGGAATACACACAAAGCGTATATGAGAGGCATTTTGATTTAGTTGGGGGCATGATTGAAAAGATCATACAATTGCCGTCTTGACAAACTGTTTCAGGAAATTCATACCTTTGAAACTAATAATAAACAGGTCCCCACTCTAGTTAATCAGCAAACTCTGGCCAAACTGCACAAATAACTTAAAGATCCGCTTTTTGAGCAACAGCAATGACGAATTTAATGACGAATCATTAACCTTATTCGCTTCACTGAACTTCATCGTATGCCTTCTCTGATCCTCTCTATTGATGCGGAGAAGGCATTTAACAGAGCATACTGGCATTATATGAATCAGGTACTCTTAAAGTTTGGCTTCCAGGGCAACATTCTCTTTGCTGACCTAGCATTATATTCACAACCCTCAGCCCGGTTGTCTAATGGCACGTGCTAGGGATGCCCACTTTCACCCACAATTTTCAATCTTATAATTGAGTCATTAGCTTAAACAATCAGGACATCCATCCATTTGCTGTTTCCAAATACACACTAGGCCTCCCAAATTAACCTTTTTGCGGACATTGTGATCATGACTCTTACTAATCCGCACATATCCTTACCCTGCGTTCATGAAGTTCTCACTCGATTTACTGCTGTTTCATATTATAAAGTTAACTTTTCAAAGTTCATAATAAATGACCTGGGTGTACCTTTGAACACTAAAAAAAGCCTTGCAGAGTAGACTCCCATACTCTTGGTCTAAGGCTAAAATTCCATATTTAGATATTATCCTAACCCCAAAAGAATCCTCCTTAGCCCATGGCAATTATAAACCCCTACTTGATAAATTAACTAAAGAATGTCATACAACCTCTGAGGTAACCCTTTCTTGGTCTGGCCACATAGCTTTCTATAAAATTATGCTGTTTCCTCAAGTCCTATACCTATACCGGTCACTCCCCATCCCGATCCCCAAGACATACCTACACTCCCTAACCTCAATGCTTAAACGCTATAAATGGCAAGGGAAACACCCGAGGTGCCCAAAAACTTGGCTCCTTAATCACAGGAAAGTTGGTGGAATGGGGTTAGTGGATTTACATGACTATTACCTGCATTTCTATCTGTGTATTCCGCAACCCGTAATGACAATCTTTGGGAGGTACATCAGAAAATTATAGCGAGATGGTATTACACAACTTTATGTATATCAGAATTTTCTTGGTTTCCCAATGAACCTTTGCGAGCAGGAAGGCTCTCTGTACCATATACTCTGGGCCTGCAAGTGCTTTACCAGCTTCTGGCATAACATATCTATTATTATTTCTGAAATTACCAGAATGTTGTGGAGCATTACCACTGCCTTAGTGTTATTAAATCTGGGCATTAACCTATGGCTGAAAGAATATAATACAATTTTTACCCAAATTCTATTGGCAGCTAGAACTATACCTGTTAGGCAGGGCTCGAGTCCTGGGGGAACGCATGGGAACGACGTTCCTGAACTATTTCTACAGCAGGAACGCCGTTCCCGTTAGCAGCCACATCCCCCGACACAATCCTAGCACCTGGCGCCATGTCCTGCTCTGGGATAGCGGGTCGGTAAGCCCAGATTGCGGGTTCCCGACCCGCCATCCCCGAGCACAGTGTAAGGAAAGGAGCTGCACTGGAGGAAGCAGAGCCGATACTTCCTGTATAGTGCAGGCTCCTGTGACAGGCGGAGGGATACCAAATGTACTCCGCCTGTGACAGAAGCAAACCAGAAGCATCGGCTCTGCAGATGAGAGGAGGGAAGGAGAGGTAGAGGCAGGGCTGGTGCTACCTATTCAAGGAGGTGACACCAGCTGTGTGATCTTGTGAGAGGAGCTTGTCATGGCTCTATTCCCAGGGAGGACACAGCGGGGCTGCAACAGCTGCTGGAGGGAGGATTCTACTCTCACCTCCCTCCAACAGTAACCTGACAAGAAAGCTGTCAGAGTGGGTACTGGCCAGGGGAAGTGCCAGGTGGGTAAGATTATCACCGTTTGGAGCTCGGGTCTCCTGTTTGTCATGATGACTGCAGGCAGACCCGGCTCCTGATAGCAGTGCCCCCCCTCCCCCCCCATGTGTGCAAAACAGAGTTCTTATCTGTCCGGGGTCAGGCTCAGAGAATGGCAGACAAGTCAGATAGAGGGCTGGAGGATACCATTTCACTGCCCTGAACTGCATGGTGTGGGGGGGGGGGGTTCTCAGGCTTAGCCAATCAGCCTGCATCTATGATGTAACCCCTCCCCATTCCTCTGCTGCCTTGTTTTGATTTTCAGTACCAGAGCAGAGCAAAAAGAAGCCAAAAATGACCCCTGAGCTCTCATATTCCCATGTGAGTCTTTTTTTCTTTACATTGCTTGAGAGAGGGGAGAATTCTGTTATGCAGCAGAAAGGACAGTCACAGCTCCTGGTTTTAATGCAGGCAGAGGAGGGAGCAGAGGAAAGCATTCTCTACAGTATATATGATCTGTTTATTTACACACCAAGAGGCTGTTAGATATCCTCTGGGACAGTGTCAGAGGGAACACACACACCAAGTATTCCTTTCTACTAGAAGAAATCATCTTTCCTATATATGTCTACATTAGACTCTTGACTAGGAGATACAAATGCAGGATCTGTGTGTTCTGTCCCTCCCCACTCTCTGCTTGCTTTATCTTTAATCCTTAGGGCTCCTTCACACTAGCTGTGCTCTCTGAAGAGCAATAAACACTTGGATGATTTTTCAGAGAGCATTAGACAGGTGGTAAGAAGGTGTTTTAGCATTTCCTCACAGCCTGCTTTACCTGATGGAATCCCGCACTAGTGCAACACAACTGTGTGCATTCCACACAGTTGTGGTGCTGTTGCAGACCAGCCCTAGTCACTTGAATGGGTTGTATTTAGTGGGTGGTAGCACCTGCCAAAAGATGGTGACTGACTCCACCCCCAGAATGGTAGCAGTCATTAAAAATGTGGGGTACTTCCGGTTCCGGCGCCCATGTAGCTGGCAGCGAGGAACGGCGGCTCCGGCATCATCTGCAGCAATCATCGGCTTACCCAGCCCATCCGAGCCCGCTGACCCCCCGGAGAAGGTCCCGCTGTTCTCAGGATCCGGTAGGAATGGACAAGTTTGTCCTCCACGGCCCCGCTCAGCCACACTCAGCACCCAAGGCTCCGGCCCCGGACCAGGCCTTAGGCGCGGTGGAAATGGCGGACGCGGTCCCGCCCGCCGCCTCATCCGCTCATCCATGCCAGCCCTCCCCTCTCCCGGAGGCACAGGTAGCCTCGCTGGCACAGGCCGTGGCATCCCTCCTGTCCCCTACCATCACGGCAGCTGTGGACAAAGCCATCTCGGCTGGGATGGAGCAGCTCCGCAAGGGGCTGGGGGATCACTCCCACAGGCTCACTAACTTAGAGCATAGACTGTCAGACGTGGAAGATGAAATACAAGGATCGTTTGCCCTCGACCAGCAGGCCAGGCAAACCCAAAGATACATCCTTGACAAACTTGACGATCTCGAGAATCGATCGAGACGTAATAACTTGCGGGTTATAGGCTTGCCAGAGACATATCAGTCAGATTCCCTAACGGACATTTGCATGACTCGCCTGCCTGCAGCTCTGGGTATAAACTCCTCATGCGCAGTGGAAAGGGCACACAGAATTGGACCCCCATCTAATGAACGGCGGACCCCCCCGCCCTGTGATAGTTCGCTACCTCAACTATGCGGACAGACAACAAGTCCTCAAGTCATTCAGGAATTCAAAAGGTCTGCAACTTGATGGCCATAAGCTTCTACTATTTGCAGACTATTCGCAGGAGGTATCGAAACGCAGGAAAGCCTTCCAACCTCTTTGTCAAGCCCTCTATGGCAGATCAATTAAATTTACATTAGCTTATCCGGCGACACTGCGCATCACTGATTCTAAGGGGGAGCTGAAATCTTTTACTCACCCCGAAGAAGCTGGACACTACCTGCAGTCATATCTGCATATCTCTTTGGACTCTCCATCTGGGCACTTATCCCAACGCTCTCCTAACCAGAGGGATCACCGCAGCCCCAGAAGGAGCTTCGCCAAGAAGCAACGGCTCTCGGGAAACAGGTCCCGCTCACGCACGCGCTGATGCCCCCCTGCAGTGAACTGTAATTTTCTCCCTTATGCTCAGCTCAGGAAAGGTCTCACTCCATATCTGACGCTTCCTTCCTTACCTCCTAAACGCCACCTCCACCCTTCTTCAGATGCCCCCAACCATCGGGCAACCCACTGATCGCCCTCTCCATCCCGCCGTTTTCTTGTCCCCCCCCCCAAGAACTCAGCTATGGTTGTATCCTTCTATGTCTGATCGGGCAGGGGACATGCTTGTACTTGTAATGTTTTTGTCTTATTAATGCAAATTTTTTTGTTCTTTGGCTCTCTGCTTGCAGCTATCCAAAAGGTTTATCTTCAGCTTTGGGGACACAGTCTCACCGGATCTCGCTTACCGAGCCTGCAGTGACTCCTTCTCTCTCGTCCGTTCTCCAGGGGATCACGAGTTGTCAGCTGTCATCCTGGGCTCCGAGCATCGAATCCGGTAACACTGTTCCATACGATGTCTATAGGTACATGTGGAAAAAAGTGAAGCCCAGGCTTCCTGGTTTTTGTCCTACGGGACTCCTGACCTTTGGCCCTGCCGAGGTCCCCCTTGCCCTCCTTCCCTGCCATCCCTTATCCTGCCTACCCTCCCCTTCTAAGTTGGGTATTCTGTACATTTTTATCCTGCCATGGTTTAAGTTCCGAAGCTGTGACATTTTCTTCTATTGATTGAAGTATCTGCACTCTAGTCTAGCCCAGTCCTCGCTCCTCATCTGACAGTTGTTACATGGAACGTCAAGGGCCTCAGATCCCCCCACAAATGGATGGAAGTATTGCGACAGGCGTTTGAAGGCTGATGTAGCGGTCCTACAAGAATCACACCTAGTCGCCGCAGACTTTCATAGGATGAAAAAGCTTTGGGTGGGTCAAGTCTTTGGCTCCCCCGCTGTCAAGGGGAAAGCGGGAGTCTTGATCCTTATCCACAAGCGCCACCCCAGCGTGCTGTTCTGCATCTTGAAACAGAGAAACGTGTGTGGACTTTAGCGGGGATCTACGCTCCGAACTCCCCCCGAAATCCTTTTTCCTCTCTGTCACGCCACATTTAGCCCAGTTCCTCCATCTCCCCCTTTTGGTAGTGGGCGATTTTAACCAATGTATGGACCCCTTAGAGGATAAATCAGGTAGCCCCACTACACCACACTCCAGCCCTGCACCTCCCCCCTCTCACCTAGCATCCTTCGCCAATAGTCTTCTCCTCACGGATGCATGGAGGTTATCACACCCGATAGGAAAATAATTCACCTTCTTTTCACACCCCCACGACTCCCTATCCAGAATAGACTACATTTTCGCCAATGACCCCATGCTCTTACTCACTTCTCGTTCCACTATTCACGATATAGTCATTTTGGACCATGCTCCGGTTTCCATTGCCCTCACATCCCACCCCACCTCCTCTGAGAAAAAGCCATGGCGGTTTCCCTCCTATCTATCTAAGGATAAGGGTATTTCTTCTGTCCTTGCAGAAGCATGGGCAGACTTCCTGGCCACTAACAAGTCCCCTGACTGTTCCCCGACCCTGCTCTGGGAAACAGGGAAAGCTGGTCTACGGGGCCGTGTCATTTCCTATGCCTCGGCGTACAAAAAGAAGGTCAATGCTGCTCATCAAATGGCTAGCCGAGAACTTAGAACGGCTCAAACCGCCCTAAATATGTCTAATACCCCCCAGAACAGGGAAAGTTGGAAACTGGCCAAGCTGCAATTCGAAGAGTGGGCCGAGGCACAGGAGACTCTGCACACCTCCTTCAGAGACTGGCAGTTCCACAAGTTTGGGAACAAGCCGGGTAAACTATTAGCCTCCCTCTGCAAACCCCCATTTACCCAAACCAACATATCAGCCCTAAGAGAAGCTCAGGGAAACGTTGTTGACTCCCCCACTGACATTGTGAAGGTTCTTGAACATTTCTATAGCGAGCTTTATGGTCCCGATCCCATAGACGATGCCGCAGCCACCTCTTTTTTTTCCTCTGTCCAACTACCCAAGGTCACGAGTGAACAATTAGCTACCCTCAATGCACCCATTGGCCCTGATGAAGTCATGACTGTGATTAAACAGCTGCCTTCGGGCAAAGCCCCTGGGCCGGGTGGCTATACATCAGACTTCTACAAGATAATGGCACCTTCACTGACACCGACCCTTAGTGATGTGTTTAACCATATTCTTGACGGTAACCCATATCTCCCCACAGGCTTCCAGGCTCAAATAAAACTCATCCCAAAGAAAGGTAAAGACCCCCTGGACCCTGGTTCCTTTCGCCCCATCTCCCTCCTTAATCTTGATTTGAAAATGCTCTCTAAAATCATGGCCAACTGCCTGGCCTCCTTTCTACCCACCATTATACACCCGGCGCAATCCGGCTTCACACAAGGCCGCTCCGCTACCTCTAATATTCGCAAGGTATTAGCTGCGCTGGAGGCTTCCAGGACCATCTCCGACTCGGACTCTGCAATCATCACTCTCGATGCCGAAAAAGCATTCGATAATGTTAGTTTCCGATGGCTGGAGATGGTCCTGAAATCATTTGGGTTCGCCGGTCCTTTCCTTCACTTGGTCCAGGCGATGTACACCTCTCCCTCGGCTCAAATTATGGCCGCTGGGATGTCCTCCCAGCCCTTTCGACTATTTAAGGGTACCAGACAAGGCTGCCCCCTCTCTCCCCTCCTGTTAAACTTAGCGATAGAACCCCTCTCCAGGGCCTTGACCTTCCACCCCCTCTTGAGGGGGATCCGAGTAGGTGACACTGAGCTTCGCTCGGCATTATTTGCAGACGATGTCCTTGTCTTCACATCGGATCCTACCCATGATCTGCCGCTGATACAATCGCTATTCAAAACCTTTCGGGATTGCTCTGGCCTGCGCATCAATTTCTCTAAGAGCGAAATCCTCCCCCTGAACACCGCCCGTTCCCCTCCGTGGGCCTCCTCCTCCCCTCTAAAAGTCTCCACCACTCACATTACTTATCTCGGTATCAAAATAGGTGCCCACCCCTCCTCTATCTACCGCCTTAATATTTCCCCTGCCATAGATAGACTGATCGCTGATCTGCACAATTGGACACCTTTGCCTATATCCTTCTTTGGTCGTTGTCACCTGTACAGAATGTCTGGCTTCCCAAAATTGCTATATCCTCTGCAAACCATTCCGCTTCTATTAAAACATGCGGACGTTAGAAAACTGCAGAAGGCACTCACCTCCTTTCTGTGGCAGGGGCGCCGCCCACGGATAGCTCTCACCAAGCTGTTCCTCACTAGGAGGGAGGGGGGAATACGTTTGCCGAATGTTAGGGTTTACAATTTGTCATGTATACTATGAGGATGCCTGGACTAGGTTAGGCAGGAGTCTAGATACACTAACTACACCCTGGAATCTAGCATGGTAGCTCCGCTTAACCTGGTCTCTCTATTGCACTGCAACCAAAAGGACTTACCTCCCTCTTTGAGACCTAACATCCTGCTGCGTGACACCATTGCCACTTGGAGGACTGTACGAAAACGGCTAGGAGTTCCAGTGCGGTTCTCAGAACACCTCCCGATCAGGGGCCACCCGCTGTTCCCTCAAGCTTTCCAAAATGTTGTTTTTACAAGGTGGGCGGCCGGGGGACTCACCAAGTTTTCCCAACTCTTCGACCCAACCACAGGCACCCCCCTGCCTCTTTCAGTGTTGTCGGATTTATATGGAGTTACCGCCCACCACCACTTGCTGGTGCAACAATGTCTTAGCTTTGCATCGAGTCTCTGCCCGTCTAAAGCTCTGAGGTTCAAGAAGTCCCTACGGGACTCGTGGTTACTTACAAATAAGCATAAGATATCTCACCTCTACCAACCCTTAAATGCTGATACCCTAAGGACGGTGGCCATGGGCATAGCCTCACCGTGGAATGTTGTTCTTCATTCTCCTGTGGCCCAGCAATATGCTCTTCGGGGATTCCGCTACACTTGCACCTCCATCACAAATGAGTTTTGGCGTGAGCAACAGTTCAAGATAATGCACAGAGCGTACTTCCCCCACCTCCGCAACTCCAAAGACCCCCATCATCATCGCTGTACGCTATGCCACTTCCTTTACCCATCCTTGCTCCACAAGTTTTGGGAATGCCCTCCTATCTCGGCTTTCTGGGACAGACTTCTAAGCTTTGTATCTCACCTATTGGGCTATCCTCTAACCAAAGATGTTTTTCCTCTACTTTTTGGCTACTTGGATACGCAATTCACCTCCATCCCTTCGAAACACAAATGGCTCTCCATCTGGCTCTCCATCTGCTACATGGTAGTGCAGAGTTCCATTCTCAGGCACTGGATGGACACCTCCCCTCCAACGTTGGCTGAAATCCATACAGATCTCATTGCACTATGAAGGAAAGAATGTTTGGCCCTGCCGCACCTGCCTCAGACACCCCCCCCCTGCCTCCCGAGCTAAATGGCAGGCCTTTGCCTCTGCTCACTGTCCCCCCCCAAGATTTGGGGGACCGTAGCAAGGCACCATGCCATACTGTGTCTGATCCCCAACCCCCTTGACGTTTCATTCCGCTTGATAGTTCCCATGGATGGTCAGTTCTACTCTATTGGTTGAATGTTGTATTTTTCTGTTCACTGGCTCTCACAGCCTCACAAATAATTGTTGTTTTACTGCAGAATATCTCAGGTTTTTGACATGTTGGAAACCCCCCCCCCCCCGCCCTCCCTCCCCCCCTCACCCATCTTCTTTACTAATGTTCCCGGTGGGACATTACTGTTCTAACACTCGATCTTATCTCAGGGTGAATGCAATAGGAATAAAATGTTTGATACTTGTTATTGTGCTGATGTCAGGATTCTAGTGCTTTATAGTGATGGTTTTACTTTTACTGTGTCTATGTCACTGCACTGTAAGTTGTTCCTCTGTATTTTTTTGACAAGAATCAATAAAATATTGTTAAAAAAAAAAAAATTTGTGGGGTATACATTGGCAGGGCAAAGGGGGTGGAGTCAGGGGCAGCAAAATTAGGTTTTACCTAGGGTGTCAAAAACCTGAGAGAAAGAGGGAAAAGAGAGAGAGATGAGGGAAGGAGAGATGAGAGAGAGAGAGAGAGAGGTAGAAGGAGAGAGATGAGAAAGAGATTTTAGATATATATATAGAGAGAGAGAGAGAGAGAGAAAAGAATAGAATAAAGAGGGAGAAGAGATAGAGGAGAAATAGAGAGGGAAATTTGCAATTCAAAGTTTACGTAACCCGCCACCAGTACCCACCAGCATTACCAGTCAGCAGTACCAGGCAGCAGTAGCCACCACCAGTACCCACCAGCAGTAGCCAACCAGCAGTACCAGCCAGCAGTAACAGCCACTAGTAACCACCACCAGCAGTACCTGCTAGCAGTACCATTCAGCAGTAGCAACCAGCAGTACCACCCCTGGAGGACAGCCAATTAGCAGCCACCAGCCATACCTGCCTGAGGGACAGCAGCAGCCAGCGATACGTGCCGGAACCAAATTCAATCCACTTAAAAAAACAGAAGGGGATCTGTCCCTTTCTGTCTGGGCAGATTAGATTGGAGGACCCATAGAGTAGAGCAGGCTGTGCCCGTGTCTGCTCTGCATAAGCTGACATGGACCTTTCATCTGATCTGCCTGCTCCGCTCATTGTGGCCTGCGACCGGTTACCAAGTTGCTAAAGTGGGTGGGGGAGTGGTAATATTCGGTGAGTTCCCACACTTTTTTTCCCAGGACTTGACCCCTGCTGTTAGGCATTGTAAATCCCTCCTAGCACCCAACCCATTGGAAGTCCTCTCCTTGGCCAAAACCAACTTCTCTCATACAAAAAGGCCTTCTCTATTAGCATGAAGAAATATCCGACGTTCGTGAAGGTTTGGCAACCCTGGATTGAGTGGAGTTTTGTACAAAAAAGTGAAACTTGACCCAGTGGCATTTTTTTACCATACTGTTATATTGTGATTTGCAATTTGACATGGCTGTGTTTTATTTCCTTAACCCTGCTGTTGTTTCTTTTCTCTTTTCTGTATTTACCATGCACTGTCTGGTATATATGCCTGTAGGCATATGTGCATGCTTACTCAGTGTACTTATTTAAAACTTTCAATAAAAAATTAAATGGAAAAAGAAAAAAAAAAAAAAAACAATGAAAATAATAGTAATATCCACAGACAGAGTAAGCATAGTTACAGTAAAAGGACCATATATTACAGAAAAGTGTTCTCCACCTGGCTATATCTCTGGTTTATCCCACATGTATTTGAGTTATGAATGTTAAAGTAGAAGTCCACCCTAACACTAAAATCTATAAATCTACAGGCATCCACTATCTAAGACTATCCTATCAAACCCTGTAAAGAAGAAATCGCTATACATACCTTTTTTGAAGTCGAGCTGATCCGGTCCCACACAAAGCTGTGGAGGCAGGTGCAGAAGAGGCAGCCGACAACGGAAGCCCCATAGTAACTCTATTGGTGACGTCAATTCCCACTCATTTCCCAGCCGTTGTCAGCTGTCTTCTCTGCAGAGCTTCTGCCACTGGAGACCAGACCGGAGGGGCTTCAAAAAAGGTACATATTCAGATTTCTGCTTTACAGGGCTAGATAGGTTAGTCTTCAATTGTGAAAGCCTGTAGATTTAGAGATTTTAGTGGTAGGGTGGACTTCCACTTTAACATTGAACAATTAGGCAGCTTTGTTCTTACCATAGACATTACTGCCTAAGTACAGTACATACTAGATTTCTAGGTTATATTCCTTTTACATTTATTATTCCCAGTTGATAATTGATATCTAACGTCATAAAATCAGCTATATTTGTGCTATACATCAGCTTTTCTAGATACAGAGTTGGCTACAGGGGCATAGGTAAAACATTCCAGTATCTCCAAGACAACGCAATTAAAATTATAATATTATTTAGCAAACATGGCAACTATGCTACAGTCAAAAATAGCAGATCATCTAGCTTTGAATTTTATGCAACTGCATGTATTAAAATTAGAAGGATTCTCACAGAGCTTTTAGTTAGCTCTGCACCCTCTTGGGGAATTATTCTACACTATGCATTTTTTTGTTTCAATGGGAGTTGGCAAGGTTCAGACAGAAGGTCTTGAACCACTGAACCTGTCTCCTTCATCTTTGCAGAATCAAATTCAGGGCTGTTCATATGATGAACACATTTGCAACTATCAACATTTAATAAGCAAGGCAGCAAGGTTTATAAGGATGAATGATTAGATGAAAATTAAAGACATGCAGCAGACAGGGTCTGTTTCTTAAAGCGGAGTTCCGGTGACAGATGTCATTTTTTAATGAACATACCCCCGGGACAGTCAGGGCTAGCACATTCCACAATGGCTAGCCTCTGATCTGTCCCGGTTCGCACTTACCTTTTAGAAGAAATACTTACTTATAAAATTTCTTCCACAGCGTTTCCATCTCTCTTGTGGGCAGCTGAAGCCGGGGCGGTCCTCTTCTGCGTCTTCTTCCGCGTCTTCTTCTCCCAGAATGCGCCGGCACCGGCCCCGCTCGTCACTTCCGGTGCGGCGCCGCATTCCTAAACAGCTTCTGGGCATGCCCAGAAGCTGTTTAGCAGGGGAATGCGGCGTCGCCCGGAAGTGACGAGCGGGGCCGGTGCCGGCGCATTGATTCCTGGGAGCGATGACGTTTAGCTCCCAGGAATCATCGCAGCGCAGGAAGTGACGGGGTGAGCTGCGGCTCTGAGGGAGGTAGTACCCTGAGGTGAGTATTTACGATCGTCAATTACAAGGTGAGTTTTAAAAAAAAAAAAAAAAAAAAAAAAAAAAAAAATCTAACTATCCAATTCCTTTTCAGGTTAGGCTGAACTAGCGGACGGGCACAAAAAAAAATATAGTTTTTGTGCCCGGAACTCCGCTTTAAGTCAATTTAATTGCAAAATGTTCATGTTCAAGTCTTCACACTTTAATAGCCCATGTAAAAATCACTGTGAGATTCACCTTGTTTAAATAAAACTGGTTATAATAAATAATAAAAACTGCTGTTTGGGGGTGTAATTATGTAGTTTTTATTCACATTAATTTATGCATAAGACTTATTATTCTACTCAGTATCTGTATAACTGTCATGATATATCTTTGTTCAGTTATACAAAGGAAAGCAGGGCTTCCTCTATTTTTGGGAAATCTAACAAATGTACAAAGCATTGACCCATAGATTTCAGCTCACATGTGTGTGTGGCACTTGTTTTCATTCCAGTATCTATATTTAGTATGGTAGTGATGCATTTGGCTCAGAGCAGACCTCAGCTGCAGGATCCTTGCACTGGCTGGTCTAACAGTATTCTTTAGCTAATGAACTCATGATTCATCCTTGCATTTCCACTACTTGCATCACTTGAGGACCTTTAAGGCCTTCTTTGTTAAGGTGACTTTACAAAGACAACAAGTGAAATATTCATTTACAGTCACTTCATTAAAGAAAAAAAAAATATGTAAATCAGATCCTGTCATTAGATAGCTATTTCTTATCCTGGTAGTTGATAGTAAAAGTGTAATGTGATTTGAAAATCTGTGCTGTGAAATATCAAACAGTTGGACTGTAGTTTTCTTTTTTGGTCTGACATGTTTTTACGCAAGAATACCTCTAGAGCTTCAGGCAAGAAAATGTTCGCTGCTATTTTTCATTTGATTTTCAAGGATCACAACCACAAGCAAAATTTTGTGGCATTTTAAGGGCAGGAGCGTTAAGCTAACCTATCTGAGCTAATCTTTATTAACATTATGCATGTATAATATATTCTGTATGTGTATTTAATCATTGCACTATGATCTGTTTCAGTGACTACATAAATTGATTTGTGAAAAGATAATGTATTAGGTTGTTTTGGCCTGCTTATATTTACAAGCCTCAGGGTGTTTTTCAGTTAGAAATTACATTTCAAGTGATTATCAGCAGAAATGCAATGCAATCAACTTAAGTTACTTATTACAAATAATTTTATAGAGATCCCAGTTTATGCAAAAGAGTATTTGACTTTCCTGAAATATATAGGAAGGCCTATTAGATATTTTTGCCAGCATTTGACACCTTCTCAGCCAATACAGTGTATCTAAAGCTGGTCACACACTCAAAGTTTTTATTTTCTGTTCAGCCTAATGAAATTATAATCCTGTAGAATGCATTCTTTGCCATTTTTTATGATTTTTAACAATAACATAAATATGAAAAATTAAATTTAATTTAATCTCATCAATTGACAAAATATTTCATAGTATAGCAAGCCAATTCTGAAAACATGGGGCATTAGACATCTGTGAATATTATATGAATACATGTAATATTTATGATTACTGTTAAAACGTTTTATTTACACAGTAGAAATATAATCTGCAGCTCATAAAGTGTATCTAGGCCCAAGAACAATATGTTAATAAATTGCAGTTTACCAGTCCTGATGTGGTGGCTTCATTATTTTTCTTTTTTTAAGGTGTTTTTTCTTCATTTTGTCTTGGTGATCCTGACTAAGGAGACAAGGCTCATCTATTGAAGAATGGCTGGGTTCTCACCCCAGACTGCTCACTTCTGATATGGACTACAAAATACTGGCCTCTCTCCTCAACATAGGGGAAGATGTCTGTGGTGGGCCTGACAGGACTGCTAACCCTGCCTGATTTGACTGCAGCAAACGCAGACGCAGATTGAACAGGATGCTACAAGCTCACTGACAGGATCAACAGATATTTTTTCTATTATTAGTAATAGTTAAAATGTCTAAAGGAAGCAAATAAGAGACATTTATTGTTTAGATTTACATAACCTTAAACCCCTTCCTACAAAGCGTATGCACATATATCCAGCAAATTTTGGAGTTAGGGGAAATTTGTTTGGCAGTCGATGCAACCTCTGCTCCACCAAAGCTACTATATTCTTGTTAGACAATTACAACTCCAGCATTTTACTTTTGGAGCTTTGCATGCTGCTGGCTTAGGAGCATGTGGGACCTTGTGGAAAAATGTTTTCCACAGCAGCTGGTAAGGCAATGTCTCCAGAGAGTTACCAACAAAAGAAACTGCTGGCAGCCAAATTCACAGAAAGAAAATATGTCTATATACTGATGACCATCCACAGAGAGAGCACAGTGGCTGTAATAGAGCAGAAGCCAGCTACAGAAGAAAATGAAGACCAAACAAAAGTTTGGCATCTTTTTCCTGCTTTGGTGGGTGAACATTGTAGAGAAGGAGTGAGCTGAAGGTAAGTTTGTGCTGCTTACCCACCATGCTCTAAAGCAAACACATAGGGCTAAATTGTCAAATTACAGGTTAGATTTAGAAACCCAGTTACTGAGGCTTTGGACTATATGCCTGTCTTATACAAATTGCATTAACCTTCTACACTATAAAATCATTCTGTTCACATTATACATATAACCGTAGAGCATATCCAATCTGATTCATGAGGCGGATACTAGGGAAACCATAGCACTCCTCCAGGTGGATTGGCTTACTATATACTGCACATTACCTTTGTGCTGCAGATGAGTGCGCATTGCACTCAAAGGTGGACACCTGGTGGATTATTTTAGCACATTGAGCACTGACGTTTTTTGAAGAAGCACTGCGTGTCAAAAGTGATTAACGGATACACTATTTATTGGATAATACTCTTCACAAAACATTGTCATTTGTTATCTATTTGTATGAATTAGTTCACACCTACTTTGGATTTATTGCACGGTGCATGATTGTGTAAGAAATATACTAGAGTATATGCCCCGCGCCTGGTGTGTGTTAAATAAATAAGATAAATAGATAAATAAATAGATAAATGTGCGTTTAAGCAGCTGCTATAGAATAAATGTAAAAGAGATGTAAGGAAGTAGTCATTTTGAGGCTACCTACAGCGCTTGCTCTAAAATTATATATCTTGGTGATAAATGTCTATGACTAGTGGTCAATAAATTAGATAAATCAATAGGAGGTAGGAGTCCAGGACAACCTGGGCTCTAGCGATCACAGGATGATCAAATTTAGTGTAAATAACAATATAACAAGGCAAGTGGGGAACATAAGAACCCTAAACTTCAGAAGGGCAAACTTTCCAAAATTGTACTCAATGATGGAAAGGGTAAACTGGGACCAAACCCTGGGATCCCTGACCACAGAGGAAAAATGGGAATGCTTTAGGAACATATTAGGCAAAGGCATCTTGCAGTGCATTCCTATGGGAAATAAATTTAGAAGAGACAAAGCCAAACCTGGCTGGCTAAACCGTAGCATCAAAAAACTTATTAGGGGGAAAAAATTGGCCTTCAAGAAGTATAAATCAGAGGGCACAGTATCGGCTTTCGAGCAATACAAGGAGGCAAATAAGAAAAGTAAACAAGAAATCAACTTTGAGAGACAAATAGCAGAGGATAGTAAAAAAAACCCAAAGAAATTCTTTAAATATATCAACAGCAAAAAAACTAAGGCAGAGCATATTGCACACATAATTAACAATGATTAACAATGATGGGAGGATGGTTACAGAGGACACTGAAAAAGCAACCGTGCTAAATGCTTTTTTCTCGTCAGTCTTTACACAGGAAAAGGAGGGGTACACTGACCATGACTGTATGGTTAGTAGTAATAAACAGGACTTGCCACCATGGCTAACAGAGGGGGAAATCAGGGAAAGGCTGGATAAACTTAACACAAACAAATCACCAGGACCGGATGGCATACATCCGAGAGTACTCAAGGAACTCAGTAAAGTTATATCGAGACCACTGTTCCTGATCTTTGCTGACAGTATTAGGACAGGAGATGTACCAGGGGATTGGAAGAAAGCTAACGTGATTCCAATATTCAAAAAGGGCCAGAGGCATATCCCGGGAAATTATAGGCCTGTCAGTTTGACATCAGTAGTATGTAAACTTCTGGAGGGGATGATAAGGGACTATATCGTAGAGTTTGCTAAGGACAACAACATCATCAGCAGTAATCAGCACGGGTTTACAAATGGGCGTTCTTGTCAAACCAATCTCCTAACATTCTACGAGGAGGTGAGCTGTGAGCTAGATAGGGGGAGACCAGTGGATGTGGTGTACTTGGATTTCGCTAAGGCGTTTGATACAGTTCCCCACAAGCGCTTAATTGATAAAATAAGGTCTGCAGGTATCGATAGCAGGGTTTGCTCTTGGATACGGAACTGGCTAATAAGGCGTGTCCAAAGGGTAGTAATAAACAGCGCATACTCAGACTGGTCTGAGGTGGTAAGCGGGGTCCCCCAAGGCTCAGTCTTGGGACCAACCTTGTTCAATTTATTCATAAACAACATTGAGGTCGGGATCAGTAGTTCGATATCAGTTTTTGCAGATGACACAAAATTGGGCAGGGCAATAACTTCACAACATGAAGCAGATATCCTACAGAATGACCTGGACAAAATAACAGAGTGGGCAACGACATGGCAAATGAGGTTTAACGTGGAGAAGTGTAAGGTTTTGCACTTGGGGACTAAAAACATAAAAACACAATACACGTTAGGAGGGGAGCCCTTGGGGGAATCAAAAATGGAGAAGGATCTGGGAGTCTTGGTTGATGATAGATTAGGAAACAGCATGCAATGTCAAGCGGCAGCTTCCAAAGCCAACAGAATATTAGCATGCATAAAGAAAGGGATGCATTCCAGAGATAAGACTATAATCCTTCCACTTTATAAAACTCTGGTCCGACCGCATCTGGAGTATTCCGTCCAGTTCTGGTCGCCAGTCCTCAGGAGGGATGTGTTGGAGCTGGAGAGAGTCCAGAGAAGGGCAACTAAACTAATTAGGGGATTGGAGGACCTTGACTATGAAGAGCGTCTACAATCGCTCGATTTATTCTCCCTGGAGAAGAGACGTCTGAGGGGGGACATGATAGCAATTTATAAATATCTTAATGGGGATCCCAGCTTAGAAAAAAAGCTGTTCATTCGAAGGGATTGCATGAGGACTCGAGGGCATACAATGCGATTAGAGGAGAAGCGTTTTAACCTTAGGCAACGCGGGGGGGTTCTTTACTGTTAGGGCAACAAGATTGTGGAATTCTCTACCACAAGAGGTGGTTTCTGCGGGTAGTATGGTGGCTTTCAAAAGACTCTTAGACTTACATCTCAAGGATCAGAACATTGATGATTACAGCCACACATACCTACACAGGTTGAACTAGATGGACTATTGTCTTTATTCAACCTCACCTACTATGTAACTATGTAACTATGTAATATTAAATAAATACTCCTCTATTGATATAATAAATATTAATAAAACAATGAATACCAATAAATAGTGATATGCATAAATTGTGATTCGTATAATAAAGTTCATATCAAGTGACTGTAGTGAAAATTTCAAATAAAAGTTCAAATGAATAGTGAGTCTCTTGTGCAAATGATGCTTATTCACAAAAAAGTGCAGGTGCTCAGCGTGGAAATTTTCCGATTCACTCTGTGACATCAGTGCAGCTCTGGTTCCTTTTCCACCGTGATAAATGGTAAGAGTGAATCGCTTACCAAATTATGTGGGTCATGTATGCCTTATAGCAACAAGACCAACCAGGCATAGATAGCCTCCAGGCTAAAATGGGGTCTCCTCTTGGCTCACTTTGGGTAGATAGGATGGCGGGCTCCCTCTCTCTCTCCTCTCACCTCAGGCCAATAGGAAGGAAGACAAAAAAGTGCTCCGGATAGTGTAGTATTTTTAAAATTCAAATTTTATTCCCTAATTGTGGGTAAAAAAACATTATGGCAATGATACAAAAGTAGATAGCCAAATATGAGAGGTTAGTTCAATAAAAAAGGCCATCAATGGCCGCTGGTGATCGTGTGTATCAGCGCAAGCTGTATGCAGGGTGGCGAGTGGAAGAACTTCCGGCTTGCGCTCCACCTGCGTCACACATCACGTACGCTGTGCGTTCCAAATCTTAGGTTTCGTCACATCCGGTGACGTCTTCGGCCTATCCTTTGACCAAAAAATGTCAAAAGTAAATACAAACACAGTTTTTGAAAAGTCCTTTACTAAAAAAAAATAATAATAATAATAATAACATGTCCCTCTATGTAAATCCAGTGTCAATCATGGTGACGTCACCAAGTGACCCTCTCGACATGACACTTGCTAAATGACAGGTAAACATGTGGATGGGTTTTTATTTACTTTTGACAAGAGTTGAGCGTACATCTGGATGTCCGGGTTCACCGGGTTCGGCCGAACTTGAAAAAAAAGTCCGGGTTCGTGACCCGAACCTTACCCGAACTTTACCCTGATCCCGAACCCCATTGAAGTCAATGGTGACCCGAACTTTTGAGCACTAAAATGGCTCTAAAAAAAACATGGAAATGGCTAGAGGGCTGCAAATGGCAGCAAAATCTTCTTAAGAGCATGGTAAGTGCTCTGCAAACAAATGTGGATAAAGAAATAACTTAAAATAACATAAAAAACACAAAAATAAAAAATAATCATCTTGATCTAGGAGGACGAGGCCCATATGGAGTAGGAGGTTGAGGTGGCGGTGGATGTGGCGGCATAGGTGGAAGCGGCGGTGGAGGAGGACGAGTTAGCCAACACTGGTTTTTGTTTTTAATTTTAAATTTCTTTTTAAATTAGGGTACACCCCAAAAGAGTGAGAAAGATCAAAAATACAACAATGGCTGGGTAAGGCCGGTAAACATGTCTATTCTGCACAAGGTACGGACAAGTCCTGTGGGATCCATGCCTGGTTCATTTTAATGAACGTGAGCTTGTCCAAATTGGCTCTGGACAGGCGGCTGCGCTTGTCTGTGATAACGCCCCCAGCCGTGCTAAATACACGTTCAGATAATACACTGGCTGCAGGGGAGGCCAGCACCCCCAAGGCATAAAGGGCAAGCTCAGGCCATGTGCCCAATTTGGAGACCCAGAAGTTGAAGGGAGCAGACCCGTCATTTAGTACTTGTATAGTACGTAAGGAATGGTAAGGAACTGTATATGGTATATGGTAAGGAACGGTGATGGCGGCGGGGGGGGGGGCTTTTTTCCCCCTTCTGGGTTGAGTCTGGCCTTGGAAAAGGTATGTGTCCCTGGTTGTGGGCCGGACTCTCCCAAAGCTGTCTAAGTTCTGAGGCCTTCTGGTAGGGACGTTGCTGCACTGGTCTTGCCAGGGACCGGGATTCTGAAAAGCCTGTGGTGTATTTGCCCCTGTAGTGGCAGTCCAGGGATGCCATAATTCACGGTGGATGGCAACACTTTGAGTATTTCACCAAGGACACTGCACTTCCTACACACATTTTTCACACCTACCTCTAGGGCCGGGCCTTTTGGTCAGGAATCAGGACCAGAGGAATTTTTTATTCCATGTGTACACCCTGTGCAGTTTTTGTGTTTCACTTTTTTGGTGTACACTTTTTTATGCACCCACTGGGTCTGAGTGTGTTCACACACCACGGGCTTAAAAAAAAAAAAAAACAGCTGGTGGTCCTGGTTGTTGTGGCGTGCCGACAAAGCTTTTCCACATTTCATACATGCTAACCCTGCCTTCTGAGGTGCTGGCGGGGTGCCCTGGCTGCGTTGGCGACCTCCTCCTCCTCTGCCTTCGCCTTGTGCTTCCACTGTGCCGCTGCTGTCAGGTGGGAATGCCACCAGCATCGCTTCTCGACCTTTTGGCTAAGATCAAGTGTAGTATCTGTTGTTATCAGTTATCTGGGGGCCACCCTGCTGTGAACATGGTTCCTCCTCCTCATCCTCCACCTCGTCATCCTCCAGAATTGTGCCCTTGCTGGACAATTGTGTACCTGGCATTTGTGGGTTCAGGAACCCACCCTCTGAGCCATTTGTGAATGACTGCCCTGAAAGCCTTGGAAATTATCACTGCTCCGGATGCGGAGGCGGTAGTGGATGAGGATGAGGAAGCAGAGTAGGAGGAGTTACCAACAGGAGTCAAACTGAAGCGCCCTGCAATCCTCGGTGGTGGAAGGAGATGCGCCAAACAAATTTAAAGGGTGTATCTCACAGTAACATAATCAGCAAACGCTGCAAAATTATTAATTTTCCCCTAAATGGGTGTTTATTGAATAGCAGAATAGAACAACAGTATCTAAAAGGGTGTATCTCACACGTACAGATACAGACTAAGCCGCAATTTAATATCTTTCTTTCCCCTAAATGGGTGTTTATTGAATAGCAGAATAGAACAACAGTATCCAAAGGGTGCATCTTGCACGTACAGATACCGACTAGGCCGCAATTTGATATTTTTTCCCTAAATGGGTTTTTATTGAAAAGCAGAATAGAACAACAGTATCCAATGGGTGTATCTCACAGTAAAATATGCAGACTAGGCCGCAATTTTTTTTTCCCTAAATGGGTTTTTATTGAAAAGCGGAATAGAACAACAGTATCCAATGGGGGTATCTCACAGTAAAATATGAATCCCGCATCATGCCCAGACACATCCAGCTGGCTGTCAGGAATGATGATGAACTGGCCAAGGTGTTTGCTGATGTCACCATTGCAGATGGGGGAGTCTTGCCCAACATCCAAGCTGTTCTGTTGCCAAAGAAGACCTTGAAAACCTCACAAGAACCCAAAATTGCAGAGTCTCAGTAAGTTTAATTTTTTGCGTAAAATTTAATGGACAATTATTTATTGATGGCTTTGTATTCTGCTGTTTTATCTAACTTTTGTATTAAAACTTGTTCTAAAAAAAAAAAAATATGCAGACTAGGTTGCAATTTTTTTTTCCCTAAATGGGTGTTTATTGAATAGCGGAATAGAACAACAGTATCCAAAAGGTGTATCTCACAGTAACGTATGAATGAAACATTTTTATTTTTCTCTTAAATTGTTGATTTTTGAAAAGCAGATTAGAACAGCAGTGTCTAAACATTGTATGTCACTGTAAAATATGAAGGAAATTTTTTTTTTTTTTTAAATCTATATTAAGCAGACACATATGCATTAGATGGCTGCTACACGCCGCACGCCTAACACGTTGCATACTGTTGTTGTTCTATTCCGCTATTGAGTGAAAACCTGAAAAATATTTTTTTCCCCTTAAATTGTTCATTTTTGAATAGCAGATTAGAACAGCAGTGTCTAAACACTGTATGTCACAGTAAAATATGAAGGAAAAAAGTATTTTTTTTTAAAATCCAGATTAACCACTTGCCACTTGTCAGCCCCGTGCAGACAAAGTGAGGTATGGGTACGTCACTCGCCTGCGAGCCGGAGGCGCGCTCCAACCCCCGCTCGTTCACTGTGGTCCCGTCACGTGTGACCGGCGGACCCGATGTCCGCCAGTCACTCGCGATCGTCCGTTACAGAGGGAGAAAGGCAGGCGGCTCATGTAAACAAAGTCGCCTGTCATTCTCCCTTGTGTAACAGCAGAGATCATACGGTCCTGCTATGTAGGATCGTAGATCTCTGCTGTTACATGAAAAGTCACATCCCTGCACAGTAAGAAGCACGCCCCTAGGGACACACTTAGCCACTGCATCACTGATAAAGTTAACCCCTTCCCTGTCAGTGTCATTTTTACAGTAACAGTGCATATGTATAGCACTGATTACTGTAGTAATGTCACTGGAACCCCCAAAAGTGTCAAAAATGTCAGTCAAGGGTCCGATCTGTCCGCAGCAATGTCGCAGTCCTGCAAAAAAAATCGCAGATCGCCGCCATTACTCGTTAAAAAAAAACAATAAAAATTACAAAAATCTTTCCCTTAGTTAGTAAACGCAATAACTTTTGCGCAAACCAATCAAAATACGCTTATTGCAATTTTTTTTACCAAGCATACAGTATGTAGCAAAAACAAATTGGCCTAAAATGTTAAACAAATTAGATTTTTACATTTTTTGGGGGGAATTTCATATAAAACAATGTGAAAAATATTGTTATTTTTGCAAAATTGTCACTCTTTTTTTGTTTATAGCGATAATCAAGAAATCGCACAGGTGATCAAATACCACCAAAAGAAAGCTCTGTTTGTGGGGAAAAAAAGGACATCAATTTAATTTGGGGACAGCATAATTTGTATGACCGCGCAATTGTCCGTTAAAATCACGCAGTGCCGAATCGCAAAATACCCCCTGATCAGGAAGGGGGTAAAATCTTCCTGGGCTTAAGTGGTTAAGCAGACACATTCGCACTGAGCTTGCATTACATGGCTGCTACACGCCCACCTAACAGACTGATTTTCAGGGACTCAATACCCTGCGCAGCCGCACTGGCGCCGCTAATCGGCGAAAGCCTATGCACATGAGCTGAGGCTACCATGGGTAGTTTGCGGCTATCTTGCGTTCCCGCGAACGCGCATGCGCACGCAGTCCACTTTTGGCACCAAACTGCCTATTTAAAGCCAGTGATCACTCTGAGTCATTGCTGTGTGATCATCAGCTCTCCTGTACCCTGTGTCTGTTTATTATCTGCTGTTCCTGTTTACCTGACCCGGCTTGTCTTTGGATTCTGATTACCTGCTGCCCGCCCTGACCTTGGCTTGTCCTGACTATTCTCCTGCCTTATCCTGATCTGTTTACCTGCTACTGGCTATTGGTCCTGGACCTGCTCCTGGCTCTACCAGGGAACCGCGACCTGGTGTCAGCAAGCAGTCAAGTCCATCCCCACCATCTGGGGCCCTGGTGAAAACCGGCTAACACTCCGCGCCTCTGGTGAACCTGTGCCATGCCAGTTACCCGGTAAGCCACTCCTCTTACGTCAGGCTCTGCCACGTTACCCCGTGACAGTATCACACAGCCATGACCGACCTGCTAGAGGAGCCTCTCCTATGGACGACATCTGCCAGCATCTCGCGGCCCAAGCCGTTAAGTCTCTGCAGGAGGGCTATACCCAATTGGAGGGTCATGTTCAGTCCCTAACCTCCTCCACGGACCCTACAGTTTCTGCTGCTTCCATGGCTCCCTCCAGGCATCCCTCCAGTCCAACGGTGGTAAAGCTGCCTCCTGAACCAAGGGTCCCTACGCCGGAAAGGTTTTCTGGGGATCGGAGCAAGTTCAGAGCCTTTCCGCAATGCCTGTGAGCTATACTTCTCCCTGCAACCCCCAACCTTCTCCTTGGAAGCAACCAAAATGGGGTTCATCATATCCCTGCTTCAAGGTGAACCTCAGTCCTGGGCTCACCGCCTGCTTGAAGAGCGCAGTAATCAGCTGGACACCATGTCAGCTTTCTTTAACACAATGGCGCAGTTATATGAAGACCGGCAGTGCACTGCTAACGCAGAAACCGTGCTCACCGCACTTCAACAAGGCCGTAGAGCCGTGGAGGATTACGTCACTGACTTTAGGCATTGGAGTACGGACACTCACTGGAATGACGCAGCCTTGCAAGTGCAACATCAGTTCCGCCTGGGTCTGTCAGAAAGTTTGAAGGATGAACTGGCCCGAAACCCTGGAGGCATTAATCGCCTTGGCCATACAGATAGACCGCCGGCTCCGTGAACGCAGAGCAGAGAGGTCCATGCAGCAGACCCGCCTAGTCTGGACGATGCCACGGGTTCCTAATCCCGTCCACACCTTCTCCTCTGGTTCACGTCCCAACAGCGCAGCTCCAGTTACTCCCGAATCGGATACTTCAGAGCCGATGCAACTTGGGCTCATGCGTCCCTCCTTATCGGCAGAAGAACGCTTACGGCAACGTCAGAACAATCTGTGTCTGTATTGCAGAGAAGCCAGACACTTTGTACGCTCATGCCCAGCAAAGATGCATAAGTGTCTTTCTATATCCCCCTCAAGTTACCCAGTTTCTGTCAACAATACCACTCACCTTACTCTCTCTATCTCATTCCAGCTTCCAGAAAGCCCGATCCCAGTCACCGCTATAATTGATTCCGGGGCATGCAGCTGCTTCATTGACCTCACCTTTGCTGCACAACAACGCATCCCACTTCGACCCAAGTCGCAAGGACTCTCCATCTTCCTAGTGGATGGGTCCCACGGCAAGTCTGGGCCAGTAACTCAAGAAACCCCTCCATTGCCTGTGGTCACCCTCGAAGGTCACAAGGAGTTGTTGTGCCTGGATGCCATCTCTTCTCCCTTGTTCCCCGTTATTCTGGGGTTACCCTGGTTGCAAGCGCACAACCCGCAAATAAATTGGACTTCTGGAGACGTCAAGTTCCATTCCCCTTACTGCCAGAATCATTGCCTGCCAGTACGCTGTAGTGCTCCTAGCACCCTACTTTGTATGGATACTGATAAGGAGATACGTTCCTCTGTCCCAGTACCCTATCACGAATACCTGGATGTCTTCAGTAAACAGGGGGTCGAGACTCTACCCCCCCACCGCCCCTATGATTGTCCGATTGAGTTTGCTTCCGGGGGCCGAGATCCCTTTCCGACGTATCTTTCCTTTGTCGGAACGGGAATTGGGTACCCTAAAGGACTATGTAAGGGAGAATCTAGAGAAGGGATTCATCCGACCCTCTACTTCTCCGGCAGGAGCTGGGAGACTATCTGGACATCTTTGTTATTGTCTACTTGGATGATATCCTTTTCTTCCTCCCTGGCCCAGCACCGAGAACACGTTAAAAGGGTACTTCACCGACTCCGGCTACACAGGCTCTACGCAAAACCTGAGAAATGCGAGTTTGAACAGCAGAGTATCTAGTTCCTCGGTCTAGTAATCTCCTCTGAAGGGGTCAAAATGGACCCTCAGAAGGTCTCCGCCATCCTGGATTGGCCTGCACCTGTGGATAAGAAGGGGATTCAGCGTTTCATAGGATTCACAAATTTCTACATGAAATTTATCAAGGGGTTCTCCTCTATCATCGCCCCTATTACCCTGCTCACCAAACAGGGTACTAGTTTCCACTGGTATCCCGAAGGCTCAAGTCGCATTTACAACCCTAAAGGAGCTGTTCACTTCTGCCCCTATCCTCAGCCACCCGGATCCTGCCCTGCCTTACATCCTCGAAGTTGACTCCTCGGAAATCGCAGTAGGAGCAGTCATCTCCCAGAGTCAAGGCCTCAAGGACCTAATCCATCTGGTAGCTTTCTTCTCCCGTAAACTTTCTCCTGTGGAGAGGAACTATGATGTAGGGGATCGGGAACTTCTTTCTATCAAGACTGCCCTGGAGGAGTGGAGGTACCTATTGGAAGGGGCGGCACATCCCATACTCATCTACACTGATCATAAGAACCTGGAGTATTTGAGGACGGCCAAACGCCTGAGACCTCGCCAAGCACAATGGGCACTTTTTTTTCCCAGGTTTTCGTTCCATATAGCGTACCGACCCGGTTCCAAGAATACGAAACCCGATGCTCTTTCCCGAATGTACGACAGTTCTAAAGACTTCCTTGTACCTGACACCATCTTAACCAGAGGTAATTTCCTGCTATTACAGTCTGACCTTCTTACCTCTCTGAGACAAGCCACAATAAATGCTCCCCATCCTCCTGGAACTGTACTGGTACCCAGAAATGGATTGCTATGGAGAGGAGATCAAATTTTTGTTCCAGAAAGTGCCAGGGTGTCCATCCTGGGACTTTGTCATGACCACCCGATGGCTGGCCATTTTGGGATCCACAAGACCCTAGATCTTGTTCAACACACGTTCTGGTGGCCTGACTTAGAGAAGTGTTGTAAGCAGTATGTCTCCTCCTGTACTATCTGCACACGAAGCAAGACAACCCGAAACAAGGCATGGGGCCTGCTCTGACCACTACCAGTCCCTGACAGACCATGGAAGATGATTGCCATGGATTTCATTGTGGAACTTCCTCCTTCAGACGGTTATTCTGCAATCTTTGTGGTAGTGGACCGTCTGTCGAAAATGGCTAATTTCATACCACTAAAGAGCACATCCTCCGTGCTTGAGACGGTGCAGGTCTTCATCAAAGAGATTGTAAGACTCCACGGGGTTCCAATGGACATTGTGTCGGATAGAGGTGTTCAATTTACTTGTCGCTTCTGGAGAGCTTTATGTGACTCATTGAAGATCAAGTTGTCAATGTCCTCCGCATACCATTCTCAGACTAACGGGCAGGCTGAGAGGACCAACCAGACCCTCGAGCAATATATCCGATGCTTCACCACCTTTGTTCAAGATGACTGGGTCTAGCTACTACCGTCAGCAGAGTTCGCATACAATAATGCCAAACACTCGGCTACAGGTCAGTCCCCATTCTATGCTAATTACGGGTTTCACCCATCCTTCTTGCCCTGCTTTGTTCCTGAACCTACAGTGCCAGCAGTCCGGGATATCATGGAGTTCCTTAAAGAGAACAAAAGATTATTACAGGATGCCATGACCAAGGCTCAGACCTCCAATAAAGAGGCCTTTGACAAAAGGAGGAGAGGTGAGTTGGTTCTTCAACCTGGCAACCTGGTATGGTTAGCCACTACCAACCTCCGATTGGCATGGCCTTTCAAGAAACTGGCACCCAAGTTTATTGGCCCGTTCCTGGTGAAGAGTAGATTAAATGAGGTATCATACAAACTCACTCTACCCGATTCCCTCAAGATCCATCCGGTCTTCCACGTATCAATTTTGAAACCTGCAGTACCTGATTCCTTTCCAGGTAGAAGTTCGGAACCACCTCCTCCTGTCACCATCAACGGGGAGGAAGAATTTTAGGTGGAGGCCATCCTAGACTGCAGAAGATGGAAGAATCAGTTACAATACCTGGTTAAATGGAGGGGCTAGGGCCCCGAAGAAAACTCCTGGAAACCGGTACAGAATTTCCATGCCCAAGACTTAATCCGACATTTTTTTCCGCAACCATCCCCACAAAAGGAATCTTTTGGGCACCCGGAGGTTGCCCTTAAGGGGGGGGCAATGTCAGGGACTCAATACTCTGTGCAGGCGCACTGGCGCTGCTAACCGGCGAATGCCTATGCGCATGCACATGCGCTGAGGCTACCATGGGTAGTTTGCGGCTATCTTGCGTTCGCGCAAATGCCCATGCGCACATAATCCGCTTTTGGCGCAAAGCAGCCTATTGAAAGCCAGTGATCACTTTGAGTCATTGCTGTGTGATCATCAGCTCTCCTGTACCCTGTGCCCGTTTATTATCTGCTGTTCCTGTTTACCTGACCCGGCTTGTCTTTGGATTCTGATTACCTGCTGCCCGCCCTGACCTTGGCTTGTCCTGACTATTCTCCTGCCTTATTCTGATCTGTTTACCTACTACTGGCTATTGGTCCTGGACCTGCTCCTGGCTCAACCAGGGAATCCGGGGGACCGCTACCTGGTGTTAGCAAGCAGCCAAGTCCATCCCGACCATCTGGGGCCCTGGTGAAAACCGGCTAACACTTAGACTCCGCGCCTCTGGTGAACCTGTGCCATGCCAGTTACCCGATAAGCCACTCCTCTTACGTCAGGCTCTGCCACATTACCCCGTGACACTGATAAAAGTTTTTTTTTTTTTCCCTCCTCCTTACTGGGCTCAGGTCAGGTCAAAAAGATTGTGCACTGCACCCCCACAGAATAAAATCGATGTAGATCACTGTCTGATTAAAGAAGACTCTTCCTATTCTTTCCCTGAAAGCAATCTCCAGCCTGTCCCTACAATAATCTCCTATCTCTCCCTCAGCAGCATCAGGAACCTCTCCCTACAGTATTTAGAGCAGAGTGACGTGCGGCGCTATGTGACTCCAGCTTATATAGAGGCTTGGTCACATGCTGCACTGGCCAATCACAGCCATGCCATTAGTAGGCATGGCTGTGATGGCTTCTAGGGGCACACTAGTTAAATGCTTGTTGATTGGCTGCCCTGCAGCTGTTGAAACCGCGCCATTAAAACCATGCCAAAACATTAAAACCGCACCAAAACATGAAATAAAATTACCGAACAATGGACTGTATCCCGAATATACAGTAAAATGTCCGGGTTCTGTGTCCGAGTACCAAACACCCAAAAGTCCGATACGATCCCGAACAATACAGTCCGTGTTCGCTCAACCCTACCTTTGACTTTTTTGGGGGAAAAAAGCAGGGCTACTGTGTACCCCATACTCATTCACATAGGGGAGCCATATGGGCTTTGGGGAAAAGACTATTGTCCTCATCAACATGTTGTATGTAGTATGGTTTGGTGGGGGGGGGGGGGGGGGGGCTTGCCTGCTCACCAACCTTTCCTGGCCTGCTAGTTTGCATGCTTAAGTAAGGGTCTGATATGGATTTTTTTTTTTTTTTGAGGGGGGGGCACACCTTTGTTTTAAACTTTCAGCATGGGATTCCCCTTAACATACATAACAGGCCTAGGGGTCTGGTGTGGATTATGGGGGGAACCCATGCCATTTGTTAAACAAAAATTTTGTTCTGGGGTTTCCTCCACATTGATACTGGACCTGACGGGCCTGGTATGAATTGAGGGGGGCATGCAGATTTTTTTCTTTATATTTTAATGCTGATAATTGTTTGTTTACATTCTTCTGTCACCAGGGAAGCCAGCTGACGTTAGATAAGTCATGGTTGTCAAGGATGCGGCGGCTGCCCTCTCCTTAACAACCAGCTATTCCAAATAAAACTAAATGAATCTTGAAGAAATGAAACAAATTCCAAAAATGAATTGGTTCATTTAATGAATGCATTCGAAACTAAATTCTTTAACTAATGAATGCATATGAAATGAAACAAAATGAAAATGTGTCTTTCTTCAACCTTACCAAATATGTAACTATGTAACAGAACTCCTAGCCAAATGCATGCACTATAGAGTAAGCTTCTCAATTATTAATTTTCCTCTTGCCCTTTTTAAATGAACCCCGATGAACTGAACACAGTTTCTACATTGACTAACTATTAGTCTATTTTAAGGGCTTGTTCTTTTCATGTGTGCTGTAAAAAAAAATCTCTTTACCAAGAGAAGTACAACTGTGCCCTCATTTGTCTCAATCTATTTTCAGTGCTTGTATTTGAAGGAAAGTCTCTGAAGACATAGCACCATTTAATTATTTAGTTTTATTCCTTTTGCTTTTCCCCTCTTCAAAAGATGCAAACACAATCCAGAAGTAAACAAGCTGTACTTGGGAGCCATTACATCTTGTAAGATAATAAATTAGAAAAGATGTTTCATTGCCACTCAGCCTTGGTGAAAGGACTGACTTTTATTGATAGATGGAATTTAGGCTACATACTCCCAATAGGAAGAAAGACCACGTGTCACATCATTTCCTTTAGCATGTAAGACGGTATGTTTTATTAAGGTGATTGAGCATTTTTTACTGCCATGGACTTACTGTATATAATAGAATGTCAGCAGTAACCCCATGGATATGCTTTTAGTTACAAAGTATAGATAAAACAAATATTGGGCCCATGTAAAACTGATTTAGAACACAAGCCATGATACAGAGAATAAAGAGATAAAATAATTTTAAATATAAATAACAAAAATGGTTAATAAATATAGTTACATGAGCTTGTTATACAGTCTATTCCAGAAACAATGGTCCATTATTTTGAGGATGCCCTCCTCCATTGCTCCCATAACAGCCCCCACTCTTCTGGGAGGACTTTTCACAAGACTTTAGAGTTTGCCTGTGGAAATGCATGCCTACTCAGCTTAGAGTATTTGTGAAATAAGGTTTTGATGTTAGACAAAAAAACCTGGCTTACATTCATCATTCCAATTCATTCAAGAGTCAAGAGTATGCGTAGGTCACTGTAGTTCCTCCATACCAGATACATCTAGCCATGGGGGTTGATTTACTAAAAGCAAATAAGCTTTCACTTTGCAAGGGGAGTTGTACTTTGCAAGGACATTTTCCCAAGAGCTTAGAGAATGTGGTAAAATTTCACTTCATGAACAAATGCTCAACCATGTGCAAGGGGAAAAAAAAGTATTTTTTGCTTGCACATGATTGGATGATGGAAATCAGCAGAGCTTTACCACATTTCTTAAAGCGGAGTTCCACCCTAGTTATACATTTTTTTATAAAAATACCCCCGGGACAGTCAGGGCTAGCACATTCCACAATGGCTAGCCTCTGATCTGTCCCGGGTTGCACTTACCTTTCAGGAGAAATACTTACCTTGAAATTGTCTTGTCCAGTGCTGCCATCTCAGGTGTGGGCAGCTTGAAGCCAGCGCGATCCTCTTCCGCGTCCTCTTCGGTCCTCTTCCTTCTTCTTCGGTCCCACGATGCACTGCACCGGTCCCGACATCACTTCCGGGTCGCGCGCGTCATCCCTCCACAGCTTCTGGGCATGCCCAGAAGCTGTTTAGAAGGGTATGACGCGCGCGCCCCAGAACTGACGTCGGGGCCGGTGCAGGCGCAATGATTCCTGGGAGCGATGACGTTCAGCTCCCAGGAATCATTGCAAAAGCCAGGAAGTGACGAATCGCCGTGGCCGCCGAGGGGAGGAAGAAGGAAGTAAGGTGAGTATATTTTCTCTAAAAGGTAAGTGAAAAAAAAAAAATTGCGATTATCCATTTGTTTTTCAGGTGACCGGGAGCGAGAAGATGGAGGTAAGTATAAATTTCGGGTGGAACTCCGCTTTAAGCCCTGGGGAAAATGTTCTTACAAAGTGCAATGTCCTTTGCACAGTGAACAACCTATTCTCCTTTAACCCTCCTCTTATGTTAGGGTAAGAACCGACCCGTTTTCAGGTTTTGAATGTCTATAAGTATCACATAAATTTGTTTATTGCATCAAGATTTTTTTACTTTGTCAGGAACCTCTATTTAAACAATGTAATAGAAAAATAATCCTTTTCACTAAATTATAAAATACCGTGGCGAAAATTAAGACGTTTATGGTGTTAGGGTCAATTCTGACCCAGTTATAATATAGGATTTTAGGACACTAATAAGTGCCAAAACTGAAATCATAAACACTCTCTCTGCTTAGTAACACTGACAGCCAATCCTCTCTCAACCCTGTGAGCTGTAGTTAGGGAGGGGCCTATTTCTTTTCCTGCTTGTCTGCTTCTCTAAATAAAGTAAAGAAACATAGGACAAATACATTTCAGAGTTGCTGACTTTATTTTACCATTTTTTACATTTGAAAATGAGAGGTATGCTATCAAAAGAAAGGTCTAGGGGTCACACCAAAAATATTAAAACCAATCTTTTCAAGGATAAAGAAGCCTAACAAGGTAACCAAGAGGTAAGAAACAAATTTGATGATAAATAATTATTCAGAGGGTATTTTATGGCTGATTTAAAACACGGGTCAAAACCGACCCTAAACATCATGGATAGTAACAGAATTCTAACATAAGAGGAGGGTTAATAGATCAACCCTTATATTTTTTTTTAACTTGGCTTTGTGCATGCGAGTGAAGTCATGCTAGAAAAGAAAAGGGTCTTCCCTAAACTTTTTCCCCAGGATTGAAAGTACACAGTTGTCTAAAATTTCTACATTTGAGGCAGCATTATCAGCATTCTTTATTTGAAACACCTGAATTAAAAAATTTTGCCCTGTCTTTATATCTGACCATATAGGTAGGTATAACGACCAGTTGTAAATAAAGTGTAATGTAGGTGCCCTTGGTCACAAAAGATATGCAAGGTTTTCCCTTTGCATTTATTGGATATTTCACATCATACAAATCACACATACAAAAATAAACACATACGATGAGTCAAGTGAAAGTACATTCTTCTATATAAGTAAATGAACCAGGTTGTTAACACTGGTTAAAACGGGGGTAAGCCTCACTGACACATCTTTCAGGTGTGGCATAACCTACAGGGATAAACGACCAAAAAACAAATTAAACAGCAGGAACTGTTCAAAGGTAGGTATAAAAAAGATTCCCAAGCGGTATATGTAGGCTGAAAAAATATGTATAACTTTATTGAATATAAAAATATATGTAAGTAGAAAAATACAGTAATAAAGTACATTGTTTGCCTATCTTTTAACGAATATACCAGTTTAAAGAACGCACATATGCTCAGTGAAATGTTTGTCAAAATCTTTAAAAAATGGGTAAACCTATTTTGCTGGACTAATATAATTTCTGTAGAAATGAGGCACAAAAATAATAAATTATCCAGAAAAGCTTACTAAATAACTTAAACGGTTGAACAGGATAGGGGGGATTTACCCTAACCGGAGCGTGCAAAATCTGGTGCAGCTCTGCATAGAAACCAATCAGCTTCCAGGTTTTATTTTCAAAGCCTAATTCAACAGATGAAGTTAGATGCTGATTAGCTACCATGCACAGCTGCACCAGATTCTGAGGGCACCAGTTTTAGTAAATCTCCCTCGATATGTCCTATACAATATATTTTGATGTCTTATTAATAGGCTCCTAGGCTTACTAGATTTTACTCAGCTAATAAAATCTACTGATAAATGTTACTCACACTTTATAGCCATCAGTTCAGATGACACTGAGGCTGAATTACATGTAGTTTTCATACTACAGTTAAATTAGGTCTTAAATGTGTACATTTATCAAAAAGAGCAGAATGTCAATACACCGAATAAGGGAAATCATGACACATTAAAAATTTCAGTAGTACTGCTAATTTACATAGCAGACTCATAGAGAGTTTCGAGGTTTGATTTGTCATGTTCCACTCCAGTAATGCTCCAGATCATGATTGATTCAGTCAGCAGTAGCTCAGAGCCACCACTGGTTATCTTTCTGCCCTGATAAGCAAGCAGCTATACAGTATACAGGCTTGCATATTAACTTGCCCTTGGTAAGTTTTTTTTTTTTTTGTTGCAAGGACATTGCTGTGTCTTAACAATATGTTAAGCATATCGGATATCATCAACTTTGACCTTCTATTATTTTATTATTCTTCTGTAATCTGGATATTTAATTGCAAATAACTAATGTCATTCAAAGGAACAGCTGCCAACTGACTGACGTAACTAGTATGCAAAATACTAAAAGCAATTTTGGAGCAGATAGCCTGTGACCTTTTAACAGCTCGTATCTATCATGCTGTGATTCATCATGTTATACCATTGTGGTTTATGCTGCCTTTAAATGGGTCCATTTTTAAGCAATACTGCAAACATGCAGGTGCTTTTTGAGATAACATTTGTGTGCACAACATTGTGGGTACTGGAGATGCATTTGCAGCCCATGCCCATAAAACTCAATGAAAGGAATGCAGAGGAATCGCCTGTACATTGTATACTTGTATGTGAGTAAGCTTTGATGCAATGTGAATAAAGGTCATTTGGAACTAGGGATGAACAAAATTGAGAATTTTGATTTCCCCAAAAGTTTAGTGAAAATCCACCAGGTAAAAAAAACACCTTAATTTCATATTCTCTATATATTTCAATGTATTTTCCAAAAAATGAAAAAAAAAATGTGCAATGAGTTTTATGACTTCTGGTGGTTACAGAAGCTCCTTTCAATTACCCTGGACTTTTTATTGTTAAAAAAAAAAAACAACTCTTCATTAGCATCATTAGTTAATGTTTTTTCACAAAAAAACAAACAAACATTGAACAAAAAAGTAAAATGAAAAATTTAAAATGATAGTACCTAAATAATGGTCAATAACACAAAAAAAGAACTCAAAATATATTGTACGTAGAAAAAAAAATATTAATAATAATCTAAACTACCCTGAATACACTTCTAATATAAGAAGGAAGAAAAAGAGTTTTCACTTCAGCTAAATTTTGCTGCCAGCGAAAGTAGTAATTTTGCAGCTAAATCAATCTCATTGAAATCATTCTGCTCATCCCTATTGAGAACCTTTTATGTGGAAACATATTTTGATAAAGCTTCAGATTCATATAAGAAGAGGCAACACAAAGGAGCCTACTGGGCTAATGTTATTGTAGTAATACCAGTATTACATGAATAAATGTGTATCTCTAGTCAAATGTTTTGGTATGGAATGGTTGCACCTGTTTGTGGTTTGTTTTAGAGTAAAGCCCCGTACACACGTACCGAATGTCGGCCGAACGATCTGCCGTCTTTTGTCCGGTGCTGTCCTGTCGGCTGAAAAGTGCTAAAGACTGCACACGAATTTTGTCGGCCAACAACAGCCGACTGCAGAAGTGATGTCATGTGATGGTTAACTTTCCGTGTGTTTTTTCTTTTCTGAGCATGCCCAGTCTTGCTAATCTGCTATTTGTCGGCCGAATTCTGTACTGACTGGCGAACAATCGGCCGTTCTGGTGACGGCCAACAAAAATTTTAAAGTCTGCACGCCAGATTCTGTTCGGCCGAAAATTCGCTGTCGGGTGTCGGAAGCATCATACTAACAAGCCGACAATCGGCCGATCGTTCGGCGGCCGAATATTTACAGCCGACAATCGCTACGTGTGTACGGGGCTTAACTCTCTGCGTCCTAATAGGCTCCATGTACACTAGCAGCTCCTAAACTTGAGTTTAGGAGCTTTTGGCATTTTTTTGCCAAAGCTCCTAAACTCAACGCCATGAAAGCCTATGTGTCCATGTACACATAGGCTTTTAGGATCATTTAGGAACTGCTGTGGTTAGGGGAGGTTCAACCTTACTCAACCTCCCTCTCCTGAATGCAGAAGAATCGTGCTCAGGATAGGAACGTTTTGACCACTGGCCGAATTGCGGCACGATTTTGCTGCAATTTTGCCATGTTTTGCCATGTTTTGCCGCCGGTCAAAGTAGTTTATGTGTACATGATGCCTTAGAGATTTGTCCTCGCTTATTATCACAGTGACAGTGTTATCTAAAACCTCCAGAATGAATGAATTATGTATTGCCAAATAAATATTATACTGTACATCTAAGTAATATGGTTTGCCTCATTTTAACAGTTGATGTCATTGGTGTCTGCTTTCTTCTTCAGCATTTTTTAGCAACATCTTGCGATGTTTTATGAAATCTCACAAGATCTTGCAATTTACAAACATGGTCACGCTGGAAGGCACTGGTTATATGATCTACTTAAGAGGTATCTGTGAGGCACTGGCTATGTCATAGCTCCTTGAAATATCCGGAAAGGGGATTAGGGCTCGGTTCACACCAATGTGGTGTGGGAAATGTCACAATCCGTGCACATTTCCCACACTACATTAAAATTGCACTGCCCTTGCGATCCACTGTAGGTGTTATTGCAATCTTCATGACACCCCAAACACAGGTTGCAAATGCAGGAAGTATAACACTGGATAACACACAACACCTGATCGCACCAGATATGTTGCATTTTCTATATATATATATATATATATATATATATAGTTTCTTTCAGACTTACATAGAAGAATGCGTTTGTTAGTCTCAGAAGCAGCCATCAGGTTTCTTTGACTGTTTGAGTAGACACTTCTTAAATTAATGCCATTGGGTATAATCAGAGCATATATACAGTACTATTGTTGTATGTTGAGCATATGTCAGTTGGCAGTTAACTGTTTTCATTGAATTCTGTTTAGACAATGCATTCAGGTAGCCAGGTCAACATAGATTGTCCTTTTGACATATTTGACCTTTGACATTTATGATACAAGAGCGCCATCTAGAGGTTAAATTGGGAAGGGTTTCTCCCATTAAAAGGTAATATTGACAAAGGGGCCACACCCATGTTGGGATTGTCAGACTTTCCAAATAAAAAGGCCTGGAACTTAAAGTAGAACTATGCGCAAAACCTTTTTTTTTTCATTTTGGATAGCGTAGGGGAGAGTTAGAACCCCTTAGATATTTTTTCACCATCTGTGTCCCATTGCGGAGATTTCCCTTCACTTCCTGTCCCATAGCAAAACAGGAAGTGAGAGGAAATCCCTGAAAAAAATTAGGGAATTCCTTGGGTACCCATTGGAAAATTTTCCCTCTATTACTTTTCTGGGGACCACCTAAATATTGTGATTTTCTTTTACTTTCACTAATGGTAAACAGGACAACTAGAGAGGGTGAATCTCCCTAATTGTCTTTAGCTATGCTTTAAAGTAGAACTATAGGCAAACTTTTTTTTTTTTCATTTTGGATAGAGCAAAGGAGGCTTATAACCTCTAACAGATTTTTTTTTTTTTTTTTGTGGCCACCTGTGTTTCCATTGCATAGGTTTCCCTTAATTTCCTGTCCCATAGCCAAACAGGAAGTGAGAGGAAATCGATGAAAATAGGGGAATTTGTTGGGGGACCCCAGGTCATCAGAACTAGTGTCCCCACTGGAAGATTTCCCCTCTATTACTTTTCTGGGGACAACCCAAAATTTGGGATTTTCTTTTACTTTCACTTTCAACAATAATGGTAAACAGGACAAATAAAGAGGGTCAATCTCATTAATGGGGGCACAGACAGCAATAAAACTGACAAGTGTTCTAAACCCTCTCCACTCTATCCAAAACTAAGAAAAAAGAAAAGTTTTGCCTTTAGTTATACTTTAAGCTTAAAGAGGACTCTACAAAGACATAACACCAAGGAAGGTCTGTGCCAGAAGAAACCTGTGGAAACTGTGACAAACTCATTCAGGACAGGGGCTTTTGGAGGGGACTGCAGGTTAGCCTCTTGCCTACTGACTGTGGGCCCTGGCTTGTGAGGGAACACTGCTCTTTGTGGGGTGTATGCTGGGGAGGCCCTTGGAGTAATGTTACTTTGGATTCAAGTCCACATATCCCCAAGACACACAGAGTCTGGGACTCTAGGAATAGGTTCCATGTTAAAGGCCTAGCTGTAGTGATGGGAAGTTTGACTCTTTGAAGTGAATCCCTTCATTTTGAACTACTCATTGAAATGAACCGATTCATGAATCGAATCTTCAGTTCACTTGCTGAGTCTGCTGACAAGCAAGTGAACCGGAGCTCTGACTCATCCTGAAGTAAGGTAAGGAGTCAGAGCTTCGGTTCACTTGCTTGTCTGCAGACTCAGCAAGTGAACTGAAGAATCAATACAACAACCATGCAGTGTATACCAGAAACATAGAGCGAACCCACAGAGCTGACATTCTAATAATATTGCAGTCATTTATAAGTCCCCGTTCACACTGGGGTGACCTGTGAGGCGACCTGGTCGCCTCACAGGTCGCCGTAGGTCGCCTTCCATAGGGAAGCTGCGGACCCATTCTAATAGGAGCGACACAAGTCGCTCCGACTTAGAAAAAGGGTCCGGAGCTTCTTTGGGGCGACCGGGAGCGACCGTCATAGACTTCAATGTTATGAAGTCCGTGCCGGCCGCTCCGAGGTCGCGGCGCGCTGCTCGCACCGCGACCTCGGAGGTCGCCCCCCCAAGTCGGATCGCCCCTGTGTGAACGGGGCCTAATATTTCATATTTTATTAAAAATTGTTTATTTTTTAAAATCCTGTTTAGTCTTTAGACACATTTTCAAAGGATTAAATAATTAACCCTTTGTCTGTCCCCGCTGTCTGCTTTAGCACTGCTGATGCATGATTGCTTTGGTGTATTGTTGTACTGGTGGTGATTTTACTGTACTCGGTCAAACGATTCTTTTAGTATGTTCGGTTCTTCTAATCGATTCTTTGACTCAGTAACTGGTCTGGTATGAGTACTCGGAATTGTGATTGGCTTCTTTCCACTTTGCATCATGTAAGTGTGCTGGGATGTCTGATTGGTTGCAGGGCGGGGCTAAACTCTCTCACTCTAGGATCAGATTACCGGACCTGTCTCTTCTATTCAGTTACTCGCAAATGAACTGTTTCATACCGAGTCGTTCAGTGAGATGAACCGAGTTATCCAGTTCACTAAAAAGAATCGATTCAAAAGAACCATTCGTTCATGAACTGGACATCACTACCTAGCAGTCAGACTCATGGCAGATGCTAATGTCATCAGCTCAACCACCTGTCTTCCACACATTGTTGATTGTGGTGATTAACTCACCTATTGTCTACTGTGCGGATGCATTTACACTTATAATAATATGTATTGTACTTCATGAGCTCGATGACAGCAAGTCTGCTAGTTAATTAACTCAAGGTAATTAAATCACTGTCATCTATTAGTTGCTAGTGCAAAAAAGATTTGATTGTGTTGAGATTTGTCACAACCAAATATACAGTATCTCACAAAAGTGAGTACACCCCTCACATTTTTGTAAATATTTTATTCTATCTTTTCATGTGACAACACTGAAGAAATGACACTTTCTTACAATGTGAAGTACTGAGTGTACAGCTTATAAACAGTGTAAATTTGCTGTCCCCTCAAAATAACTCACCACACAGCCATTAATGTCTAAACCACTGGCAACAAAAGTGAGTACACCCCTAAGTGACAATGTCCCAAAGTATCAATATTTTGTGTTGCCACCATCATTTTCCAGCACTGCCTTAACCCTCTTGGGCATGGAGTTCATCAGAGCATCACAGGTTACCACTGGAGTCCTCTTCCACTCCTCCATGATGACATCACAGAGCTGGTGGATGTTAGAGACTTTACACTCCTCCACTGTCACAATCTGGATGGAGGCCGAAGTGCAGAGAGGGCTTCCCTTGCAGCTCAGTGAGAGTCACCCCTGGAAGTGGTACAGGAGGTGAAGCATCCCAAGTAGCACAGGTCGCCTGTGGTGAGCACCAGATGATTTCAGGAACTCTGGGTAAGGCAGAGGAGTAGTAAAAGCCAGGCTGAGGGTCAAACACCGCTGATAAGTCCAAGAGCAAGGTAAGTAGCAGAACAGGGATGAGCCGGGGTCATACACAGGGGAGCAGGCAGGTAGTAGTAAGAGCAAAGTCCGAGAGGCAAGCCGAGGGTCAAACACCAGGAGGAGATCAGATGGTTCAGAAACAAGCCGGGTCACAACAGGTAGTCCAAACAGGAAACAGGAACACAGGAAGCTGAGAGATAATCCAGCAATGAGTCTGCTCCTATGGCCACCATTTATAGGCCAGCAGAGGGCAGTGTCATTTGAGGCAGGATCGACCATTGCTATTACTGGCAGTGTTGCCAGTTCTCCTATAGCCATTTCTCTGACGGGCCAGCAGAGGGCTGTGTCGATTGAGCCAGGAGCGTCCATGACTAGTAGATAGTAGACAGAAATGCCAGTACGGCTGTGTCCCTGACATCCACCTTCCGTTTGAGGATGCCCCACAGATACTCAATAGGGTTTAGGTCTGGAGACATGCTTGGCCAGTCCATCACCTTTACCCTCAGCTTCTTTAGGAAGGCAGTGGTCTTCTTGGAGGTGTGTTTGGGGTCATTATCATGTTGGAATACTGCCCTGCGGCCCAGTCTCCGAAGGGAGGGGATCATGCTCTGCTTCAGTATGTCACAGTACATGTTGGCATTCATGGTTCCCTCAATGAACTGTAGCTCCCCAGTGCCGGCAGCACTAATGCAGCCCCAGACCATGACATTTCCACCACCATGCTTGACTGTAGGCAAGACACACTTGTCTCTGTACTCCTCACCTGGTTGCCACCAGACATGCTTGACACCATCTGAACCAAATAAGTTTATCTTGGTCTCTTCAGACCACAGGACATGGTTCCAGTAATCAATGTGCTTAGTCTGCTTGTCTTCAGCAAACGGTTTGTGGGCTTTAATGTGCATCATCTTTAGAAGAGGCTTCCTTCTGGGACAACAGCCATGCAGACCAATTTGATGCAGTGTGTGGTGTATGGTCTGAGCACTACCAGGCTGACCCCCTCACCCCTTCAACCTCTGCAGCAATGCTGGCAGCACTCATACATCTATTTCCAAAAGACAACCTCTGGATATGATGCTGAGCATGTGCACTCAACTGCTTTGGTCGACCATGGGGAAGCCTGTTCTCAGTGGAACCTGTCCTGTTTAACCACTTGCCTACAGTGCACTTTCACCCCTTCCTGCCCAGTTTTCAGCTTTCAGCGCTCTCACACTTTGAATGACAATTGCGCAATCTTGCTACACATACCCATATGAATTTTTTATAATTTTTTTTCACACAAATAGAGCTTTCATTTGGTGGCATTTAATCATTGCTGGGTTTTTTATTTCTTACAATATAAAAGAAAAAAGACAGCGAATTTTGAAAAAAAAAAGTTTTCTTATTTTCTGTGAGTAAATTTTGAAAATAAATAATTTTTCTCCTCCACTGACGTGCGCTGATGAGGCGGCGCTGATGGGCACTGATAGGCTGCACTTATGGGCACTGATGAGGTGGCACTGATTAGGAGGTACTAATATGCCGCACTGATGGGCACTGATAGGTGGCACTGATAGGTGGCACTGATGAGCCCTGACAACCGGCACTGATAAGCACTGACAGGCGGCAATGATGAGCACTGAGAGGTGGCATTGATGGGCACTGAGAGGCGGCACTGATGAGCAATGACGTGCGGCACTGATGGGCAGCGCCATCAGTGCCCACAATCAGTGCCCATAGTGCTGCCAGTCAGTGCTCAGATGAGCAGGCACTGATGGGCACTAACTGGCAGCACTATGGGCACTGATGGTGGGCTCTGATGGTGGGCACTGATGGTGGGCACTGTGGGCACTAATTGGCACTTGATTTCACATTTGTGTTATCAGGGCACTGATGATCAGTGCCCTGATTACATGTCTTTGTCTCCCCTATAAGGAGGAGCCGCTGATCGGCTCTCCTCACCTAACACTCGGACAGTGTGAGGCGAGGAGAGCCGAATAACGGCACTTCCTCATTTACATGTGACTGGCTGTGATTGGACACAGCCGATCACATGGGTAAAGAGTCATGTCATTGACACTTTATTGAGATCGGGGTCATGTGCTAGCAACACGGCGCGGCCATGAACGCCGCTCTGCGCACCCCCGGGGGCACGCGAGAGAGGCAGTTCTGGTGCGCCGTCATATGACGGCGCCCAAGAAAAATAGGTGCACCGTTCCGGTGTCATTTGACGGTGGGCAGGTGGCATGTGGTTAACCACTGTATGGTCATGGCCACCGTGCTGCAGATCAGTTTCAGGGTCTTGGCAATCTTCATTTAGCCTAGGCCATCTTTATGTAGAGTAACAATTATTTTTTTCCAGATCCTCAGAGAGTTCTTTGCCATGAGGTGCCATGTTGAACTTCCAGTGACAAGTATGAGAGAGTGAGAGCGATAACACCAAATTTAACACATCTGCTCCCCATTCACACCTGAGACCTTGTAACACTAACAAGTCACATGACATTGGGGAGGAAAAGTGGCTAATTGGGTCCAATTTGGACATTTTCACTTAGGGGTGTACTCACTTTTGTTGCCAGTGGTTTAGACATGAATGGCTGTGTGTTGAGTTATTTTGAGTTGACAGCAAACTTACACTGTTATACAAGCTGTACACTCACTACTTTACATTGTAGCAAAGTGTCATTTCTTCAGCGTTGTCACATGAAAAGATGTAATAAAATATTTACAAAAATGTGAGAGGTGTACTCATTTTTGTGAGATACTGTAAGGTACCTATATCCCAATAGACAATGATATACTCATGTTAGACTGAAGAAACACAAAAGAAAAACAAGGGGAACCAGAAACTGCAGTGGTAACACTGGACAGGAGGAAAACACAAAAGGGGAGAAAGAAGAGAAAAGAAAAAAGGGGGAAGAAAGAGGGAAGAAACAACAAAAGGAAGAGAATAGCAGAAAATGAGGGCTGAGGGAATTTTAATGGTACCATACCAAAAACATACAATAGAGGTATTTAAAATACAATTACAATTGTATTAATGTCAATAAAAGGACAGACATGACATACAATTGAATTCCATAAAAAAGATCTCTCTATATATCATCAAGCCTGGAGAGCCAATGGGCTGTGTCAGGGCCTAGCCCGACATGTTTCGCAGTCGATAACCTCTTCCTCAGGGGCATATAGATTTTGACGAGAAGATCTTGAAATCCCAAATAGGGATATAAACACAGTATCAATATGTATACTACATTCTGTACAGTGGATTACATGGGCCATCTGCATACTCACCAAAGAATAAATACCAGCACCAGAGGCCACAGGTGAAATTACAAAGGGGTAGGCGCCAATGAAACTATCCCCCCTGATGAGTTTGGGAGTTGGTGTATTATATAAGCAATATAAAAGTGTATAGTTAGAGTAGTAGACCATGAATAAGTGAAGGAGCACAAGTGTAGACACCCCCTTCCAATCAATAGAGTCTAAAGTGATGATAGTAGATATATATAGGCAGTATGTACCTCTCAATCCGAGAATACCTACCACCACAATTGAATTCAAACAGCTATGGCTGACCAGGGGGTATACTGCATGAGGCGTAGATACTGGATACAAAAAATGTTTCAAAAAGCACCAGCATGGACGTATTTCTGAAAATGAAAAAAATATACAAAAAAAAAAAGGGGGAGAGGAAAGGGTTGTTACCCACATAAAAAGATACATTCACCCTTACTCAAAAAGGAACTCATACCTAATTATATAAAAGGCCTAGGAATGGAACAAAGCCCAAAATCTCTTGCAATTACTTAGATGTTCTATAGTACAGCGTTAGGCCGCAATGATTTCTGGGTGTTGGTGGTGGCCATGAGGGTGTTATATGAGATTGAAGCCTACTCAAGATCTACAGTTTTTGTGTTTTCCTCCTGTCCAGTGTTACCACTGCAGTTTCTGGTTCCCCTTGTTTTTCTTTTGTGTTTCTTCTTTGTGGACATTCCAGTCCAACATGAGTATTAGTTGCTAGTGGGAAAGTAGAATACTGTTTGTGTTGGTTGTTCCTTAGTAATGTTAATTCTATTTCTGTACACAATTTCATCTGCATATGATAATGTAATCAGCACCTGACCTGGTGTGGTATATATTCGGTGTGAGTTTGTTCAATAAATGTTTCAGATCTCATACAAGCTATTCTCGGCAAGACTGAAGGAATCAGTATTCTGACGGAAGCACACAAGCATATTGTGAGGTCGCGGTTCTGTGCCAGAAGAAACATGTGGAAACTTTTTGCCCGATCTCCTGCAATTGATTGAGATCGTGAAGCTGCTATAGCCTGAGCAAAGTAACTTTTTAGCATTTAGTTCATACTTATTCGCTAGGAAGAAGGTATTTTGCTCACTGTATGTATATCTGTCATCATAGTTTGTATGTACAGCATTTTTGTTTAGAAAATGCACATTATTACACTACAGAGGTCTAAGCTTCCTTGCTTATATTGCAAAGAACCTAAAAGATGCAAAGCAAAACACCGGTTCACATGGTAAAAAATGACCATGCAATCTGGTTGCAGTGCAGTTCTGAAATTGCTGCATGCATGTCTTTGGTGTGATGCAGTGTTTTTTGAGCCCACTCAAAATTAAGGGGCTCACATTGCACCACACTGAATCACATGTGAATTGCACAGGAATGTTGTGCAGTTCCTATGCGGTTCATAGTATGAACTGAGCCTAAACAGTGTTTAAATATCAAAATAATTATTTTATTTTAAAAAGGTGTACAATTGTAATATATTGCAGCTTACCAATCCTTAGATGTAGTGGCTACATTTTCTTTTCTACAGTTTCTTTTTTTTCCTACATTTCACATATTGATCCTGCCAGTAGCACACATCCTGTATTAGAGTGTCTGCAATTTGAATGAAGTAGTGAACTCCAGTTAACCCACTAAAAGCAGTTATAGCAAACATTCTTTTTCCCCTTGGGATTTAAAAAAAATTAATAAAAGATGACCATTGTAAGCACCCCTGTCTTTGCTAAATGATTTGCCTCAACCCTCTACCTACTACTTTATCTGGAAAGCTTGATGTGTTAAAGTAAGTTGAAAAATAACAAGCTTATTGGCTGGATCACCAGGTGAAAATAAAGGCAAAAAGCCAAAATAACAAAACTAACATGGTCACCACATCTAAGAATTTGTAAGGTGCAATGTATTTCTTTTTTGTTTTTGGGTTTAGGCCCCTCTCCCACTTGTCCCACAACAAAGTCGCATGACAAGTTGTACCCCATGATTTCCAATGAGTACCATTCAAATCTGGGCGATCTCTAGTCGCAGCAACTTCAAAGTAGTCCCTGCATTACTTTGGCCCAACTTTGACCTCAAGATTACACAGACATTGCTTCAAGTCAAAGTAGCGGCAAAATCGCGGCAAAATATCGCAGCAAAGCCGCTCGAATTTCTGCTCACACAAGTGTGAAAGGGGCCTTAATACCACTTTAAACATGACTGCAAGATATTTTGAGATCAGCGTACAAAGCTGCATGCACCCAAGCTTTTGAGTTATGGTAGGGAAAGATTAGAAATAAAAAAATAAAATATACTCTTTAAAGCGGAGTTCCGGCCTCAAAATCGAAAAATTTGATTTTGGGCCATCCGCTTGCTGAGTGAAACCTGAAAAAGAAATGGATACTGACGATTTTTTTTTGGTCACTTACCTTATTATAGAAGAAAATATACTCATCTTCCTTCCACTTCCTCCCTCTGCGGTCGTGGCCAGCGCCGTCTCTTCTGGTTTGCGATGACTCCTGGGAGCTGAACGTCATCGCTCCCAGGAGTCAATGCGCCTGCACCGGCCCCCCTCGTCACTTCCGGTGCAGGCGTGGCATTCCCTGCATCCCAGAAGCATCCCAGAAGCTGTGCAGGGATGCCGCGCCTGCACCGGAAGTGACGAGGGGGGCCAGTGCAGTGCATTGTGGGACTCCGACGTCATGGAAGAGGACACGAAGAGGGATGCTGCGGCTTCAGCTGTTCACAGCTGAGTTGGCAGTGCTGGAGAAGAACTTTTCAAGGTAAGTATTTCTTCTTACAGGTAAGTGCGACCCGGGACAGTTCAGAGGCTATCCATTATGGAATGTACTAGCCCTGACTGTCCTGGGGTATTTTCAGCTAAAATTGACCCCCGAGGCCGGAACTCTGCTTTAACTCTGCAATTGACAGTTGGGCACATTAGTGAGACTGTATATGATATGGAGGGGAGGAGAAACAGCAGGACACTGGTCTTCCCAGTGAATGGTTGTACAAGGTACGTGTCTGCACAAGTCTGATCGTTGGAGGAGAGCAGGCTTAGTTCCTAGCACATCAGCAAAAAAGAAGAAAAATGGAAACATACCCATACAGCTACTGCCTCAAAACAGTTTATTGAATACCATAAAGAGTACAAATATAAAAATTGCATCACAGATCCCACTGTTGGCCTCCACCCCTCTAGTCCCCCCAAAAGCAGCTCCCCACAACAGAGATACCAAGTGCCCTCCCACGCCCACCCAACCCCAGCAACTCCACGGGTGCTTGGAATCTACTATCCTCTACCTAGCTCCTATTGAACCTCCCTTAATGCACCTGTAAAATTAGACCAAAACACCAACAGTGGTAAAAGTCCCAGATCAATCACAGTTCCTCCAAGACTGCTAAATCTCAATGGGAAATAGGACCTAGGTGACTGCACTCATACTGATGGATGACACCCACTAAATAAAACAATGACCTGCTAATGATCACTATCAAACTGTGAAAATATTCCTGTGTGACACCATACTAAACAGACATATCCCATTGGGAACAGTGGCTGAGATGGATCTTATGGATGGATGGATGAGCATGCAGCCATAAGTGAAAATGATAAACTGCTTAGTAAAAGAAGCTGCATCCACAATCAACATAAAACTGTAGGGTGAAATTAAAGTATAGGGAGTTAACTGTAAGTTGGTGCCATGCAAATAGATATAAAGCGGCTCTCAAATCATGGGTGGATAGGTAGGCTGCAATCAAGCCATGTATGGGTAAATCAGTTCCTGCCATCACTGAGTATGCACACTAATTGGTAGTAAGCTGTAGAGCCAGTCATTCAGCCAATGGACACAGGATCATCGGTGCATACGTTAAATGGAAACAACATGATGATAATTTATTCTGGCATGATAGAAAGTTGACTGAAAAGTCCATATCAATGCAGATAGTGTGTCATCTTGAAAAATGATGAATACAACAAATGTCATAAGGGACCCAATCAACAGGTATGCCGGAGCTCAGTGCCAATATAGCAACCTCTCATCCGTTCCGCTGGTCCAACCTGTGCTATAAAACAATACAGCTTATATGACCTATGTGTGAATTCCATACAGCCAGCATCTTGGTGGTCTACCAAGGAAAACTGTATCCAGTAGACAGCTGACTGCTCACTGTATTAGTGATCGATAGGAGTACTGTCGTAATGCCAGGACATGTAGCTCCATCTTACATACTGTTAGGTTGGCCATGCAGTGCTGGGGAGGCAGGGAGGGCATAGCACACATAAACGCATTTCCCACCCACTGCAAAAACTTCTTTGGAATGAGTTCCTATCACAGCTATAAAACTGACCACGCTGTACTCTCACGCCTAGTGTGATCAGCTTTTAATAGGAAAGCAGAGGGACTGGCAGAATCACTGGCGATTTCAGAAAAAGGAAGCAATCCAAAGAGAAAATAATAGTTTTTCATATCAGTACATGGTACAACAGGCACATATCAGGAACATGACATTTTGAAGTAACATGTTTTTTAGGAATTAAAGTGATATTAAAGCTTAATTATTATTTTTTTCTTTAATAACAAACATGTTATACTTTAAAACAACAAACAAACACAAGGCGCACCGGCCTAGTGCATTATCCTTTGAGCAGGTTTATTAAAAGAAATAGATTAAACATACTCACAAACGAGTTCTTGATAAAAACACATCAAACAAAGTATAAAATCAGCAGCAGCGTCTGGAACCGATCGTCCCCCGAGGCTGTATAGGCTTACACGTTTCGAGGTGGCGCTTCTTCCTAGAGAGTATGTCTAAGCCCAGGGGACAGATGTTTTGCACCAACAATTTACTTGATTGTTTTTAAACATGTTATACTTACCTGTGCTGTGCAGTGATTTTACACAGAGCAGCTCCGAAAACCTTTTCTTTTCGCTCCTGGCTGCTCCCCCTCGAGCAGTATCCCCAGAGAAAGCTGTTTGCCCTGGGGGCAACGCTCTGTTCATAAGACACATAGAGCCTCAGACCTTCACTCACCCCCCCCCCCCACTCTCTCCTCATTGGTTCACTGGCTGTGATTGACAGCAGTGGGGGCCAAAGGGTCCCCAGAGTCCCCATATAGCTGATGCTATCATGAACATCATTGGATCTGAGGGGGCTAAGGTAAGGATTTGGGGGGGGGCTGGGTAGAGCTGCTACACACAGAATGCATGAAGGTAAAGAACCACTTTAAGAAGACTTGTTATATTTCAGAGTTTAGATGAGGATAAAACAAGGTTTCCTTTTGCTTTTTTTAATGATCTACATGTGTTTTGACATAAAACAGATTTAAGAATCACAGGGTAAATTTCCTATTAAAATTGTATCAGGTAAATGTTTACTGTTCATTTGTCAGGATGTATTTTTGGTAACACTAGTCAAAAAAGTAAATTAGCTGCCAAGAATACACATCAGTTGTCCTGCTTTACATAATTGTTCCTGATACCATCTAGCTCGCTCTTTTCTTCAAGATGCAGAAATCATGTAAATGGTCAATGTTAATTACTTCTATGACACCTAAAGGGTTTACTGGAGTTCACTTAGACTAATTGCTTAAAAGCAATAAAGAATCTTTTCATTTTTCAATTCCAACACAAGAGCATTAGTAAAGAATATTGTATATGCAGAATGACTTTCAATTAGGTTCATAGTTATTAGAGGTAGCATAACACGTACCAGTTGCTTGCCCCTTGCTAGAACAGTCTATATTACAAATACAAGTAGCTGCTTACATTTTGAAAAGTTTGTCAAGACAAAGTTCCCAGCTCGTCAAAGATAAATTTATGTCTTTGCTTTCTTTTCCCAGAAGGACATCTTGCTAGTACAATGTATGCCCTTACACAATAACTGAAGAGAACAAAGTAGCACTCCATAGAGCATGGGACCATTAGCTCAATATGGATCTAAGTGATCAGGAGGTAGAGGACTCTGCTTCTAATGCTAGACCCCTGAAGGAGTACTGTGAAGGCATCAGTTCCAAATAAAAATGCTTAGCTATTCAAGTGTTAATTGTATACATTTGCAAATATTTGTGGAAGCCATACTGCAAACTACCTCTTTAAAGTACATTGAAAGAGAGAGTAACTGTTACTTCCAGTTTTATGAACAGGTGAAAAATTTAAAGCAATATTGCCAATTTGCAGAATGGCAAAAACATGCATTCACTGCAGAATAATGTATGCAGCACAAACATATAAAAGCTGCACAAACCTTAAATTTTCACAGCAGTGTCTCTGTGACTTAAAATCAGGGCGACATGTGGCGGCATACTATGTACGTATCTATAAAACCCAATAGCAACAGAAATTGAGACTCACTTCTTCAGTAAAACAGTTCAGATCATAGATACGCGCAATTTTCATCAAAGACAGCATCACTTCACTGGAACTCTCTCTGGTAGTAATAGGGGATGGGTTCTGCACAATAGCTTGTTCTTTAAGGCCCCTTTCACTGATACCCGCTGAGCAGGCAGATGACAGGCCTGTCTCGGCTCACTGTGCAGATACGCATCTCGGCTCAATGTGCAGATACTATGTTTGCATACGAACATAGTCTCACTCTCCCCTATAGGGAAATCGGGTGAAAACGGACCGCCTATCCTTTTCACCTGATCAATCATATCTGATATGATCCACTGGACAGATGGAAAATAGGAGCACCATCCATCTCGATTTGGTGGACAGAATCAGTTTAGATAGTGTCGGGTGTCAGCGGACATGTCAGCGCTGACATCTGCTGCTCAATAGGGGTGAATGGAGGGTCCGATCAGGTCTGCCTGAAAAAACTGACAGGCGGACCTGATTGGACAGCGCGTGTGAAAGGGGCCTTAGAGAACTGACCAAGAACCCAGGGAGTTTTTAGTGCACTGGTACTCAGTCATGCAGGAAGGAAGCAAGGGGCCATCCCCAAACTGTTCCCACAAAGTTGAGAGCACCTTGTTTGTGCAATAGTGTGCAGTCATGTTGGAAGGAAGGAAGGGGCAATCCCCAAACTGTTCCCAAAAAGTTGGGAGCATGAAATTGTCCTAAATGTCTTGGTATGCTGAAGCCTTAAGAGTTCCCTTCACTGGAACTAAGGGGTCTAGCCCAACCCCTAAAAACACCCCGACATCATAAACCCCCCTCCACCAAAAGATTTGGACCAGTGCACAAAGCATGGTCCATAAAGATATGGATGAGCGAGTTTGGGATGGAGGAACTTGACTGGCCTGCACAGAGTCCTGACTTCATCCTGATAAAATACCTTTGGGATGAATTAGAGCAGAGACTGTGAGCCAGGCCTTCTCGTCTACATCAGTGCCTGACCTCACAAATGTGCTTCTGGAAGAATGGTCTCCTAAACCTTGTGGACAGCCTTCTCAGTAGAGTTGGAATGATTATAACTGCAAAGGGTGGGCCAACTCAATATTGAGCCCAAAAACTGGGATTCCATTAAAGTTCATGTGCATGTATACACAGTATATATATATATATATATATATATATATATATATATAGGAATACAACAAATAAGAATAATTCTTGTCTGTAAGGAGAAAGAAAATGTAAAAAAAAAAAAATATATATATATATATATGTAAATATTCATACATACCAACAAATACATGCAAAGAACCTAACCCACATGCATCAGGAGGAGGCTGTCAGCACCGTCCCAAATCGCGGCGAGACATAAAGGAGACTGAAACAGGAGGAGGGAGAGGAAAAAAACACACGCTCCAAAAATAATACATAAAAATAATTATATATCTCTTATATAAGACACTTAAGTATTTGTAAAGTCTCGTTTTTTTTTTCCTATAAAAATAACAAACATGTTATACTTACCTGCTCTTTTGCAGTGGATTTGCACAGAGCAGCGTGAATCTTTCTCTTCTCAGGTCCCTCTTCTGTGATCCTGGCCCCTCCCTCCTTTTGAGTACCCCCACAGCAAGCAGCTTGCTGTGTGGGCAGCCAAATACTAATATTGAGAGGGTCAAACCAGAAATAGAGATCAGAAATGATGGTGTGGAAAAAAAAAACCCTATTATTTAATTACACAGCAAAACGTAATAACATAATAATCTTCTCTCCTCCACAAGCTTGATTTGCAGTAGGAGATTATTCATGTAACAATTACTCATGCTGGAGTTAATGGGGTAATTTTTTTCTTTAAACACCGAATAAGCACTACGTAGCACCTTTAATTTTTAATCTCACTTATTTATTCTGATTGTGGCAGATGCACTGAATCCTGTCATTGATCCAGCACTGTTCCTCTCTTCCTGGTCTCACAGGAGACACTGAGAACAGTGGGAAGCCATTAGCTCCTGCTGCTGTCAAACTCCTGTGAGGAGGGACTGGGAGTGTGGCTTACCAGTGCTGTGCACATCTATGGATGAACACAGCCTGGATCGAAAGCCAAGCGGGCGTGTGCCCCCATAGCATACAGCTTGCTAAGGGGGCACTAGGAGGAAGAAGGAGAGGACAGCGCCAGTGGTGGACCACCATAAGGGAGGTAAATTGGTTTGTAAGCAAACTGGTTAGCAAATTGAACTGGGAGATTTTTATCTAAATTTGTCTCATGTGCGTTGCCCTTCCATGTGTTCTTTGCTATGAAGGCTAGTTATAGGTGAGGGCAGTGGGCATTTTCTTTGAGGTAAGTGACAGTGATAGCATTACACAGAGCAGGTAATAAAGCTTGTTTTTTATTGTGGCAAAAAAGAAAAAAAATCCTTCAGTGCTGCTTTAAGTTTTCTGGTTCTACATCTTGCAAAAGACTGAAACGCCATACGCAAATGCATTTAGTGTGGAAGGGATGCTGCTGTTCAAGTGCTTCAGTGACTTCAGTACTAGGGATGATCAAACTTTTCAAAAGTTCGGTTTGGCCAGAACATCCGAACTTCACGAAAAAAACATTTTGAAGCCCTAAAACCCAATAAATGCCCCTAAAAAGTGCCTAGGGTTCTGGGTCATGCCCCAGGGACTATTAATCACACAAAAAAAAGTTCTTAAAAATTGTCATTTTTGATAGAGAGCCAATTATTGCAAAAATGTAAAAAAAAAAATTAAAAAAAATAAATAAAAAAAAAAAAATTCTTTTGATTTAGTGTCTGGGGGGTCTAAAAAGTGTACCTGTGAAGTTTCAGCTTTGTAGCATGTCCAGAACCAGAAAAAAAAAGATTGTTTGTATTAGGTCACTTATAGACCAGGGATATGACTCTGCTATTTTCACACCTTGCCGGTTTTGTAGCAAGTGTTTTTTTGGGCATTTTTTGGGGGACTTTGGAGGCAGGCAAAACATCTGAACTTCTGTGTAGGGGTATATATACATACACGCATGTCTGTATATATACACATACACATATATAGGTGTGAAAATAGCAGAACACTATGCTTGCGCTAATGAAATAATGAACACCAATATGTCTCCGCTCCTATCACACCTATATATGTGTAAAAATACATATAAGTGTGTGTGTATATATAACCCTATACAGAAGTTCAGATGTTTTGCCTGCCTCCAAAGACCCCAAAAAAAGGCCCAAAAAAACGCCAGCTACAAAAACGCCCAGGTGTTTTTTTGCAGCTGGCGTTTTTTTTGGGCATTTTTTGTGGGTCTTTGGAGGCAGGCAAAACATCTGAACTTCTGTATAGGGGTATATATACACACACACACACACACTTATATGTATTTTACACATACACATATATAGGTGTGATAGGAGCGGAGACATATTGGTGTTCATTATTTCATTAGCGCAAGTATAGTGTTCTACTCCTTTCACACCTATATACGTGTATGTGTATATATACAGACATGGGTGTGTGTATATATACCCCTATGCAGAAGTTCAGATGTGATGCCTGACTCCAAACATCTCCTCAAAAAAGCCCAATAAACGCCTGCAGCAAAAAGCAAGCTGACCGGCAAGAAGCCATATCCCTGCTCTGAAAGTGACCTAAGAGAAACGATCTTTTCTCTATAGCGGTCACCCTGATATGGAAGGGTTTTGTCACCCTGCCATAGCAGTCAGAGTCAGTTAACCCTACACTACACTATGGTCCCCTTACACTTAAAACTTTCCCTACAGAAACTAAATTATTAAAACTAACTATAGTGGAAAATAGCACCCTAACTACACTAGATATCCCTTTACTCACACTAAAAATTGCTAAATGACACTTTGTAGCAGAAGTAACAGAACTGCTTCCACTCTCTTCTATGTCCCTGTATTACAATGCTAGGAATTTGGCGGGGGCTATCTTATATACTGGGGGGCATATTCACTAATAATTGGCCTATGGATCCCCTAGTCACTCCAATCACATTCCTAGCATTCTCCTGCCCCCTCAATTTGCTTTTACTGATGGTTCTGGTCCAATCACAGGCTTTTAAAGCCCATTTCCTGTACCATTGCATTTTGGTCGGTTCTGGTTGCCGAATTCCGAACTTTTTCAGCAAAAAGTTCTGAATTGGCCGAACCTCGGACAGTCAATGTTCGGGTCGAACCGATGGTCGACCCGAACCGTTCGATCATCCCTATTCAGCACATCTCTTCTGCAGATGATATTCCTGTGGCTTCACTACATGGCTGGGAGAGCCATGAGGAATCGCCTTCAGCGAGAACGACAAATGGAGTGAGTTACTTTGCAATGGAAGTGCAGAAAATTAGTTCCAAAATATGTTTGGTTAAGTGTTTCCTCAAGGTCAACCTAAGAAAGCAGACATGAAGTATGCTGTTGTAGACCAAAGCAGTCATTCGTTTGCAACATGTTTGAGGTAACCCATAGATTCTTTTTCCTACACCCTACATACATGCACTGGCATGGTAGAACCTAAAGGAAAATCGTCCCTACTAAAGAATTTGTGATTATCTAATGGAAAGGGAACAGGAGGAATTGCTCTTCCTTAACTCAATAAATACAATCCAATACTTAATGACAGAGAGGAAATTCCTACACTGGAACACATGAGTGACATCCCCCCACTTGACTATGATTTCAAAATCATGCTCCTGTCTATCTCTAAAGTGCACATATTTATCATAAAGCTCCATGGTTTTAACAATGCTGCTCATATCCAAAAGATCGAGTTAGGTTGGGCCATTTATGGTCTTCCTTATTCCATTAAGAAGCAGAATTTAAACATGGCATGCTCCAATAAATTTATTGTATAAGGAAGTCCAGGCTACATTATCAGAAAGCTTTCCAAACTACTAATGGCGACAGTGAGACTGAACTTTCAACAGGTGAGTAAGAATCTATCTATACTTAGATCCTGCACAACAGTTGTGATGTTAATCAGTTCATGCACAATGTGACTAGTGACACCAAATGACCATTTACTTCAGTAGATGCTACAGAGAACCAGCTGGAAGGTTAGATTTGTTTTGTCTGAAAAATTCCAGTGGGAGTTCCAAAGATTTTGATACTACACTTACAAAGAGCTGCAACTTAGCTGATGATTCATCCATCAATGTCCAACCTGATATAGCTGACAGCTTGATCATTACATCAAGCACACTGTCATCATGCAAGAACATCCTATTCTTCACAGAGTCTTTTGGACTTGTTCTTATTCTTAAGGGAGTGTATTCCAAATTTTCACAGCTCTTACTATATATATATATATATATATATATATATATATATATATATATATATATATATAATATGTAAAGGTTAAATCTCTTTTTCTCCAGATGGAACAAGGTGGTCTGTTGCCCTTTGTAATGACTCTAAAGGGACTAACTACACCAATTTAATTTTTACATGGTGATCACATACCTCCTTAATCATCCCTTCTCAAGAGGGTGTAGCCCCCTCCTAGATAGGCTGCTAGGATGTCAAACAAACGTACTTCTTTTTAGCTCTCTGTAATTATTGAAACAACTATTGGTTTCTCTGGATTGTTCTAGATCTCACAGGTTGCAGGTTTGACTGCATCCCCTGCCTTCTGTAGGTTTCCAGAACATAGGTCTGCGTAAAATGGGTGACCCAAATATTTATTATGTTTTAGCCAATACCTGCAGTGATGTGTCCAGTAGGTGGTTGAGGAGAACCTAAATCGTCTGAGGGCTGGAGCAGTCAGGAGTCTTGTGCTACTGAAGAAGTTCCACAGCTTCAGGGGCAATATTACTGGAGTTTGCTGATGATCATTGAGGTCATAGCTACTGCAGAGGTGGGGGACCAATTTCCGAAGTATCTATGGAGTTAGCTAAGGGACTTCACTTATGGATCTGGTCTGGAGAGTTCTTCACTGAAGAGTGTCCATGGGAAGTTGGAAAATGCATAGCTGTCCTCTGGCATTGTGAGTATTAACTTCTCCCTCAATGAAGAGTGTCCCGTGGAAGCTGGAAGTGAGTAGCTATCCTGCAGCCAAAGAGAGCCTGGAGGAAACTATGAACTGTGCAGTTGTTCTATGACATAGAGATGTCCGATGGAAACTGGGAAGTGTTCAGTTGTCCTGCAACATTGTGAGTACTGACCTGAGCTCAAGATCCTGGTGATTGTGTACTGTTTTATTTTTGGGATGATAAGTGCCATAAGTGCCAGAAGCCTAGCCCATGGAATTGTGTCCTCCTGTTACTATTTGATGTTATTGGAGTATCCCATATCACCCTAACCCCTCTCCTGTTACAAGTTCTGTAAGTAATAAATTACAAAAAAGACAACTCCTAAACTATTAAAGAAATCAGGCCATTTCATAAACACATAAAGAAGAAGGGTGTACAATGTTCTATTACTAAAAAACTGTAAACAAAAAAAAAAGGACATGTATGTGGACTTGATACCCCATGAACAAAGACACCAATATATAGCAAAGTACACATATATTAGAAAAGGAGTATTGTTAAAATTGAGTTGTGGGAGGAATGTAATGGGCAGGGCTGCTACTGACTCAGTGAGCTTTGCGCTGTGATCCAGAAAAAAGCCTGTGAAGGAATAAAAAGCAGAAATTTCCCAGCAAATTAGACAGTCAGTAAATATGCATTTGTTTGGTGAATGGAAGGTATATTCTAAAAAAGACTTGGACAACAAGAAACGTGAAAGGTTAGCATGAAGTGACAAACTGATATTCATCGAGATCACAATTTTATTGCTTTAGGATCAGAGCTCTGATACAATGCTGAGGTCTAGTCACACACAATAAGGCTAATTTACTAAAGGTTTTGGCAATATTCACATAAAAAATGTCTGAAGATTCAGTTCAATTATCCAACCATATGAAAAGAAAGTCCCTGTTTACTCTGTACCTGCATGTGATTGAATAATTGAAATAATTATACACAAAATCTATTGTCTGAAAATTCTCAAATTATTTTAGTAAATCAGTCTCTCCCTACATTTTGCTGTATATTCCAGTGCTGGCAAATTACATTGGTGTTACATTTATTTATCTTGTAATGCACTAAAAACAGAAGTAAAAAGTTATAAACCATCAGTACTGCTGTCAAGAAAAATTCTCCCATTAGACACATTTTTGCATGTGATTCTAAGATGCCACCAGGAGCCAGTTTAAATCAGACTTTTCAAATATCTTGGTAACTCTGTTCTACAAGGAGAAAGCCTTGGAAATTAAGGTAACTAAGTTTTACCAGAATTGAGTCACTAACAAAAGGAAAAATAAGTCCTTGGTATTTATTGGCTCTATTTGCTTCAGGTCAATATTGCATCAAAAAAATTCAAAATTGTGAGGGGGATGTGCGATATGCTCCATAACTTTTCTGCAAAATGTGATATAGCAATGAGAATGGTGCCACACCATTTATTATACATTTATCTTTTTATTGATGCCAACTCTGGTCCGACCGCATCTGGAGTATTCTGTCCAGTTCTGGTCGCCAGTCCTCAGGAGGGATGTGTTGGAGCTGGAGAGAGTCCAGAGAAGGGCAACTAAACTGATTAGGGGATTGGAGGACCTTAATTATGAAGAGCGTCTGCAATCGCTTGTTTTATTCTCCCTGGAGAAGAGACGCCTGAGGGGGGACATGATAGCAATTTATAAATATCTCAATGGGGATCTCAGCTTAGAAAAAAAAGCTGTTCAGTCGAAGGGATTGCATGAGGACTCAAGGGCATACAATGCGATTAGAGGAGAAGCGTTTTAACCTCAGGAAACGTGGGGGGTTCTTTACTGTTAAGGCTACAAGATTGTGGAATTCTCTACCACAAGAGGTGGTTTTTGCGGGAAGTATGGTGGCTTTCAAAAGACTCTTAGACGTACATCTCAAGGATCAGAACATTCCGGGCTATGTGAGATGATTATAGCCACACACACCTACACAGGTTGAACTGGATGGACTATTGTCTTTATTCAACCTCACCTACTATGTAACAGCATTGTTTTCCATTCATTTATTGGTATTTCATGTACCATTTTCATGCTCCCTCATCACCATTGGGACTTTTTCTTCTTGTTTAGCCAATGATGCAGATAAGTTCCTTTGGAAATGTTAGGCAATGTCACTTTCACAAGTCACCAGATGTAACTGTATGATGCGTAGATCTGACCAAGGCAAATGTACCTTGCAATAAAAGAACAATAAATTACAGTTAGGTAAAAATGTTTAGTCTCAAAGTGAAGAAAAATGTATACACTTCCATGTGGTACCATTTTCATTGTTGTACCGTACTTTGTCGAGACGTTACGAGGCATCATGTTCATTAGACACCTCCTTCCCTTGTATTCAAATATACTCATCTGTGTATAAATCTTGATTGTGAAATATCTTGAAAACGTTAGCCAACCAGCACCTTTATCACCTGTTTTCTAATTCATCAAATGAAAAAAATGTAAGAAGTAGCACATTTTATCTCAGAGGTCTATAATTTTCCTAAATTTGTAGACCAGTGTAATTGACAAATGGAATAAACACTTTGAATCTCAAAAACTGTAATTAAAAATTTGGTCACCCAAAATGGCTATGGTTTATTCAATAAAACTGACTTTATTGATTTTATAAAATAATCCAGTTAAAATACATTTAGAAAAGACATAACAGTGCAGTAAGATGACAAGCAAATTAAAATATGATCTTTGCATAAATGACTATACCTTTGAGCAACATGCAGCTTTGTATAGTTAAAAGATTAGCATGTGCTGTTTTTGTATTTGTCTAGTAAAGATATTTTTAATGTGCTGTATGTGTCAACCCTAACTGAATGAAATTTAGTTTGCTGAAGCACTGTGTATAATAATAACAATAACAATAATAACAACATTAATTGTCATTAAAAACAATAATTTAATTGTCATTAAAAAAAAATACACATTTTCAATTTTTTCATAATTTTGTACACATGCCTCTTATCTCCTACATCCTTTTTGCAGCTACATTCTGTATGAAATTTCTTAGGGTGGGTTTCCCAATGGTGACAACAACAGAACATGCATGAGCAGTGTGTGTTAAAATGTCACTTGTAGTCTACATTCGAAGCTCAAGTGACAGGGTGGCAACGCAAAAGTACAATTGAAAGGCAAGGACAGAGTGTTGTCACTCTACAACAAGTAATGTCTAAGCAAGGATCTTTATGACAGCATCACCGATAATTAATGAAATCTGCAGATTTAAAAAAAATAGAAAAATATTTCTAAATTATATTAACATGTTAAAGCTTGTATGAGATTTTAGTGATTAAGTTTACATATAATTTAATACTAATGACCTGTGTCAATATTTGTTTTCTTAATTGATTGTATTCATTATGATTAATTGCATTCCCTAAAACCATAACCCCATAAATGTAATAGATTTTTTTTTTTAGCTATAGTTTGCAGTGTTACATTAATCCCTTTGGTACAATGTTGTAAAGATAGAAAGTGAATTCAACATTGTGGCATTGTTACACAAAATATATGATGTAAAAAACTGAAAAATGGTGCCACCCTGTGATATGTTAACCACTTGCCGACCACCGCCCGACTATATACGGCGGCAGTCAGCCCCTCCCAGACAAAGTGACGTACCGGTACGTCACTAGCCCGGGAGCGAATAGGGGGCGAGCGTGCTCGTACCCGAAGAAGCCAGCGCGTGTGACCGGCCGTCGTCGGGTGGAGAGGGAGAAAGGCAGGCGGCTAATGTAAACAAAGCCGCCTGTCACTCTCCCCTGTGTAAAAGCACAGATCACTCGGTCCTGCTATGTAGTACCGTTAATCTGTGCTGTTACACACACAGCCACATCCAATGACAGTAAGAAACACGCCCCTAGGGACACACTTAACCCCTCCCTCTCCAATAAAGTTAACCCCTTCCCTCCCAGTGTCATTTTTACAGTAACAGTGCATATGTATAGCACTGATTACTGTAGTAATGTCATTGGTACCCCCAAAAGTGTCAAAAATGGCAGTCAAGGGTCCGATCTGTCCGCCGCAATGTCGCAGTCCCGCAAAAAAAATCGCAGATCGCCGCCATTACTCGGTAAAAAAAAACAATAAAAATGACAAAAATCTTTCCCTTAGTTAGTAAACGCAATAGCTTTTGCGCAAAACAAACAAAATACGCTTTTTGCTATTTTTTTTACCAAACATATGTAGCAGAAAACAAATTGGCCTAAAATGTTAAAAAATTTAGATTTTTAAATTTTTTTGGGGGGAATTTCATATAAAAAAATGTGAAAAATATTGTTATTTTTGCAAAATTGTCGCTCTTTTTTTGTTTATAGCGCATGATCAAAAAATCGCACAGGTGATCAAATACCACCAAAAGAAAGCTCTGTTTGTGGGAAAAAAAGGACGTCAAATTCATTTGGGTACAGCATCGCACGACCGCGCAATTGTCCGTTAAAGTCACGCAGTGCCGAATCACAAAATACCCCCTGGTCAGGAAGGGGGTAAAATCTTCCGGGGGTTAAGTGGTTAAACATGTAAAAATATTAAATGTGATATTGCTGCCATCAATTTTTGGCTAAACAAAAAAGTAGCAATATGAGGCGCCGTATCAAAAAGTGTTTAGTGCTAAATAAATTGTGTTGATAAGTGGAGTATTAAATAAATAATGTGAGAAGAATATACAAGGTATATGCCATGCACCAAAGATAGGGTTTATAGTGGATATATAAATAAATAGAGGAATCTGATAAATTAGAGATACAAATGGAGGTAAAGCAGCTGCTGTACAATAAAAGATGTAGTGTAAAAGAATTGTCTTTTAAAAAATTAAAGGTTTTTACACTTGTGGGAGGTGTAAACCCTGTAAAACGGTAAAAAAACGGAAAAAAAGAACACTTGAATTCAAATCTAATGTTACCAACAAAACTTATAAAATTAGGAATCTAATAACCTGTCAGAGCAAACATGTCACCTATCTGTTGAGTTGCCCTTGCAAATTACAATATGTGGGACGTACCACAAGGCATTTGAAAACTCGCATCGGGGAGCATATAGATAACATCAAAAAAGGTTTCAGATATCATAGTGTTTCCAACCACTTTCGGCTAAAACATAACAGAGACCCCACATTACTCACATTCTGTGGAATAGATAGGATTGAACCCCACTGAAGGGGGAAAAACATGAGGATTGCGGTCTCACAAAATGAAACAAAATGGATTTACCAATTGTCCACTTTGCATCCGAAAGGAATTAATATTGATATGGACATTAACAGTTTCATATCAAACCCATAAATATAATTAAAATGTAATATTCATTTTCTGTATAATCTTCTTATGAATTTTTATAAATTTTATAATACATATATGTTAAATAAAATAATTTTTATGAATTTCATGATTTTATATAAAACATTGGTGGTCTCATATACATTAAATAATATACATTATATTTTTATACTGGTATTAAAACTCTCCGTCTATATATTTAATATTTTTTATAAAACAGTATAATTTTAATTTGCCGTATATTTATATATATATAGTTTAATTTTCATTGTATTTTATTATTTTTATCACATTTATATATATTTTTCTCACTTTACGGCACTATAAATCAAACCCAAACAATTTACTAATTTCAAGAATTAAAAATATTTATTATAGGTGCGCATGCGCGGCTGCTCCGATATGGCAGCTTAGCCCGGAGCTCCGCGCCTCTACGGTCTGTAAGGGACCCCAGCGCCGGCATCGGAGCGCACTACACCCCGCACTCTGCACCGTCAGCTCCCTCCTCCTCCAGCGGCCCCCCCTTGGATGTCGGCGGGTCACCGGAAAGAGGTTTCCCGCCGCCTGCACTTCTCCTCTCCAGAGCGGGACCCGGCCAAGATGGCGATCGCACCTTTCCTCCCCTCAGAGGATCTCAGCCAGAGGGAGGTAGGAGACGCTCTTTCCTTCAATATGGACACCCCCTCAGCTTCCCCAGATCCCTGGTCCTCCCCAGCGACCCCCGCATACCTCCCACAGCCCGCACTTGCCTCACCGGCCTCTACAGAATCTCTCCTCAGCAGGACCCTGGAACAGGCCCCAGGGATCCAGGGGCTGCATCCACCTGAGGCCCTGGCTTCACCACACCAGCTGGGCCCCCACTCTCTAGGACATTTCCCTGATCTCTCACTCTTAATGGCTAAGTTCTCAGAAATGCTGGCCACTGGCCTTGCTCAAAATGCCTCACAGATCACGGGCTCCATTAAAGCAGAACTCCAGAATATTGGCACCCGGATTGAAGCGATCGAGAACACCTTGGATCAAACGGTCGCACGGGCCAATCAAAATACTGCTTGCATCCAGACTATACAAGATCAGCTAGACACAGCACTCAGTAAACTGGATGATCTTGAAAACAGAAGCAGACGCCTGAATTTCAGGGTCAGGGGGATCCCTGAGATCATCACGGACATTCCTGCCACTATCAAATCCTTTATTAAAGATATTATCCCGGATATTTCTGATCATCGCTTGGAACTCGATCGGGCACACAGAGTCCTCCAACCTCCCCGCAAAGATGGCCTCCCCAGGGATGTTATCGTCAAGACGCATTTTTACGGAGTCAAGGAAGAGCTCATGAAAAAGAGTAGGGGTAGAGTGGATCTCTCCATCCAAGGCCACAAGATTCAACTCTTTGCGGACCTCTCCCCCCTCACTATTCAGCGCCGCAGAGCTTTGAAGCCGCTCACGCAGGCGCTTTCTACTAGAACACTGAAGTATTGGTGGTCCTTCCCCTTCAGGCTGAATTTCCAATTTCAGAATAAGACTCATGGCTTCTCCAACTTCCAGGAGGGTGAAGGCCTGCTCCTACGACTGGGTATTATCACAAGAGACCCTTCTCCTGTACCGTCCACCTCCAGGAGGGAATCTTCCAAGCGTCCCCCACCGATCAGCCCTTTGTCCTCAGTATGGAACCAGCAACAGACGAAGCGCCATCGTGATGTCCAGCCTCCCTGATGTCCTCGCTGGTCTTCAGGAATCTTCTTTCATCAGTCGTCGAAGTTCATCCTTCTTCGCCTGAACGGGGTCCCTGCTGATCCCTACCTCCCGATACAATTTTTTTTTACTTTTTTTCTTTTTTCCCTTTCTTTTTGGCCCCCTTTTCAGGTCTGTTTTTGGATTGTTAATTTGGCTCTTTTCCAGCAAACATTCCCTTTCATACTTTGTGCCCTAATTGACCATACTTTTTTTTTTTTTTTTTAAGCTGGTCAGGTTCTTTCTTGCATGCCGGGACTATTGTTCATTATTGACTGCTTACTTATTTGCCGTACGGTCCCTAGCTTCCTTCCTCCTCTAAGTACCCCTCCACTGACCTGTTTCCCACTACTCTCCACTCATTTTTTCTCACTCCCCGCTCCCCCTCCCTCTCCTTGCACTCTTCCCCTTCATGTGGTACCTTTCCCTTCCCTCCTCCCTTGTCCTCACCTCCCCAAGACGCCTTTTGGGCATTTGCTCTCGCTATATCCATAGGGGTGATTTTAGTGCTTGTTTACTTTTTGCTGTTTATATTTACAGGTATGCCGGCCGGAGAGGCCTTAGTGTGCCTCCTCCTGTTGGACGTAAGATGACTTCATCTTGCCTCCTTCAGGAATGCGCCCTGACCGGTTCAGGACGCATCTGTTCATGCGATGGGGAACGGTGGGTTCCGCCCACGGTCTCCTCATCATTCTGCAAGACCACGCTCTTGCAGCCTTCTTTTTTCTTTTGCTGTTCTCTTTTCCCTCTTCTTCTTCTCTTTTTCCTGTCTTGTTTTTCTCCCCTCCAGGTTCCTGCGGTCCAACCGATTCACTACTGTTCTCATCGCGCCTGCTGAAGCTGTGATTCGACTCCTACGGGGAAACTCTCGGGACCTTGCCGGGCCGCCTCCACCCGTGCACCATGCAGCCTAACGTGAGTACGGTCTCCTCTCTACAGGTGGCATCACACAACACACAGGGCTTAAATTCACCTATTAAACGCAGAAATGTGTTTCAGCATTATCATTCTCAAGGAATGGGGGTTCTCCTGCTTCAGGAGACTCACTTTCCAGACACATATCAACCGACATATGTCCACCATAAATACCCCTTGTTTTTTCTCGCCAATGCTCCCTCCAAACAGAAAGGGGTGGCTATATTCTTTGCAAAATCTCTTCCCTTCATGCACCTTCACACCGTTCGGGACCCACAAGGTCGCTACATTCTCTTCAAAGGCCACATCCACGATGTTTTGTACACGTTTGTCTCCTACTATGCCCCTAACAAGGAGCAAGCGAAATTCCTTTCTGAGATGCTTCTCCTTCTCTCTCCCCATTTCGAGGGACGCGTTGTCATTGGGGGGGGACTCTAACCTAGCACTCGACTGCTCCTTAGATAAATCTGCATCCTCTAGTGGCAAACTTCGCGGACCCTCTAAACAAAGCCTTCGAGTGGCCAGATCGCTTCACGCGCTGGGCCTTATAGATATATGGCGCGAATTGAACCCTTCTTCCCGAGATTATACCCATTTTTCTGCCCCCCACAATACGCTGGCACGCATTGACCATATCTTCATCCCCACAACAGACATCCCATCTGCCCAGAAGTCTAAAATCAGAGATGTCCCATGGTCGGACCATTCTATGGTCACCCTGCAGCTCTCATGCTCCCTTCACCACAGGGGCCCCTCCCCGTGGAGAATTAACGAATCTATTCTAAGTGACCCCGCTAGATGCTCCATGATAGAATCTACACTTCGTGACTACTTTGCTCTTAACGATCTCCCTGACACTACCCCTTCCACCCTCTGGGGAGCCCATAAGGCAGTACTGCGGGGCTACTTAATTCAGCTAGGGGCGAAAATCAAAAGGGAGAGGCAGATTGATATCACTCGTTTAGAGACGGAGTATACTCGCCTCCGTAAAGCTCACAAGCGCTCTCCTACTTCTACTTCCCTGGCAGAATTACATGCCACTAAATTATCGCTTAACCTGGCCCTTACCTCCAGAGCGGAAAAAAGTCTCCGTTGGCAGGAAGCTCGCTCTTACGCATTTAGGGATAAACTGGGGGAAAATATGGCTTCAAAACTCTCCCCTAAGTTTAGGGCGATTTCCCTGCCCAAAATAAAATCTCCCGCTGGTGTCCTTTCTAGTAATCCTAATACTATCATGGATGCCTTCCATTCCTTCTATTCGCAGCTTTATGCTGCTCCTTCCCCCCATAAGGGGGACAACCCTGATTCTTTTCTAGACAATGTGCCACTCCCCTGTCTCACGTCTTCACATAGATCCATCTTGGAATCCCCTATTGAGGAACAGGAGGTGCTGGATGTTATCAAGGCTCTCTGCCCCAACTCCACCCCGGGCCCCGACGGTTTCTCCAACACTTATTATAAGACATTTGCGTCGGTCCTATCTCCTTATCTGGTCAGGTTTTTCAATGCCCTCAGGGGCGGCGCCCGCCTAGAAGAAGCCTCTAACAAAGCCTACATTTCAGTGATCCCCAAACCAGGAAAAGATCCTTCAGAAGTGGGCAATTACAGACCAATTTCTCTCATTAATAATGATCTTAAGATTATGACAAAAATTTTTGCCAACAGCTTATCCAGCTTTATTGCCCAGTACATTCATAAGGATCAAGTGGGATTCATCCCGGGTAGACAGGGACCTGACCAGATACGGAGGGTGGTAGATGCTATCTCTTTGCTGAACTCTGGGTGGGACGGAGGTCCTTCTCAGTCTGGGTTTCTACTTTCCTTGGATTTGCAAAAGGCCTTCGACTCCCTATCGTGGCCATTTCTTTTGCGCACTCTCGAAAAATGGGGTTTTGGCCCCACTTTTCTCACTATGCTCCAAGCCCTATACTCCCACCCGGTGGCTCAAATCCGGATGCAGGGGTACTACTCTGCCGACATTCCAATCCGCAGAGGAACGAGACAGGGGTGTCCTCTCTCCCCACTCCTTTTTGCCATAGCCTTGGAATCCCTAGCTACGGCTATCCGTCTTCACCCTGATATTCACGGCCTACAATGCGGGTCGGAGACCCACAAATGCGCACTGTTCGCGGACGACATAATGCTTTTCATAACCTCACCGCTGATATCCCTTCCCAATATAATTTCTCTCCTGGACACCTTCGGGGCGGCATCGGGTTTGCGGGTCAATATGGCTAAATCTCTAGCACTTAATGTCACCCTCCCTGAGCCATTGGTGGAACGCCTTAAAGACCATTTTCCCTTTTCTTGGCACTCGGATGCCATTCCATACCTAGGTGTCTCATTGACTCCCACAATAGACGGACTCTATTCAGCTAATTACCCGCCCTTGATACAAAAATTGAAACAGGATCTCTCTGATTGGTCCCGTTGTCACATTTCCTGGTTAGGCAGGATTAATGCGATTAAGATGACTCTTCTGCCACGTATTCTCTATCTGTTCCGATCGCTTCCAATCCCGGTGCTGAAGTCCCACATCCTGAAATTGCAAGGGCATATTTTCAAGTTTATCTGGGGAAGAAAGGGGCATAGGATCAATAGACACACACTCCTGCGCTCCAGGAAACAGGGGGGCTTGGGAGTTCCAGACCTCTGGAAATATTATCAAGCAGCGCAACTGGCCCAATTTTCCATCATCTATTCCAGGGGGGCGAAGCCTGATTGGTACTATATGGAACGTCAAGCGGTCCCCCGACACACAATTGATTACCTGCTCTGGAGACCTGCTCATTCCCGCCCTCCAGTGATGGCCCCCTCCCTTTCGCATTCTTTCTCCATTTGTGATAAAATACACAAATCATTCAAAGTCACTTCCCCCTGGGCTCCTCTCACTCATATTTTCCATAACCCGGCCTTTCCTCCTGGTGAGAACATAGCGGCATTTAAATGGTGGACTGACAAAGGCCTGTACAGAATTGGTCACTTTTTAGATAGCTCGGGTCCCATCACTTTCTCTCATTGTACCACGAAGTTGAAGATGCCACCTGTCGAGAGATTCCGGCTGACCCAAATCTCGCACTTTCTCCACTCAATTAGGTCCAAATTTACTGAACCCCTGCGGGTAACGCTCTATGAACAGTGGTGTGCCAAAATTGTTGAAGTCAAAGGGGGAATCTCCCTCATCTACGCTCTTCTAAATGACGCAAGTACCAAACCTACCTACATGCTCAAATGGGAGCAGGACCTCAAACTAGATTGGGACCTCTCTGAGTGGCACGCAAACGTTGGACGTTCTTTCCGGGGTATTCACAACATCGGTCTCATGGAAGCTAACCTTAAGGTTCTCATGAGATGGTACATGGTACCCGCTAGATTAGCCACCATTTTTCCCTCCACGCTTCCAACCTTCTTTCGTGATTGTGGCCTGACTGGCACTATTCTCCACATCTTCTGGGAATGCCCTAAACTTAGGACGTTTTGGCGGCAGGTTTATCATATAGTCCGACAGATTACTGGTCTCACAGTACATCCGTCCCCGGCTCAGGCCCTGTTGAGCCAACGCATTCCTAATGTCCCTAAACACACACAGATCCTCATCTTCTACATCTTCCTCGGTGCCAAGATGACGATAGCCAGGCAGTGGAAACTGCCCTCAGTTTCACTTCAATTGGCTAAGCGTAAAATCTCATGGATAATGGCACAGGAGAAGATGTTTAGTATTCTGGACAATTCCAGAGAGAGATTTGAAAAGATCTGGGAACCCTGGACAGTTCACGTTAATGTAACTATTTAATTATTCTCAGACACTGGTCTGAGGCCGGACCTTTCTTACTTTTCCACCAATTTTTTTATTTTTTTTTTATTATTGTTCTCTGTTTCCGCAGCGTCTTCAGGAGTTGGATCGCGGGAACCTCCTTCCCTTCTTGGACTCCCTTTGCTTTCTCTCCCTTCTCTCTTCCTAACCTGTCTGCTTCTTTTCCCCTTTCTCTTCCTTCTCCCTTTTCACTTTTTGTTGTATTGTATGTTCTACGGTACTCATAACAATCTGTGGACGATCTCACCAGTGAGGGCCTCTAGGACAAGGTCCGAAGTCCCTTTTCCTGGTTCAGTTGGGTTAGGCTTGAGATATTTTCGAATCCTGTAGTTCAGGTACATTTCTAGATTCACCTAGGGCTGGTTGATATACGACCCTCCTGTAGTGCACCTTTGTTGTGTTGATTATTTGGGTTACTATACGATTACGTAGTTGATCGGTGGAGCACCGCCTCCGAGACACAGAGTGCTCCCTTTTGGGGTGTCTCGGGAGTGGTGACCTACTGTTTCGGGGGCAACCCCCCGCACTTACTAGATGGTGACCTTCTTCTGAGCTATATTTGTAACAAGGTTTGCCTTTTTTTTTTTTTTCTCATGGTTTATCTCTTGGTGTGATAACTGCATTGTTTGCCAGAGGCCCGCTTGACTATGATGTAATATGTTCTTCTACAATTTCTTGTTACGAGATCGTCTTCATTTATGTATCATTTCAACTGTTAATTGAATTTGTTATTCTCTAATAAAAATCATTGAAAGTAAAAAATATTTATTATAAATATAAATTTATGCACGTTATATAATAAATTAATTTTGGTCATCCACAATTTATGATCCACGTTATATATAAATAATTTAATTAAATGCACTATCATATAAAATAATTATATACACATGCAGGCTTTATTGCTATTTATGTTGGCACATTTGCTACTTATGATTATACCATGTTTTTTAAACCATTAATTATGTATGCACTATGTCACATTTATTGTTTGAATGATATCACATATTTTTTAACCTTGATTTTAAATTAATTATGTATGGCATTGTAACTGTGAAATCTCGTGATTTTTTAATATACTGCAGAGTTTTGCATAAAAGTTTTAGATATGAAGTGCGGCTGCAAATCCACCCTAAAATAACCTAGAACTTAAATGGGATAAGAGAGGGTGGACCGACCATGTACTATTGATTCTGTAGCATGGGGACACCTTCGTTCCCCTCTTCCTTCCGGCTGCGTAGTCCTACGGGCAGAGATAGGGGTGGAGCTCTCACTATATTAAGGCACACTACGCTAACCTGGGTGGAACGCAAGCCGGAAGTAAGCCTGTTGATTCCCCGAGGAGGACGTGCAGCCCACACCGCTGACCACCAGGGAGAGTGTTTTACTTTGCTTTCATTGTTCGGAACCCCATGTATGGGCAATAAACTTTATATCTGACTTTATTACGCTATTCGGAGCTTTCTTTTCTCTCCTTCCCTATCAACTGGGTTGTTACACCCCGGAGTCCAGAGGAGCTTTTATCAGTCCACAGGACCGCTTAAAGGGGAACCTTTTGGCCAAGAGGCCACCAAAGCTCGAATGGTCTTATGACATATAAGACCCACTACATCTGGTAAGTGACCCAATTTATTCATTCACTCGGGACAAGGAATCGACACTATAGCCAATCAAGTCACAGCACTTGCACCTTCCAATTGTGAAGAATCACTCTCACTAAGGACATTATCTTGAGCACAAAGTCACCACTTAATATTGAACTGTTTTTTTTTATTGAATTTTAATACAATAACGTATATTGCTGATTGCAAAATTGTTTATTGTTTAATATTTCTACCTGAAATTTATGTCACAGTCACTCATGCACAAAGGGCTATAATGTGAGCACAAAATCACTTTTCACTTTTTATTGTTCTTTTATTGTGGATTTTATATGTCATATATCAAGTCATTCATGCATTTTATAATATAGATGATGCCATCTAACTAGTTATCCAGCTAGCAAGCCCTGTATTTGGCCTTTTTTAAAAAGACCATTCTTTTACATTAAATAAATAATATAAATACTAAATTCCAAAGGTTCATAGAGTGCAAGAATCTCATACAATTCAAAAAACTTAGTGCTAAATAAATGGTGTTGATAAATTAAGAATTAAATATATAATATAAATACTAAATTCCAATAGTTCATAAAGTGCAAAAATCTCATCAAATTCAAAAAACTACATATAAATATACATTCAGTCCATAAATTCATAAAGTGCAACAGTATTTGATTGTGCAAAAATTCCACCTCATATTGTTACACAAAATATATGTTCTCTTATTTTCCAGTCTAATTAACTTGCCATTTAAAAACACACATTTATAAATAAATACTTTTCTCTAAGCCTATGAATAATTAAACTATATGTTTTTCACTTTCTGTTCATTATAGTATAAACTGTTGACCACTTTGAGGTGACAAAATTATAATTTTATTATCTGTAAACTGCTGGGTTATACAGATTGTCTAATTAACACTTCAAAGGCCTTATTCAAAAGACAATGTTTGCTGGTAAAGGAACTTGATGTATCTTAATTAATTTTTCATTACATTTTTCATGATTTTCCTAGTGAGAACATGTAGTTTTCAACTATTATTGGTTACACTGGTCTACGCATTTTGGGAAATTATCGACCTCTGAGAAAAAACAAAAGTGCTAATTCTTACATATTTTAATTCGATGAATTCAAAAACAGGTGATAAACTTTTTAACTGGCTAAACTTTTCAAGATATTTCTATACACAGATGAGTATATTTGCCTACAAGGGAGGTAGGTATCTGATGATCATCAATGCCTCATAACTTCTCGACAAAGTACAGTACAACAACGGAAATGGTACCACATGAAAATGTATAAATTTATCTTCACTTGAGACTAAACATTACTACCTAACTGAAATTTATTGTTCTTGTACCTATCGTACACTTACATCTGGTGGCTTGTGAAAGTGTCATTGCCTAACATTTACAAGGAACAGTTGCGTAATATGTTCCTTTATAAGCAAAAATGCCTCAAAACTGCAGATTACTTCTGCTACATTTGTGGCAAGGTTATAGTACATTTGCATCTCAAAAGTGCAGTATGATGGCAGAGGTAAAAAAAAAGGCACACCACCAATATTTTGGATGCAAAATAGGGAATCAGGGCAAGAGTTGGGCCCCTTATTTTTGTTGCATTACATGTGCAACTTATCTGCTTCATTGGCTAAACAAGAAGAAAAAGTCCATGCCTTTCACAGCCCCAATGGTGTGGAGGGAGCATAAAAATGTTACATGAAAAACCAGTAAATAAATAGAAGGTTATGTTATAGGTATTGATAAAAATATACATTTATAATGATTGGTGTGGCATCATTCCCATTGCTATAAAACATTTTGCAGAGAAGTTATGGAGCATAATCTCACATCCCCCTCACAATTTTGATTTTTTTTTTTTTATGCAATTTTGACTTGAAGCTGTATCTTGGAAATTGGAGCCAATAAATACCAAGGACTTATTTTTCCTTTTTTTAGTGACTCAATTCTGGTAAAACTTAGTTACTTTACTTTCCAAGGCTTTCTCCTTTTAGAACAGAGTTACCAAGATATTTGAAAATTCTGATTTAAACTGGTTCCTGGTGGCATCGTAATTTTGAATTTATTTCATGAAATTCTGACCTGAAGCTGTATCTTGAAAACTGGAGCCAATTGATACTCAGGACTTAATTTTCCTTTATTAGTGACCCAACTCTGGAAAAATGTAGCTACTTTCATTTCCTAGGCTTTCTCCTAGTAGACCAGTGTTGTTACGGTGTCTACTGTAAATAATTCCCAGGTACATATTGTAGGAATACAGAAATTCAAGTAAATTACCATATTTCTCTTGAGTTAGCAGCTTCAATGTCATCTGCTTTTAGGACTATGCAGGAAGATGTGAAAAATTGGCATCTTTATATATTCCTTCTGGAGACAACACAGGATTGCTTATGAACATTCAGGCTTAAACTTGGAAGGTAGGCTGGTGACTAAAAAAAATAAAGAATTTGTAGATATACAGTACATGCGTGATGAAGCATTGTAAATTAAACATCCAAACTGCTTAGAAAAATGGTATTAGGCAGGCATGACTGGTATTAGGTAAGTCAATCAGGGAAAAGTGATTATTACACAGACAGGTTAATCAAGTACTGTAGCAAGGGCATTTATACAACACTAGTCATGAGCCAGGAACTTTACCAGGATCCTTAGGGCACCAGGGGTGCTTCAGTCATCAACAGATGTTAAAAAATATAGTTGTTAAAGATAAATTCCAGGCGCAGTATATTTTATACATATTAACAAAAAAGAGAGGGTTATCTGCGCTTGGAACCTCTATCAGCAGCCAAGCACTATAAACAATATATAAACAAAGTGCGGCTCTGTGCATATATTAGGTGCATATACAAAAACAAATAAATGTGGGTGATAAGTAGCGAGACAAAACCATAGTCCATAAAAGAAAATTCCAAAAGGAAAAAAAAATCCAATAGGAAAAAAAGTCCCAAAGGAAATCTGTGCTCAGTAAATAGATCCAGAGATCACAGCGTTGACACAAAATTCAGTTCACACTGGAGGCTTACCAGAAAGCCAGCGATCACCCTTACTCAGGGAGATCAAAAGTCGCTTAGTTGAAACTCAGATCCAGGCTCTATGATTTAGATGTCATCACAATTGCCCCAGAAGATAAGTGTATACGTGAACAAACATTCCAGGAAATAGGTTACTGCAAGCCCTTATTCATATTCAGTGGGTGGGGTATATAAAAAACCTAAACTCCACAGTGCAGTACTGTACGACTTGTATTATTTATTAAAAAACTAGTAGTAGTGCACTTACATTTAGGATGATATAAAAATGCTCAAACATAATAAACAGGTCAGCTTCCCACACTTAAGATGACTGAACTCCAGTTGCACATGTGCAGTAGCATGTGTACGTGGCTCCAACTGACATGTTTCGTCAGAAGGGGATCAGAGAATGAGTGAATGTTTTGCATTTTTGAAATTAATACAAAGTGTTCTCCCATTGGATAGGATGGGGAGGCAGGGTGGTGAAGAATTCATATGAGTTTGGATTCAATAGTAAAAGGCATCAGCATTTGTTGTGGTGTCATGCCATGGAGGACACAGGTCTGTTAGTTCATCAGGTATTGAGTAAGAACAGAGACAGCCTTCTGTTCAGAAGCTAGAGCACTAAAGGTGTATTATGGGGAGTATAACATATAAGACAGGAAGGAGTAGAAAGAAAAAAATTAAGAGAATAGGAAAAATGACTGGCTCAATTAAGAAAAGAGAGGATAGAGATGTGAAAGTGAGATGAAGGAAAAGAGGGAGGGAAAGGAGGAGTGAAGGCAGTGGTCTATGCTAACAGGCAATGACTTAATTATCAGGGATAATAACTAAAATGATATAAAGGAGACTCAATGTGTGTATTAGTGCATAGGAAACCTATGTGGTCCAAACCTTCCGAATATTCGAATGGTTATCCACAAGAATACTTGAAAGTTTCTCCTCAACCAAAGAAAACTATGGAGATTGGTCTTAGCCCCAATGCAAAAATATAGATTAAATTTCCCAGGCTAAAGTTTGAATTGCTACTAGGAAAATAAATAATGCTAAGTTTTGCTGATGTTTAAATAGACCTCCATTGCATTTATGTGAAAGCGCTATCCATGGGTTGTGCTTTATTCTGACATGGAGCAAACATGCAAAAGCTGTAATAGCTTGAGCCAAAAAGTAATAAAAAAAGAGGCACATAATTTAACCACTTGCCTTCTGTGCACTTAAACCCCCTTCCCATCCAGACCAATTTTTAACTTTCAGTTCTCTCACACTTTGAATGACAATTGCGTGGTCATGCTACACTGTACCCATGTGAAATTTTTATCATTTTTTTTCACACAAATAGAGCTTTCTTTTGGTGGTATTTAATCATCTCTGGGTTTTTTATTTTTTACAAAAAAAAAGAAAAAAGACAGAAAATTTTGAAAAAAAAAAGTTTTTCTTATTTTCTGCGAGTAAATTTTGAAAATAAATAAATTTTTCTCCTTCACTGATGTGCGCTGATGAGGCGGCACTGATGGGCACTGATAGGCTGCACTGATGGGCACTGATGAGGTGGCACTTATGGGCACTGAGGAGGTGGCACTTATGGGCACTGATGAGGTGGCACTGATGAGGAGGTACTAATATGCCGCACTGAAGAGCACTGATAGGCGGCACTGATAGGCAGCATTGATGAGCACTGATAGGCGGCACTGCTGGGCACTGAGAGGTGGCACTGATGAGCACTGAGAGGTGGCACTGCTGGGCACTGAGAGGTGGCACTGCTGGGCACTGAGAGGCGGCACTGATGGGCGGCACTGATGGGCACTGACGGGCGGCAGTGATGGGCACTGGCGGGTGGCACTGATTGACACTGACGGGTGGCACTGATGAGCACTGATGGGCGGCACTGATGAGCACTGATGGGCAGCACCATCAGTGCCCATAGTGCTGCCAGTCAGTGCTCATCAGTGCCTAGATGAGCAGGCACTGATGGGCACTGACTGGCAGCACAATGGGCACTGATTGTGGGCACTGATGGGGGGCACTGATGGCGGGCACTGTGGGCATTGATGGTGGGCAGTTAGTGTATTTTGTGTACCTTGTGTAATCAGGGCACTGGTGATCGGTGCCCTGATTACATTTTTCTTTGTCCCCGACGGCTTGATCGGCTCTCTCCTTCCTCACACTGCAGTATCCGTGTGAGGAAGGAGCGCTGGCGATGAGAGATGATCTCATATGTTTACATATGAGATCATTTCTCATTGGACGGTCCGATCACGTGGTGAATGGCCGCTGTGATTGGCCATTCACCATGATCTGTGAACACAGATTTTCCCCGATGCGCGCTCGCGGGAGCGCGCGGGGAGCTTGTGTCTGGGAGGCCGTTTAAAGACGGCCTCCCGAAAATGTGAGTCCGCGCTGCAGCCGTACTTCGGCTACAGCGCGGATGGGAGGTAGTTAAATGTGCTTGTTATCGCATCTCATCTCATTACATCCCCTAAAGCACTATTTGGAGGAAAAAGAGTTTAGATGAGTTACTCTGGACAGGATTAGGTACCAAAGCATGAAAATCTTAAAAGACTCTTCCTGTGAGGTTATATTAGAATATTCAGCTACATTTGGAGTCTTCCAAAAGTCTCAGGGGCAGGAAAATCTGAGAGCCACGAATAAAAAAGCAAATTAAAAATCGAAATAAGAACAAACAAAATAAAGTGCATCAAAGTGATATTAAAGTCTCTTTTTAAAAAAAAATAAAAATAACAAACATGTTATACTTACCTATTCTGTGCAGCAGTTTTGCACAGAGCAGCCCTGATCCTCCTCTTCTGGGGTCCCTTGCCGGCTCTCATGGCTCCCTCCTCCTGCCGAGTGCCCCCAGAGCAAGCCACTTGCAGTGGGAGCACCCAAGCAGGCTTGCTCCCACGCTCTGGCTCTGTGCATCCATTCACACACAGAGCTATGACTTGGCCCCACCCTCTTACTCCTGATTGGCTCAGTGGCTATGATTGACAGCAGTCAATTGCTCTTGCTACTGTCTCAGCTAATGAGGAGGCAGAGTCCCTGGAAAGCCGAGGCAACTGTCAACACATTGCTGGATCAACATGGGGTTTAGGTAAAGATTAACTGGCTGGGGGGGAAGCTGCACAGAGAAGGTTTTTTACCCTCATGCACAGTATGCTTAAAAGTTAAAAACCTTAAGCCTTTAGAATCAGTTCAAGGGAAGAGTATTAAGTGGGGTGAGCAAGAGTCATCCAGAGAATTAGGCTCAAAGAAGGTTAATGATAAAGGGTCGGGGGAGTATTGTCTTAACCCACTGCCCCATCTGCACGCAGTACAATATCTCCCTTAACCACTTTACAAAAGCTCCATAGCAGCACTGCTACAGGGTGGCTGCTCTGTGCAGAATCACGTATATAAACGTGATTCTGCACTTCTGGGTTTTGGGCACGAGCGCACGCCGCCAGCGGCTCGCTCCTGCTAGGATTTTGCACAGGGGGAGCTGATCAGCGGGATCCCGCGGACCCGATGTGTGCCAGGACCCGCTGATCATTCGTTACTCTGACAGAATGACAATCTGCCTATGTAAACAAGGCAGACTGTCATTCTGTGAGTAGAGAAGACATGGATCCTGTGTTTCTGTGAAGCAGAAACACTGATCCATGTCTTCAAGTAGTAAAACCACCTCCGCCACAGTTAGTATGCACTCCCTAGGCACACATTTAACCCTTTGATTGCCCCAGATGTTAACCCCTTCCCTGCCAGTGTCATTAGTACAGTGACAGTGGATATTTTTTAGCACTGATCACTGTATTAGTGTCGCTGGTCCCCAGAAAGGTGTGAAAAGTGTCAGTTAGGTGTCCGATTTGTCTACCGCAATATTGCGGTCCCTATAAGTTGCCTATTGCCGCTATTACAAGTAAAAAATCCCATTGTTTGTAGACGCTATAACTTTTACGCAAACCAATCAATATATGCCTATTGGGGTTTTTTTTTTTTATCAAAAATATGTAGCAATGTACATATTAACCTAAACTGATGAAGAAATTTGATTTTTTCCTTTTTTTGATTGGATGTGTTTTAGAGCAGAAAGTAAAAGAAAAAAAAAAAAAAATATATATATATATATATATATATATATATATATATATATATATATTTATATATTTATTTTATTTTATTTTTTCAAATTTGTAGGTTGTTCTTTGTTTTTTAGTGAAAAAAATAAAAACCGCAGAGGTGATCAAACACCACCAAAAGAAAGCTCTATTTGTGGGAAAAAAAGGACATAAATTATATTGGGTCCAGTGTCACATGAACGGGCAATTGTCAGTTGAAGCAACGCAGTGCCATTCGCAAAAAATGGCCTGGTCATGAAGGGGGGGTAAACATTCTGGAGGTAAAGCGGTTAAATAAATATGGTGCTGATCTCTCAAAGTGTCAGGAATCAGCATCAGAGATGGCCAGGTCTGCGTGGCTAGACTCAGGAGACTGGAACCAGACTGTGCATACTTTAAGTGGGATTTATTTACTGTGAAACATGATCCTTTCAAACACCAGCACACAGCAAACATGAAAGTTTAGGTGAACCATTCACAACTCTCCCCCGAGCTACATCACCATTGTTGTCTCCAAATATCACCCAAACCATCCTCTCCCCTCCTCTCACGACCTCCTGCTCTAAAGCTCCCTTGTCTCCTCCTCCCATTCCTGTCTCCAGGATTTCTCCAGAGCCTCTCCCATCCTCTGGATGGAATGCTCTACCTCAACCTGTCTGGCTATCTCCTTCTCTTGCTGCCTTCAGGCGATCCCTGAAAACTCATCTCTTCACTTCTCCAAATAATCTTTTACCTCTTCCATCAGCTCATTCCCCACAGTTACAACCTCTTGTAACACCTGCCCCCCTCCTATTAGATTGTAAGCTCTTCTGAGCAGGGCCCTCTTAATCCAATTAATCCAAATGTATTGTATTGTAACTGTATTGTCTGCCTTTTATATTGTAAAGCGCTGCATAAACTGTTGGCGCTATATAGATCCTGTAAAATAGTAATAACCAAAAAACCCAGTGACAAAATACCTAACTAATCAATAACAAACAAAAGGCCAAATAACAATTAACTATATACTCTGCTGTCCTCCTAAAGGTTAGCTGACAGCTAGCTAACAAACAAACCTGACAGGAGCAGCATTGTGTTTCATTCCAAAACTGAATTTACTTCTGTGAATAGTACTGTAAAACTGCAATACAATCACATAAACGGAGGTTACAATATACTTTTACATATGTCTCATATACATACAATGAACACATTTCTTGCAAACAGCTACCTACAAATCACATTAAATACAGTACATTGAAATGCAATATATATATTTATATATACATACAGTAGCTCACAAAAGTGAGTACACCCCTCACATTTTTGTAAATACTGTATTTTATTATATCTTTTCATGTGACAATACTGAAGAAATGACACTTTGCTAAAATGTAAAGTAGTGAGTGTACAGCTTGTATAACAGTGTACATTTGCTCGTCCTCTCAAAATAAATCAACACACAGCCATTAATGTCTAAACCGCTGGTAACAAAAGTAAGTACACCCCTACGTGAAAATGTAGAAATTGGGCCCAACGTGTCAATATTTTATGTGGCCACCATTATTTTCCAGCACTGCCTTAACCCTCTTGGGCATGGAGTTCACCAGAGCTTCACAGGTAGCTACTGGAGTCCTCTTCCACTCCTCCATGATGACACCACAGAGCTGGTGGATGTTAGAGACCTTGCGCTCCTCCACCTTCTGTTTGAGGATGCCCCACAGATGCTTAATAGGGTTTAGATCTGGAGACATGCTTGGCCAGTCCATCACCTTTACCCCCCTTTTACTAGCAAGCCAGTGGTCGTCTTGGAGGTGTGTTTGGGGTTGTTATCATGTTGGAATACTGCCCTGCAGCCCAGTCTCTGAAGGGAGGGGATCATGCTCTGCTACAGTATGTCACAATACATGTTGGCATTCATTGTTCCCTCAATGAACTGTAGCTCCCCATTGCCTGCAGCACTCATGCAGCATCAGACCATGACACTCCCACCACCATGCTTGCCTGTAGGTAAGACACATTTGTCTTTGTACTTCTCACCTGGTTGCCACCACACACGCTTGACACCATCTGAACCAAATAAGTTTATCTTGGTCTCATCAGACCACAGTTCCAGTAATCCATGTCCTTAGTTTGCTTGTCTTCAGCAAACTGTTTGCAGGCTTTCTTCTATTCATCATCTTTAAAAGAGGCTTCCTTCTGGGATCACAACTATGCAGACCAATTTGATGCAGTGTGTAGTGTATGGTCTGAGCACTGTTTCAGGATCTTGGCAATCTTCTTATAGCGTAGGCCATCTTTATGTAGAGCAACAATTCTTTTTTTCAGATCCTCAGAGAGTTCTTTGCCATGAGGTGTCATGTTAAACTTCCAGTGACCAGTATGAGAGAGTGAGAGCGATAACACCAAGTTTAACACACCTGCTCCCCATTCACACATGAGACCTTGTAACACTAGCGAGTCACATGACACCGGGGAGGGAAAATGGCTAATTGGGCCCAATTTGGACATTTTCACTTAGGGGTGTACTCACTTTTGTTGCCAGAGGTTTAGACATTAATGGATGTGTGTTGAGTTATTTTGAGGGGACAGCAAATTTACACTGTTATACAAGCTGTACACTCACTGCTTTACATTGTAGCAAAGTGTAATTTTTTCAGTGTTGTCACAAATTTACATATTTTCAAAAATGTGAGGGGTGTACTATCTTTTTTGTGAGATACAGTATATACAGGAGGCTCCGTGAGGAGGTCGAATGATGAAACTAGTAGGGTGGGGACTAGGACGCTGGACATTACTGCGCATGCTCGATTTGTGCTCGCGGCTTGGAAGTTGACAGCGGGAGGCGAAGAGCACAATATTAACAATACATGTTGGAACCCTTAGACACTTACTAAATGTGAGCTTTGTCTTTTACCTTTTAATAAATGGTTGAATGGTTTTATGGAATCACGCTATGTGGACTCATCTTTCCTCCCAACATATGACATATCCCTACCTACTCCCATGAGAGTGTCTGTATGATGGTGACCATAGAGAGTGGATTGTGGACCTGCACACTGGATATACTATATACATAACAAAGGCGTAGTAGCTGGTTTACACCTTGACCAGCCATTCCGTCTGGTAAGTCAGTTTGGGGTGATTGGAGTAAGCAGCACACAGGGTGTTTTTTGGCACACATCTTTCACAGAAGATTTGTTGCACAGAATTTTTGCACTTTCCTGCACTTTGTTGGACTTTCTTTGGGACTTTCAAGAACATTATTGAATAGATATTGTTTATGAATGTTGTGGATTTTTTAAATATTTATTTATTTCACTGGATTTTTGCACGTATATGAATTGTTTTTTTCATATATGTTGTTTTTATATATGTTTTTTTATGTATGATATTTTTTATTTCTACCAACTTTATCACAATTATTTTTAATATTACGATTGTTGCACAGATTTTTAGACAATTTTTGACAGATTATATGTGTTAACAGTAGTATTTCACTTGCATTTTTGGGTGAGAGATTTTAGGATATTATAATATTGAAGGGTAGTTTTGCGCTGATTTTATAATTTATTTATGCTCCCAACTTTGTGGGAGCAGTTTGGGGATAGCCCCTTCCTGTTTGCAAAAACAAGGTCCATAAAGACATTGATGAGCGAGTTTGGGGTGGAGGAACTTGATTGACCTGCACAGAGTCCGGACCTCAACCCGAAAGAACATCTTTGGGATGAATTAGAGTGGAGACTGCAAGCCAGGCCTTCTCGTCCACATCAGTGCCTGACCTCACAAATTCACTTCTGGAAGAATGATCAAACATTCCCATAGACACACTACTAAACCTTGTGGACAGCTTTCCTAGAAGAGTTGAAGCTGTTATAGCTGCAAAGGATTGGCCAACTCAATATTGAACCTACAGACTAATGCTGGGATGCCATTTAAACACATGTTTAACATTGAACTTTGTTAGAACATTTGGAAAACAATATACAACATGTTTGATTTTTGTCACAGGTAAATTAAAAGGAATTTAGATTCAATATTTTTTACTTTAGTTGATAGCATGTGTGAATGCTTGAGAATCTGACAAAAACACTAGAATTGGTTTACAAAAAAAAAAAAATATATATATATTTTTTGCATTCTTTTATTATAAGAATTATGTAATATTGTAATGCAAAGAAAACATACAACAAGCACTTCAACTATTAACAGGATTATATAACGAATATATGAGCAATCAAATAAAAATGTACTGAGGTATGTACTGTGTGTATATATATATATATATATATATATATATGTGTAAAAAAAAATAGGTATTATTTAGTTTGCAAAGTGAATGTTCACTTACACTGTATATTCAATATTGAGTTGGCCCACCCTTTGCAGCTATAATAGCTTCTGGGAAGACTGTCCACAAGGTTTAGGAGTGTGTCTATAGCAGCTTTTTTCTACCGGGGTTCCTTCAAGTTTCTTTAGGGGTGCCTTGGCAAAATGCCTAAAAATGATATACAAGCTGGCAGGTGGATTAAACCTGTCTTTTAGACAAATATTTTAGCCAAGCGCTCACTCCAAAGGGGAAGACTGGCGTGCTGCTCTTCTCAGGCAGGGAACTCCAAAACGGGTGCATAAAAGAAATGAAAAGGAGGCACAAACACCTAGTGCATTACCCGTGGTACTGTTAAAATATTTTAATAAAATGCTGAATGCAAACTCACAAACATGAAGAATTGAAATCGTGTTACAATGTCCTGGAAATTGCGACCGCTAACGCGTTTCGGGAGTCAAGCTCCCTTCTTCAGAGCTCTGAAGAAGGGAGCTTGACTCCCGAAACGCGTTAGCTGTCGCAATTTCCAGGACATGTTCCAACATATGTGGGACGGGAATTTGTAACACGATTTCAATTCTTCATGTTTGTGAGTATGCATTCAGCATTTTATTAAAATATTTTAACAGTACCACGGGTAATGCACTAGGTGTTTGCGCCTCCTTTTCCTTTCTTTTATAAACCTGCCTTTTAGTTACACAAAGCCACGGGTTTTCATTACGCATCATTATAACTTTCTAGACAGTGGCATCCTAGCAACCAATAACGTCATCAGTTAATAAGGAGGATGTCTTCCTCCTGGTTTGACCCTCCTGTGCCCCTCTCCATCAGCACTGGGGTGACATTAGCTGACTGATGGTGAGACATTGAAATACTAGTTAGTACCTTTGTGCAAAAAGTGTATTTGCTATGTAAGAATAAATCACCTCTAATGTTGGGTGTCCTACTTGTGTGGATGTTTCTGCATTATGAAACACTATTAGAATAGTTTTTTACATTTTAGAGTGGGGTGCTTCAAGACCGTCCATAATGTTAAAGGGTGCCTTGACTGAAAAAAGGTTGAGAAACACTGGTCTTTGTGAATGTTTGACCATTCTTCAGGAAACACATTTGTGTGGTCAGGCACTGATGTCAGACAAGAAAGCCTGGCTCACAGTCTCCATTCTAATTCATTCCAAATGTGTTCTATCAGGTTGAGGTCAGGCCTTTATGAACCTTGTTTGTGCACTGGTGCGCAGTCATGTTGGAACAGGAAGGGGCCATCCCCTAAACTGTTCCCACAAAGTGGGGAGCATGAAATTTTACAAAATGTCTTGGTATGCTGATGCCTTAGGAGTTCCCTTCACTGGAACTAAGGGGCCAAGCCCAACCCCTGAAAAGCAACCCCACACCATAATCCTCCTTCCACCTAATGATTTGGATCAGTTTGGGGTAGAGGAACTTGACTGGCTGCACAGAGTTCAGACTTCAACCCAATAGAACACCTTTGGGATGAATTAGAGCAGAGACTGCAAACCAGGCCCTCTCGTCCAACATCAGTGCCCGACCTCACAAATAGGCTGCTGGAATAATGGTCAAACATTCCCATAGACACACTCCTAAACCTTGTGGACAGCCTTCTCAGAAGAGTTGAAGCTGTTATAGCTGAAAAGGGTGGGCAATCTCAATATTGAACCCTACGGACTAAGACTGGGATGCCATCAAAGTTTGTGCGTGTAAAGGCAGGTGTCCCAATACTTTTGACAATATAGTTTATCTTAGTGAATTAAGTGAAACTGTGAAGTGAAATAAAAGAAAAAAAAATTGATCTTTTTTTTTTGCTCATGGTTGGATGGATGATGAGGACGCATCTTCACGAAGTACTTGCATCTACCCTTTTAAAAAATAAGCCTCACTGAATTTTGCTATTAGCACTGCAGGACATATATGTTCCTCTGACATTTAGGATCACATATAATGTAGTTATAATGTTTTTGGTAGGATTGTAAAAAAAAAATGTTAGTCAATCACTACTGTACAGTATATCTTTTTTAAATATCACTTTTTGAGAAAATACATCTCTTTTGACCTGTATGCAGTTAACCACTTATTAACCAGCCACTGTACATATACTGCGGCAGGTTCCTGTGAAATAATGTACCCATTCGCCAGAGGGGAAACTAATCTGAAGGGCTGGTGGCCGCGATTGCCGCTGGGCACCTGCAATCACTCCCCGTGGAGACAGAACGCGGTCTGCCATTGTAAACACAGTTAGAAAGCACCCCCTAGGCACACATGTAACCCTTTGCTCGCCCCTGGTGTTAACCTCTTCCTTGCGAGTGTCATTGGTACAGTAACAAAGCATATTTTTAGCACTGATTACTGTAGTAATGTCACTGGTCCCCCCAAAAGTGTCAAAAATGTCAGTTAGGTGTCCAATCTGTCCGCTGCAATGTCGTAGTCTGCTAAAAAGCACTGATCGCCGCATTCACTAGTAAAAAAAAAAAATGACATAAATCTTTCCCCTAGTTTGTAGACGCAATAACTTTTGCGCAAACCAATCAATATACTCTTATTGGGATTTTTTTTTACCAAAAATATGTAGCAGAATTCATAAAATGATGAAAAAATTAGATTTTATATATTTTTTTATTATTGTGAATGTTATACAGCAGAAAGTGAAATATACATATTTTTTTTTTTTCAAAATTTGTCGCTCTTTTTTTGTTTATAGCGCAAAAAATAAAAATCACAGAGGTGATCAAACACCACCAAAAGAAGGCTCTATTTGTGGGGAAAAAAAAGACACACATTTTATTTGGGTACAGCGTCGCACAACCACGCAATTGTCAGTAAAAGTAATGTAGTGCCGAATCGCAAAGAATGGCCTGGTCATTAAGGGGAAAAACCTATTGGTTCAGAAGTGGTTAACTACCAATTGAGATACTAATGCCTGTAGTGACTTGATAGATCTAGTAAGTTGTAAAATCCCTATTACAAATGTTCTGAAATAATATTTGTATTTTGTCACTTTTTTTTAATACTGATATGATAACCATTTGAACTATTTTCCTCTCCCCCAGATGTTCCAATTAAAAAAATAGGGATTAGCCATAGGAAGAGATGCTAATCTCTTTGACAGTCTGCCACTCTCTTGCTGATGCGCTGCAATTTAAGAGTACAAAAAAGGCTCAGGGCCAGTCTATAAGTATAAAAATATTCATTACTTCTGTTTGCAGTCTATTTACTGTATGTCTTGTCCAAAATTAACACTTCACATAGAATTCACTGCTTGGTGATTTCTTTATGTAGGATTTTCAGAAAAGTATGCTTTGCAGTACTGTCCAATTATAAGGATCCTAGTGCCCTACAGTTTGACAGATAATAATAATAATAATAAAAAAGCAGAACCAGGTTTGCAAACTTAGAGGCATGCTGCCAAGTATTGAAATACTGTAGATAAATCACAGGGCATGACATACTAACATACAGTGAACTGAGATACATTTTTGCACTGGTAGGGAAAGGTTATTCTATATGAGCGATTGCTTATTTATAGTGTTGAGCGAACACGGACTGTATTATTCGTGTTCGTACCGAATAATTGGATTTTTTTTACCCGAACACGGACACGGACACTTTACTGTATGTTCGGGTAAAAATCCGTGTTCGGTCGTTTTATTTCCGGGTTTTGCATGCTTTGGCGCTCTTTTCATGGCGGGCTTTCAACAGCCAATCAACAATCGTTTAACTGGTGTGCCTTAAGCCATCCCAGCCATGCCTGCAAATGTCTTAGTAGCTGTGATTGGCCGTCTGAAGCATGTGACCAAGTCTTTATAAGTTCGAGGCAGCCGCCGCAGCAGCGTCATTCTGCTGCTTAGCTAAGGGACAGAGCACACATCAATGTGCTGGCTGCTGATTAGGGAAAGATAGGCAGGAAAAAACCATTTGTGTCCGGATAGAATTGAGGGACAGGTCGGAGTGTTTAGGCAGGGCTAGTTGTAGGCATTTTAGGGATAGAGTCTGCTGAATTATAGGGTCAGTGTCTTCTACAAACTACAATCGATATTGCTGTGTGGGGGGTGGGGTGAATCTGCACTCAATCCTGATCTACGATCTCTTCTCAATCCTGTTAGGGACAGAGTCTGCTGAATTTTAGGGAAACTGTGTTCTACAAACTACAATCGATATTGCTGTGTGGTGTGGGATTGGAGATAGGCAGGTGTCAGTGATCCACATCCATTTTTCTGTGTGTGAGCTGCAGTGAACACAATCTTTTTGGGCTGCAGTGAACACAATCTTTTTGGGCTGCAGTGAACACAATCTTTTTGGGCTGCAGTGAACACAATCTTTTTGGGCTGCAGTGAACACAATCTTTTTGGGGTGCAGTGAACAAAATCTTTTTGGGGTGCAGTGAACACAATCCTTTTTGGTGTGCAGTGAACACAATCTTTGTGGGGTGCAGTGAACAAAATCCTTTGTGGGGTGCAGTGAACACAATCTTTTTGGGGTGCAGTGAACAAAATCCTTTTTGGGGTGCAGTGAACAACATCCTTTTTGGGGTGCAGTGAACACAATCTTTTTGGGGTGCAGTGAACAAAATCCTTTGTGGGGTGCAGTGAACACAATCTTTTTGGGGTGCAGTGAACACAATCTTTTTGGGGTGGAGTGAACAACATCCTTTTTGGGGTGCAGTGAACAAAATCCTTTTTGGGGTGCAGTGAACAAAATCATTTTTGGGGTGCAGTGAACACAATCTTTTTGGGGTGCAGTGAACACAATCTTTGTGGGGTGCAGTGAACACAATCTTTTTGGGGTGGAGTGAACAACATCCTTTTTGGGGTGCAGTGAACAACATCCTTTTTGGGGTGCAGTGAACAAAATCTTTTTGGGGTGCAGTGAACACAATCTTTGTGGGGTACAGTGAACAGAATCTTTGTGGGGTGCAGTGAACACAATCTTTGGGGGGTACAGTGAACACAATCTTTTTGGGGTGCAGTGAACACAATCTTTGTGGGGTGCAGTGAACACAATCTTTTTGGGGTGGAGTGAACAAAATCATTTTTGGGGTGCAGTGAACAACATCCTTTTTGGGGTGCAGTGATCAAAATCCTTTTTGGGGTGCAGTGAACACAATCTTTTTGGGGTGCAGTGAACAAAATCCTTTGTGGGGTGCAGTGAACAGAATCTTTGTGGGGTGCAGTGAACACAATCTTTGGGGGGGTACAGTGAACACAATCTTTTTGGGGTGCAGTGAACACAATCTTTGTGGGGTACAGTGAACAGAATCTTTGTGGGGTGCAGTGAACACAATCTTTGGGGGGTACAGTGAACACAATCTTTTTGGGGTGCAGTGAACACAATCTTTGGGGGGTACAGTGAACACAATCTTTTTTGGTGTGCAGTGAACACAATCTTTGTGGGGTGCAGTGAACAAAATCCTTTGTGGGGTGCAGTGAACACAATCTTTTTGGGGTGCAGTGAACAAAATCCTTTTTGGGGTGCAGTGAACAACATCCTTTTTGGGGTGCAGTGAACACAATCTTTTTGGGCTGCAGTGAACACAATCTTTTTGGGCTGCAGTGAACACAATCTTTTTGGGCTGCAGTGAACACAATCTTTTTGGGCTGCAGTGAACACAATCTTTTTGGGCTGCAGTGAACACAATCTTTTTGGGCTGCAGTGAACACAATCTTTTTGGGCTGCAGTGAACACAATCTTTTTGGGGTGCAGTGAACAAAATCTTTTTGGGGTGCAGTGAACACAATCCTTTTTGGTGTGCAGTGAACACAATCTTTGTGGGGTGCAGTGAACAAAATCCTTTGTGGGGTGCAGTGAACACAATCTTTTTGGGGTGCAGTGAACAAAATCCTTTTTGGGGTGCAGTGAACAACATCCTTTTTGGGGTGCAGTGAACACAATCTTTTTGGGGTGCAGTGAACAAAATCCTTTGTGGGGTGCAGTGAACACAATCTTTTTGGGGTGCAGTGAACACAATCTTTTTGGGGTGGAGTGAACAACATCCTTTTTGGGGTGCAGTGAACAAAATCCTTTTTGGGGTGCAGTGAACAAAATCATTTTTGGGGTGCAGTGAACACAATCTTTTTGGGGTGCAGTGAACACAATCTTTGTGGGGTGCAGTGAACACAATCTTTTTGGGGTGGAGTGAACAACATCCTTTTTGGGGTGCAGTGAACAACATCCTTTTTGGGGTGCAGTGAACAAAATCTTTTTGGGGTGCAGTGAACACAATCTTTGTGGGGTACAGTGAACAGAATCTTTGTGGGGTGCAGTGAACACAATCTTTGGGGGGTACAGTGAACACAATCTTTTTGGGGTGCAGTGAACACAATCTTTGTGGGGTGCAGTGAACACAATCTTTTTGGGGTGGAGTGAACAAAATCATTTTTGGGGTGCAGTGAACAACATCCTTTTTGGGGTGCAGTGATCAAAATCCTTTTTGGGGTGCAGTGAACACAATCTTTTTGGGGTGCAGTGAACAAAATCCTTTGTGGGGTGCAGTGAACAGAATCTTTGTGGGGTGCAGTGAACACAATCTTTGGGGGGGTACAGTGAACACAATCTTTTTGGGGTGCAGTGAACACAATCTTTGTGGGGTACAGTGAACAGAATCTTTGTGGGGTGCAGTGAACACAATCTTTGGGGGGTACAGTGAACACAATCTTTTTGGGGTGCAGTGAACACAATCTTTGGGGGGTACAGTGAACACAATCTTTTTGGGGTGCAGTGAACACAATCTTTGTGGGGTGCAGTGAACACAATCTTTGGGGGGGTACAGTGAACACAATCTTTTTGGGGTGCAGTGAACAACATCCTTTTAGGGTGCAGTGAACACAATCTTTGTGGGGTGCAGTGAACAACATCCTTTTAGGGTGCAGTGAACACAATCTTTGTGGGGTACAGTGAACAGAATCTTTGTGGGGTGCAGTGAACACAATCTTTGGGGGGTACAGTGAACACAATCTTTGTGAGGTGCAGTGAACACAATCTTTGTGGGGTGCAGTGAACACAATCATTGTGGGGTGCAGTGAACTCAATCTTTGTGGGGTACAGTGAACACAATCTCATACTTCTGAAGATTTGAGGGTGCTGCCTGTTCCATACTCCCCCTACTCCTCATCTAGCCTTTTAGGGGTACAAACAATAGTAATTGGGGCCTAGTGTGGTTGTGTACGTGTGATATACATACACTTTTTTTGGATCATATTTTCTATTCCGCTATTTAATCAAAAACCTTTGGGGATCAGTTAAATTGGGGGATAGTCTGTGTTGGTACGTGTGAGAGAGATCCACCTTTCCAAGTTGTTGGGGTTCATCTCATACTTCTGAAGGTTTGAGGGTGCTGCCTGTTCCATACTCCCCCTACTCCTAGCCTTTTAGGGGTACAAACAATAGTAATTGGGGCCTAGTGTGGTTGTGTACGTGTGATATACATACACTTTTTTTGGATCATATTTTCTATTCCGCTATTTAATCAAAAACCTTTGGGGATCAGTTAAATTGGGGGATAGTCTGTGTTGGTACGTGTGAGAGAGATCCACCTTTCCAAGTTGTTGGGGTTCATCTCATACTTCTGAAGGTTTGAGGGTGCTGCCTGTTCCATACCCCCCCTACTCCTCATCTAGCCTTTTAGGGGTACAAACAATAGTAATTGGGGCCTAGTGTGGTTGTGTACGTGTGATATACATACACTTTTTTTGGATCATATTTTCTATTCCGCTATTTAATCAAAAACCTTTGGGGATCAGTTAAATTGGGGGATAGTCTGTGTTGGTACGTGTGAGAGAGATCCACCTTTCCAAGTTGTTGGGGTTCATCTCATACTTCTGAAGGTTTGAGGGTGCTGCCTGTTCCATACTCCCCCTACTCCTCATCTAGCCTTTTAGGGGTACAAACAATAGTAATTGGGGCCCAGTGTGGTTGTGTACGTGTGATATACATACACTTTTTTTGGATCATATTTTCTATTCCGCTATTTAATCAAAAACCTTTGGGGATCAGTTAAATTGGGGGATAGTCTGTGTTGGTACGTGTGAGAGAGATCCACCTTTCCAAGTTGTTGGGGTTCATCTCATACTTCTGAAGGTTTGAGGGTGCTGCCTGTTCCATACTCCCCCTACTCCTCATCTAGCCTTTTAGGGGTACAAACAATAGTAATTGGGGCCCAGTGTGGTTGTGTACGTGTGATATACATACACTTTTTTTGGATCATATTTTCTATTCCGCTATTTAATCAAAAACCTTTGGGGATCAGTTAAATTGGGGGATAGTCTGTGTTGGTACGTGTGAGAGAGATCCACCTTTCCAAGTTGTTGGGGTTCATCTCATACTTCTGAAGGTTTGAGGGTGCTGCCTGTTCCATACCCCCCCTACTCCTCATCTAGCCTTTTAGGGGTACAAACAATAGTAATTGGGGCCTAGTGTGGTTGTGTACGTGTGATATACATACACTTTTTTTGGATCATATTTTCTATTCCGCTATTTAATCAAAAACCTTTGGGGATCAGTTAAATTGGGGGATAGTCTGTGTTGGTACGTGTGAGAGAGATCCACCTTTCCAAGTTGTTGGGGTTCATCTCATACTTCTGAAGGTTTGAGGGTGCTGCCTGTTCCATACCCCCCCTACTCCTCATCTAGCCTTTTAGGGGTACAAACAATAGTAATTGGGGCCTAGTGTGGTTGTGTACGTGTGATATACATACACTTTTTTTGGATCATATTTTCTATTCCGCTATTTAATCAAAAACCTTTGGGGATCAGTTAAATTGGGGGATAGTCTGTGTTGGTACGTGTGAGAGAGATCCACCTTTCCAAGTTGTTGGGGTTCATCTCATACTTCTGAAGGTTTGAGGGTGCTGCCTGTTCCATACTCCCCCTACTCCTCATCTAGCCTTTTAGGGGTACAAACAATAGTAATTGGGGCCCAGTGTGGTTGTGTACGTGTGATATACATACACTTTTTTTGGATCATATTTTCTATTCCGCTATTTAATCAAAAACCTTTGGGGATCAGTTAAATTGGGGGATAGTCTGTGTTGGTACGTGTGAGAGAGATCCACCTTTCCAAGTTGTTGGGGTTCATCTCATACTTCTGAAGGTTTGAGGGTGCTGCCTGTTCCATACTCCCCCTACTCCTCATCTAGCCTTTTAGGGGTACAAACAATAGTAATTGGGGCCCAGTGTGGTTGTGTACGTGTGATATACATACACTTTTTTTGGATCATATTTTCTATTCCGCTATTTAATCAAAAACCTTTGGGGATCAGTTAAATTGGGGGATAGTCTGTGTTGGTACGTGTGAGAGAGATCCACCTTTCCAAGTTGTTGGGGTTCATCTCATACTTCTGAAGGTTTGAGGGTGCTGCCTGTTCCATACCCCCCCTACTCCTCATCTAGCCTTTTAGGGGTACAAACAATAGTAATTGGGGCCTAGTGTGGTTGTGTACGTGTGATATACATACACTTTTTTTGGATCATATTTTCTATTCCGCTATTTAATCAAAAACCTTTGGGGATCAGTTAAATTGGGGGATAGTCTGTGTTGGTACGTGTGAGAGAGATCCACCTTTCCAAGTTGTTGGGGTTCATCTCATACTTCTGAAGGTTTGAGGGTGCTGTCTGTTCCATACCCCCCCTACTCCTCATCTAGCCTTTTAGGGGTACAAACAATAGTAATTGGGGCCTAGTGTGGTTGTGTACGTGTGATATACATACACTTTTTTTGGATCATATTTTCTATTCCGCTATTTAATCAAAAACCTTTGGGGATCAGTTAAATTGGGGGATAGTCTGTGTTGGTACGTGTGAGAGAGATCCACCTTTCCAAGTTGTTGGGGTTCATCTCATACTTCTGAAGGTTTGAGGGTGCTGCCTGTTCCATACTCCCCCTACTCCTCATCTAGCCTTTTAGGGGTACAAACAATAGTAATTGGGGCCCAGTGTGGTTGTGTACGTGTGATATACATACACTTTTTTTGGATCATATTTTCTATTCCGCTATTTAATCAAAAACCTTTGGGGATCAGTTAAATTGGGGGATAGTCTGTGTTGGTACGTGTGAGAGAGATCCACCTTTCCAAGTTGTTGGGGTTCATCTCATACTTCTGAAGGTTTGAGGGTGCTGCCTGTTCCATACCCCCCCTACTCCTCATCTAGCCTTTTAGGGGTACAAACAATAGTAATTGGGGCCTAGTGTGGTTGTGTACGTGTGATATACATACACTTTTTTTGGATCATATTTTCTATTCCGCTATTTAATCAAAAACCTTTGGGGATCAGTTAAATTGGGGGATAGTCTGTGTTGGTACGTGTGAGAGAGATCCACCTTTCCAAGTTGTTGGGGTTCATCTCATACTTCTGAAGGTTTGAGGGTGCTGCCTGTTCCATACCCCCCCTACTCCTCATCTAGCCTTTTAGGGGTACAAACAATAGTAATTGGGGCCTAGTGTGGTTGTGTACGTGTGATATACATACACTTTTTTTGGATCATATTTTCTATTCCGCTATTTAATCAAAAACCTTTGGGGATCAGTTAAATTGGGGGATAGTCTGTGTTGGTACGTGTGAGAGAGATCCACCTTTCCAAGTTGTTGGGGTTCATCTCATACTTCTGAAGGTTTGAGGGTGCTGCCTGTTCCATACTCCCCCTACTCCTCATCTAGCCTTTTAGGGGTACAAACAATAGTAATTGGGGCCCAGTGTGGTTGTGTACGTGTGATATACATACACTTTTTTTGGATCATATTTTCTATTCCGCTATTTAATCAAAAACCTTTGGGGATCAGTTAAATTGGGGGATAGTCTGTGTTGGTACGTGTGAGAGAGATCCACCTTTCCAAGTTGTTGGGGTTCATCTCATACTTCTGAAGGTTTGAGGGTGCTGCCTGTTCCATACTCCCCCTACTCCTCATCTAGCCTTTTAGGGGTACAAACAATAGTAATTGGGGCCCAGTGTGGTTGTGTACGTGTGATATACATACACTTTTTTTGGATCATATTTTCTATTCCGCTATTTAATCAAAAACCTTTGGGGATCAGTTAAATTGGGGGATAGTCTGTGTTGGTACGTGTGAGAGAGATCCACCTTTCCAAGTTGTTGGGGTTCATCTCATACTTCTGAAGGTTTGAGGGTGCTGCCTGTTCCATACCCCCCCTACTCCTCATCTAGCCTTTTAGGGGTACAAACAATAGTAATTGGGGCCTAGTGTGGTTGTGTACGTGTGATATACATACACTTTTTTTGGATCATATTTTCTATTCCGCTATTTAATCAAAAACCTTTGGGGATCAGTTAAATTGGGGGATAGTCTGTGTTGGTACGTGTGAGAGAGATCCACCTTTCCAAGTTGTTGGGGTTCATCTCATACTTCTGAAGGTTTGAGGGTGCTGCCTGTTCCATACCCCCCCTACTCCTCATCTAGCCTTTTAGGGGTACAAACAATAGTAATTGGGGCCTAGTGTGGTTGTGTACGTGTGATATACATACACTTTTTTTGGATCATATTTTCTATTCCGCTATTTAATCAAAAACCTTTGGGGATCAGTTAAATTGGGGGATAGTCTGTGTTGGTACGTGTGAGAGAGATCCACCTTTCCAAGTTGTTGGGGTTCATCTCATACTTCTGAAGGTTTGAGGGTGCTGCCTGTTCCATACTCCCCCTACTCCTAGCCTTTTAGGGGTACAAACAATAGTAATTGGGGCCTAGTGTGGTTGTGTACGTGTGATATACATACACTTTTTTTGGATCATATTTTCTATTCCGCTATTTAATCAAAAACCTTTGGGGATCAGTTAAATTGGGGGATAGTCTGTGTTGGTACGTGTGAGAGAGATCCACCTTTCCAAGTTGTTGGGGTTCATCTCATACTTCTGAAGGTTTGAGGGTGCTGCCTGTTCCATACCCCCCCTACTCCTCATCTAGCCTTTTAGGGGTACAAACAATAGTAATTGGGGCCTAGTGTGGTTGTGTACGTGTGATATACATACACTTTTTTTGGATCATATTTTCTATTCCGCTATTTAATCAAAAACCTTTGGGGATCAGTTAAATTGGGGGATAGTCTGTGTTGGTACGTGTGAGAGAGATCCACCTTTCCAAGTTGTTGGGGTTCATCTCATACTTCTGAAGGTTTGAGGGTGCTGCCTGTTCCATACTCCCCCTACTCCTCATCTAGCCTTTTAGGGGTACAAACAATAGTAATTGGGGCCCAGTGTGGTTGTGTACGTGTGATATACATACACTTTTTTTGGATCATATTTTCTATTCCGCTATTTAATCAAAAACCTTTGGGGATCAGTTAAATTGGGGGATAGTCTGTGTTGGTACGTGTGAGAGAGATCCACCTTTCCAAGTTGTTGGGGTTCATCTCATACTTCTGAAGGTTTGAGGGTGCTGCCTGTTCCATACTCCCCCTACTCCTCATCTAGCCTTTTAGGGGTACAAACAATAGTAATTGGGGCCTAGTGTGGTTGTGTACGTGTGATATACATACACTTTTTTTGGATCATATTTTCTATTCCGCTATTTAATCAAAAACCTTTGGGGATCAGTTAAATTGGGGGATAGTCTGTGTTGGTACGTGTGAGAGAGATCCACCTTTCCAAGTTGTTGGGGTTCATCTCATACTTCTGAAGGTTTGAGGGTGCTGCCTGTTCCATACTCCCCCTACTCCTCATCTAGCCTTTTAGGGGTACAAACAATAGTAATTGGGGCCCAGTGTGGTTGTGTACGTGTGATATACATACACTTTTTTTGGATCATATTTTCTATTCCGCTATTTAATCAAAAACCTTTGGGGATCAGTTAAATTGGGGGATAGTCTGTGTTGGTACGTGTGAGAGAGATCCACCTTTCCAAGTTGTTGGGGTTCATCTCATACTTCTGAAGGTTTGAGGGTGCTGCCTGTTCCATACTCCCCCTACTCCTCATCTAGCCTTTTAGGGGTACAAACAATAGTAATTGGGGCCCAGTGTGGTTGTGTACGTGTGATATACATACACTTTTTTTGGATCATATTTTCTATTCCGCTATTTAATCAAAAACCTTTGGGGATCAGTTAAATTGGGGGATAGTCTGTGTTGGTACGTGTGAGAGAGATCCACCTTTCCAAGTTGTTGGGGTTCATCTCATACTTCTGAAGGTTTGAGGGTGCTGCCTGTTCCATACTCCCCCTACTCCTCATCTAGCCTTTTAGGGGTACAAACAATAGTAATTGGGGCCTAGTGTGGTTGTGTACGTGTGATATACATACACTTTTTTTGGATCATATTTTCTATTCCGCTATTTAATCAAAAACCTTTGGGGATCAGTTAAATTGGGGGATAGTCTGTGTTGGTACGTGTGAGAGAGATCCACCTTTCCAAGTTTTTGGGGTTCATCTCATACTTCTGAAGATTTGAGGGTGCTGCCTGTTCCATACCCCCCCTACTCCTCATCTAGCCTTTTAGGGGTACAAACAATAGTAATTGGGGCCTAGTGTGGTTGTGTACGTGTGATATACATACACTTTTTTTGGATCATATTTTCTATTCCGCTATTTAATCAAAAACCTTTGGGGATCAGTTAAATTGGGGGATAGTCTGTGTTGGTACGTGTGAGAGAGATCCACCTTTCCAAGTTGTTGGGGTTCATCTCATACTTCTGAAGGTTTGAGGGTGCTGCCTGTTCCATACTCCCCCTACTCCTCATCTAGCCTTTTAGGGGTACAAACAATAGTAATTGGGGCCCAGTGTGGTTGTGTACGTGTGATATACATACACTTTTTTTGGATCATATTTTCTATTCCGCTATTTAATCAAAAACCTTTGGGGATCAGTTAAATTGGGGGATAGTCTGTGTTGGTACGTGTGAGAGAGATCCACCTTTCCAAGTTGTTGGGGTTCATCTCATACTTCTGAAGGTTTGAGGGTGCTGCCTGTTCCATACCCCCCCTACTCCTCATCTAGCCTTTTAGGGGTACAAACAATAGTAATTGGGGCCTAGTGTGGTTGTGTACGTGTGATATACATACACTTTTTTTGGATCATATTTTCTATTCCGCTATTTAATCAAAAACCTTTGGGGATCAGTTAAATTGGGGGATAGTCTGTGTTGGTACGTGTGAGAGAGATCCACCTTTCCAAGTTTTTGGGGTTCATCTCATACTTCTGAAGATTTGAGGGTGCTGCCTGTTCCATACTCCTCCTCCTACTGCTCAACCATCCTTTTAGGGGTACAAACAATAGTAGTTGGGGCCTAGTGTGGTGGTGTACGTGCGAGATACATACACTTTCTTTTTGATCATATTTTCTATTCCGCTATTCAATTAAAACCTTTGGGGATCAATTCAATTGCGAGATAGTCTGTGTCGGTACGTGTGAGATCCACCTTTCCAAGTTGTTGGGGTTCATCTCATACTTCTGAAGATTTGAGGGTGCTGCCTGTTCCATACTCCTGCTCCTACTGCTCAACCATCCTTTTAGGGGTACAAACAATAGTAATTGGGGCCTAGTGTGGTTGTGTACGTGCGAGATACATACACTTTTTTTGATCATATTTCCTATTCCGCTATTCAATAAAAACCTTTGAGGATCAATTGAATTGCGGGATAGTCTGTGTCGGTACGTGTGAGATCCACCTTTCCAAGTTTTTGGGGTTCATCTCATACTTCTGAAGATTTGAGGGTGCTGTCTGTTCCATACTCCTCCTACTCCTCATCCATCCTTTTAGGGGTAGAAACAATAGTAATTGGGGCCTAGTGTGGTTTTGTACGTGCGAGATACATACACTTTTTTGGATCCTATTCCGCTATTCAATAAAAACCTTTCTAGGGCAAGATCTTAAATTACAGAAATATGAGGAGACCGTCAAATAAGGGCCGTGGCCTGGGTCGTGGTGCTGCTGGTAGAGCTCCTGTTGCAAGGAGAGGACGTGGTCGATCTGTGCCAGCTACACGCACAAGTGAAACACCTTCCTCAAGTGTGAGTAGGCGACAGAACCTGCATCAGTATTTGGTAGGGCATCAAACGCCCCTAGAAGTGATGAGGCCAGAACAAGTTGAGGCGATAGTAGATTGGTTTGCTGCTGACAGTGCCTCCAGTTCCTTCACATTGTCTCCCACCCAGTCTACTGCAGAAAGGTCAGAGTTGGCACCTGCAGCCAATGTCCAACCGTCTTTCACCTCACCCCCTTGCAAATCAGGCCAGCAGTCTGAGCCCCAAGCCATACAGCAGTCTCTTATTCTTTTTGAGGACTCTGTCAGCAGGGTTTCCCAGGGCCATCCACCTAGCCCTGCCCCAGAAGTGGAAGAGATTGAGTGCAGCGATGCCCAACCACTTATTTCTCAAGATGAGTACATGCAAGGATCATCGCAGCACGTCTCCGATGATGACGAAACGCAGGTGCCAACTGCTGCGGCGTTCAGCATTGTGGAGACCGACAAGGAGGGCAGGGGTGAAGACTGGGTGGAAGATGATGTGGAGGACGATGAGGTCCTCGACCCCACATGGAATGAACGTCATGCAGGTGACCTGAGTAGTTTGGAGGAAGAGGCGGTGGTCGCACAGAGCCACCAGCACAGCAGAAGAGGGAGCAGGGTGCAGAAGCGGAGCGGCCGTGCCCTAGACACTACGCCCGCTACTGCCCAACGCAGCAAGGGAACGAGCGCACCAAAGTCAGCTCAAAGGAGTTCTCTAGCGTGGAAGTTCTTTAGAAAATGTGCTGATGACAGGACACGAGTGGTTTGCACCCTGTGCAATCAGAGCTTGAAGCGAGGCATAAACCTTCTCAACCTGAGCACAACCTGCATGATCAGGCATCTAAGTGCAAAGCACGAGCTGCAGTGGAGTACACACCTTCAAAACCAAGAAACGTCTCTGGCTCATCCTGCTTCCTCTTCTGCTGCAGTCTCGGCCGCTCCAGCCACATCTGTAGTGATACCGGCACCTGCCACCCCGCAAACAGACGATCTGTCAGCAACACCACCACCTGGGTCACCAACAACCATCTCCACAATGTCCCGTGGAAGCGTTCAGCTTTCCATCTCCCAAACACTTGAGAGGAAGAGGAAGTACCCCCCTACCCACCCACGATCCCTGGCCCTGAATGCCAGCATTTCAAAATTATTGGCCTTTGAAATGCTGTCATTCCGTCTGGTGGAGACGCACAGTTTTAAAAACCTTATGTCGGTGGCTGTCTCACAGTACGTCGTGCCCAGCTGCCACTACTTTTCCAGGCAAGCCATCCCTTCCCTGCACAACCAAGTGGGGGAAAATATCAGGTGTGCACTGCGCAACGCCATCTGTGCCAAGGTCCACCTAACTACGGATACGTGGACCAGTAAGCACGGTCAGGGGCGTTATATCTCCCTAACGGCACACTGGGTAAATGCAGTGGCGGATGGGCCTGAGGCGGATAGCAATTTGGCGCATGTCCTTCCACCACCGAGGATTGCAGGGCGCTTCAGTTTGCCTCCTGTTCCTAACTCCTCCTACTCCGCTTCCTCATCCTCTACCGCCTCCTCATCCGGACAGCGTAACACCTTCACCACCAACTTCAGCACGGCCAGGGGTAAACGACAGCAGGCAGTTTTACAACTTGCCTGTTTGGGGGACAAACCACACACCGCGCAGGAGTTGTGGAGGAGCATGGAACAGCAGACAAATGAGTGGTTGCTGCCAGCGAGCCTCAAGCCCGGCCTGGTGGTGTGCGATAACGGGCGAAATCTCATAGCAGCTCTGGGCCTAGCCGGTTTGACGCACATCCCTTGCCTGGCGCATGTGCTGAATTTGGTGGTGCAGAGGTTCCTTAAAAACTACCCCGATATGTCAGAGCTGCTGCAGAAAGTGCGGGCCGTTTGTGCGCACTTTCGGCGTTCTCACCCTGCTGCTGCTCGCCTGGCAGCGCTGCAGCGTAACTTCGGCCTTCCCGCTCACCGCCTCATATGTGACGTGCCCACAAGGTGGAACTCCACCTTGCACATGCTGGAAAGACTGTGCGAGCAGCAGCAGGCCATAGTGGAGTTTCAGCTGCAGCACGCACGCGTGAGTCGCTCTGCGGAACAGCACCACTTCACCACCAATAACTGGGCCTCCATGCGAGACCTGTGTGCCTTGTTGCGCTGTTTTGAGTACTCCACCAACATGGCCAGTGGCAATGACGCCGTTCTCAGCTTAACTATCCCACTTCTATGCCTCCTTGAAAAAACAATTCGGGCGATGATGGAAGAGGATGTGGCACAGGATGAGGAGGAGGAGGAGGATGAAGAGGTAACATTTCCAAGGCTTTCAGGGCAGTCATTCGCAAGGGGCTCCGAGGGTGGGTTCCTGCACACGCAAACGCCAGGGACGCAATTGTCCAGCAGGGGCACAGTTCTGGAGGATGAGGAGGATGAGGAGGAGGAGGAGCTGGAGGAGGAGATGGAACCATGTTCACAGCAGGGTGGCACCCAGGCCAGCTCATGGCCATCACTGGTGCGTGGCTGGGGGGATACAGAGGACACGGACGATACACCTCCCACAGAGGACAGCCTTTCGTTGCCTCTGGGCAGCCTGGCACACATGAGCGATTACATGCTGCAGTGTCTCCACAACGACCGCCGAGTTGCCCACATTCTAACTTGTGCTGATTACTGGGTGGCCACGCTGCTGGATCCCCGTTACAAGGACAACGTACCGTCCTTAATTCACTCACTGGAGCGCGATCGCAAGATGCGCGAGTACAAGCGCACGCTGGTAGACGCCATGCTGCTGGCATTCCCATCTGACAGCGGGGCCACAGTGGAAGCACAAGGCAGAGGAGGAGGAGGAGGAGGTCGCCAACGCAACCAGGGCACCGCCAGCACCTCAGAAGGCAGGGTTAGCATGGCCGAAATGTGGAAAAGCTTTGTCAGCACGCCACAACAAACAGCAGCACCAGCAGCTCAGATGGAACGTCTTAGCAGGAGGCAGCATTTTACCAACATGGTGGAGCAGTATGTGTGCACACGCCTACATGTAGTGAATGACGGGTCTGCCCCCTTCAACTTCTGGGTCTCCAAATTGGGCACATGGCCTGAGCTTGCCCTTTACGCCTTGGAGGTGCTGGCGTGCCCTGCAGCCAGTGTATTATCTGAACGGGTATTTAGCACGGCTGGGGGCGTTATAACAGACAAGCGCAGCCGCCTGTCCAGAGACAATGTGGACAAGCTCACGTTCATTACAATGAACCAGGCATGGATCCCACGGGACTTTTCCGTACCTTATGCAGAATAGCAATGGATACCGACCTTACCCACCCATTGTTCCATTTTTGCTCTTTCTCACTCTTTTGGGGTGTACCCTCATTTAAAATTTTTGAAAAGAAGCAGTGTTGGCTACCTCGTCCTCCTCCTCAGGGCCAGATTAATGTAGGGGCTATTGGAGCTGCAGCTCCAGGCCCCTACCTTTTATATAGGCCCCGGGTTGGCCATATTCACTGTTACCGCTCTTCTGTCACTTGTAAACACAGAAGTCTGGCTTCTATGCTCGCTTCCCCAGGCAGCACCCTCAGAACCTCCCCACACAGCGTGAAGGCCGGACAAGGAGGGACAGTTGGCGATGCATGGATGTGTTTATGGGCTTCAGAGACAGCATCCCATGTTGAATTAGGCATGCATGGCTGCACCCTTCCTCCTCTGGGTGCATGGCAAGGCACGGCCCTTAAGGCCCTTCAAAATCCTCAGCACCAAGCCCATGATGCTGTTAATCCGGCCCTGGTCCTCCTCCACCGCCGCTTCCACCTACACCGCCCATAGGTGTGCGCAGCCTATTGCATTAAGGTGTGCACCCCAAAGTTGAAATACACATGCATGTGTTTGCCAGCAGGGAGAGTAATGTATCGGGGCCATGTACCTGTAGGCAAGGAGAAATAGAGCAGAGCAGGTCCCAGGGAGATCTTTCCCATCTCCTCACTGGCAATGCTATGTGCCCTAGGTGATTAGGGTGTGCCCAGGCACACCCAGCACACCCTGTGCGCACGCCTATGTCACCGCCACATCCACCACCACCTCAACCTCCCTCCTACTCCATATGGGCCTCGTCCTTCAGAGATGAAGAAGAACATTGTTTTATTTTTCTGTTTTTTTTTGTTGTTTTAAGTTATTTCCCTATCCACATTTGTTTGCAGAGCACTTGCCATGCTCTTAATTACGTTTTGCTGCCATTTGCAGCACTCTAGCCCTTTCCTTTGGTGTTTTAGAGCCATTTTAGTGCCTTAAAGTTCGGGTCCCCATTGACTTCAATGGGGTTCGGTGTCCGGGAAAAGTTCGGTAAAAGTCCGGGACACGGACCCGGACTTTTTTTTAAAGTTCGGCCGAACCCGTCGAACACGGACATCTAGGTGTCCGCTCAACCCTACTTATTTATGCTGCCCATGACACTAATCTTGATTAGACAGTTGATTTAAAGATTATGTAGATCGCTAGTATATGTTAAAGGCTACGTTTATGTTTTTGGACAGAATTACGCTTTTCATTAGAAATAGAAGTGGTTTGTAATGTAATTTCTGGAAACCATCACAATGTGCTTATCTCTCACTTACCTTATCTATAGAGCTTTGAAATTGTATCTGTCTATCTGGATTTTGAAAAATGCTTTTTGATTCTGTCACTTCCTGTCATATGGCTTGCTGTATCACAGATGAGAGTGTGTTCACCACGCTAGACCAGACCTTCCTCATTACTATACATAGTATGTAGTACAAGGGCCTGCCTGGTTTGATACAAATTGAATGGATTGTTCAGGCGGGTCCCCCTATTCCATAGTTATGGTAACTCTGAAGGAAATTGTACAAAGTTGTACAATAGGATTGTACAATGTATGGTCATCTTTATACAAGTACATGAGAGGGAGTGGATAGGAACACCCAGTCATCAGGCCCCATTCACATTTTCGTGTAGCGGGAACTTCCACATGCTTTTTTTTTTTTTCTCAATAAATTTTTATTGAAGGATAACAAGTACAAGTACAAGCAATAACGAAAATGGTACAGAAACAAAAACTAATCCACAACAAGTGGTGAGTGAAACATGAAGTACAGCATAGTGGGGTGGGTAAACAGCTGACAATGCAGATATGTAGTATCTAGGAGTACGTCAAGCAAATGGAACCATATTTTGACCCGGGGAACCAAGAAAAGGAAAGAAAAAAAAAAAAAAAAAAAAAAAAAGGGGGGGGGGGGGGATACCAGCTAATGGGTGACTAAGGCCACAACGGTAGGGCGCCCCCCTCGAGACACCCCAAAGGGAACAAACTGTGCCTCAAAAGGAAGCGCTCCCAACCTCGATTAATTGAGCCAAATGGTATCCTAAACACGAGGATTCCCATGGAGAACCGGTTAGGGGTAAAAAATAAAAATTCCCAGGCCTAACCTAACCTAACTAGAGACCCATACTCCAGATTGTAAACAAGAACCGTAAAAGGAAAAAAAAAACTCACAATGCAAAAACCCATCCCAAGTAATTGGTGGGGGCTCCGGGTCCAAACCGAGAGACCCCACTAGTTAGAGTCAGCGACAAAATACTATAAGTACAGCGATACCAATAAGAAAGCAAGTAGATGAAAAAGAAGAAAAAAGAAGAGAGCAGAGGGGACAGAAAAGGAGACTGACATGCAGTAAGGAAAGAGAATAGAAAAGAGAATGAAAAGCAAGAAGAGTAAGAAGGTTCCAGAGGTCCGACCCCAATTAAATGGTAACATTAACGTAGGCTGCCCAGGGTTCCCAGATCAGTTCAAATTTCGTTCTGGAATCATCGAGGACGCTGTACATCTTCTCCTGTGCCATTATCCATGATATCTTACGCTTAGCCAAACGGAGCGGAACAGAAGGCATTTTCCACTGCTTGGCTATCGCCATTTTGGCACCGAGAAAAATGTAGAAGATGAGGGCCTGGGTGTGTTTGGGAATTTCAGGAATCCACTGACCTAATAGAGCATGCGTGGGGGATGGATATACCACAAGGCCAGTAATCCGCCTGACTATACTATAAATGCGCCCCCAGAACGTTCTCAGTTTGGGGCATTCCCAAAAGATATGCAATATAGTGCCCAGCAGCTTGCAGTCACGAAAGCAAGTGGGATGCGTGGAGGGATAAATGGTGGCCAGCCTAGCAGGCACCATATACCACCTCATAATCACTTTTAAATTAGCTTCCATGAGGCCAACATTGTGAATACCCCGGAAGGAACGCCCAACACATGCATGCCAGTCAGGCAGGTCCCATTCTATGTTGAGGTCTTGTTCCCATTTAAGCACGTAGGCCGGTTTAGTTTGAGCATCAGTTAGTAGGGCATAGATGAGGGAGATACCCCCCTTAACATCAGTAATCTGGGCACACCATTGTTCATAAAGCGAGACCCGAAGAGGTGCAGGATATTTGGACCTGAGGGAGTTAATAAAGTGTGAGATTTGGGTCAGACGGAACTTCTCCACAGGCGGCATCTTCAACGAATAAATACAATGTGATAAGGTTATAGGACCAGAGCTATCCACAAAGTGTCCAATTCTATACATGCCTTTGTCAGTCCACCATTTAAATGCCCCTATGTTTTCTCCTGGAGGGAAGGCTGGATTATGGAAAAGGTGAGAGAGCGGAGCCCAAGGAGAGGTCACTTTATGCAACTTATGAATGCGATCACAAATGGCGAAAGAATGTGAAAGAGTAGGAGATAAAACCGAGGGGCGGGAAGAGGCCGGACACCACACCAAATAATCAATAGTATGTCGGGGAATGGCCTGACGTTCCATATGGCACCAGTCGGGCTTCCCCCCCCTGGAATAGATCACGGAAAACTGTGTTAGTTGTGCTGCTAGATAGTAGTTCCAGAGGTCTGGGACGCCTAAACCCCCCTGTTTCCGGGAGCGCAGGAGTGTAAGTTTATTAATTCTATGTCCCTTCTGTCCCCAGATAAATTTAAAAATGTGACCTTGTAAATTCTGAATATGGGATTTCCGCACAGGGATCGGGAGAGACCGGAAGAAATAGAGGATACGCGGCAAGAGGGTCATTTTAACTGCATTGACTCTCCCTATCCAGGAGATATGAAGGCGAGACCATTCAGACAATTCACGCTTCAATCGACGGATCATGGGTAGGTAGTTGGTTGGGTAAAGTCTGTCTATCGTGGGGGTTAACGACACCCCTAGGTAGGGGATGGAATCTGGATGCCAGGAGAAAGGGAAGTGGTCCTTCAGCCGATCCACAAGAGAGGAGGGGAGGGTGACATTGAGGGCCAGGGACTTTGACATATTGACTCTCAGGCCTGAGGCCGCCCCGAAGGCGTCTAGGAGGGAAATGATATTGGGGAGAGAAATCAATGGGGAGGTGACAAAAAGCATAATGTCGTCTGCAAACAACGCGCATTTGTGGGTAGCGGGTCCGCACCGTATACCATGAATGTCGGGGTGGAGGCGGATAGCCGTTGCTAAAGATTCTAGGGCCACCGCAAAAAGGAGCGGGGAAAGGGGGCACCCCTGTCTCGTGCCTCTCCGGATGGGTATGTTTGCTGAATAGTAACCTTGCATCCTCACCTGAGCAACCGGATGAGAGTAAAGGGCCCGGAGCGTGGTAAGAAAAGAGGTGCCAAAGCCCCATCGTTCTAAGGTCCGGAAAAGGAACGGCCAGGAAAGAGAGTCAAAGGCCTTTTGCAGATCTAGGGATAGGAGAAAACCTTGCTGGGGAGGGCCACCGTCCCACCCAGAATTTAACAGGGAGATAACATCGACCGCTCTCCTTATCTGGTCAGGTCCCTGCCTGCCCGGGATGAATCCCACCTGATCTTTATGAATGTATTTAGCAATAAAGCTGGATAAACGATTAGCAAAAATTTTTGTCAGGATCTTAAGATCGTTATTAATAAGTGAAATTGGTCTATAATTGCCCACTTCGGAGGGGTCCCTCCCAGGCTTGGGGATAACCGAGATGTAAGCTTTATTAGATGCTTCCTCAAGTTCAGTGCCACCCCTAAGAGCATTGAAGAACCGAACCAAATAAGGAGAAAGGACCGAAACAAAAGTCTTATAATAAGAATTTGAAAAGCCGTCAGGGCCTGGGGCAGAGGTGGGTCGAAGGGACTTAACAACATCCAGCACTTCCCGTTCATCAATAGGGGCATCCATAAGGGATCTATGAGTAGCCGAAATACGGGGAAGAGGTACTTCGTTCAAGAACGAATCGGGATCGTCCCCCTTATGAGGGGTAGGGGCCGCGTAGAGACGTGAGTAGAAGGAGTGGAAAGAGTCCATGATGGAGTTGGGGTTATTTGAGAGGGCACCAGAGGAAGATTTTATCTTAGGCATGGAGACCGCACGAAATTTGGGGGAAAGTTTCAGCGCAAGTTTGGTATCTAGTTTGTCTCGAAAGGCGTAAGAGCGAGCCTTTTGCCACCTCAGGGCTTTCTCTGCCCTGGAAGTCAGGGCCAAGTTCAGCGAAAGCTTGACAGCATCCAGTTCTTCCAGTAAGGCCGGGTTAGGAGATCTCTTATGGACTCTACGGAGACGAGCATATTCAGTCTCCAAGCGGGCAATGTCGACCATTCTGTCCTGTTTAATTTTCGCCCCCAATTGAATAAGGTAACCCCTGATAACGGCCTTATGGGCCCCCCAGAGAGTAGAAGGGGACGTGTCGGGGAGATCATTGAGCGCGAAGTAGTCGCGAAGTGCGGCCTCTATCATGGAACATCTAGTTGGGTCGCTTAGGATGGACTCATTGATTCTCCAAGGCGAAGGGCCACGGGGAAGCAAAGAGCATGAGAGTCGAAGAGTAACCATGGAGTGATCTGACCAAGGGACATCTCTAATTTTAGACTTCTGCGCCGAAGGGACGTCAGTCGTAGGGACAAAAATGTGATCTATACGCGCATACGTACAATGGGGTGCCGAGAAATGTGTGAAATCACGGGAAGAAGGGTTCAGTTCCCGCCAAATATCAATCAGACCTAACGAATGAAGCGTTCTAGCCACTCGAAGGCTCTGTTTGGAGGGGCGGCGAAGCCTACCACCAGAGGGTTTAGACTTATCAAAGGAGCAATCAAGGGCTAAGTTAGAATCCCCCCCAATGAGGATTCGCCCCTCAAGGTGTGGAGAGAGTGTGAGAAACATATCGGAAAAGAATCTCGCCTGACCCTGGTTGGGAGCGTAGTAAGAGACAAATGTATACAACTCCCCTTGTATGGTGCCTTTAACTAAAATGAAACGACCTTGGGGGTCCCGAACCGTGTGCAGGTGGGAGAAGGGAAGAGATTTAGCAAAGAAAATGGCAACTCCTCTCTGCTTGGAGGGGGCATTGGCTAGATAAAACAAGGGGTATTTTGGATGGACAAAGGCAGGTTGATAGGACTCTGGAAAGTGAGTCTCCTGGAGCAGGAGAACCCCCAATCCCTGGGAGTGATAGTGTTGGAAAGCCTTCCTACGTTTAACCGGCGAATTTAAGCCCTGGGTGTTGTGGGATGCCACCTGCAGAGAAGAGACCGTACTCACGTTAGTCGTCATGGTGTGCTGTCATAGGTTGCGCTGGGGTGAGCTTCGATGCGGACTCCCACTGGTTCCCCTGGGAGAAGTCGGGCATAGCTGCGCCAGAAGAAGGAGGAACATTATCAAACCCGTCGGACCTCTGGAACTCTCTGAAAAGAAAAAGATGCCAGTAAAAGGAGAAAAAGAAAGTAAAGAGGACAGTGAAAGGAAAGGAAGGGCACAAGAGCGTGCTCTTGCGCAGGGATGAGGTGACCGCAGGTAGAGCCCGCAGTCCCCCATCAGACGTTCGGATGAGCCCTGAACCAGTCAGGGCACATTCCCGTGGGAGGCAAGAGGTAACCAACTTGCGTCCGACAGGAGGAGGCGCAATGAAACCTCCCCGGTCAAAGAACACCAACCCGGCATTCCTATTATACATGAAAGAAAAACAACTTCAAAGCACTACGACCCCAGTATTTATAACGTGGGATCCTCTGCCTAGCATACCCCTTGAGGAGCATGGGAGCAGAGCGATGGAGTGGGGAAGGACTCCGGGGATAGGGAGGAAAGGGCAAATAAGGGAGGGGGGAAGGGACAGGAGAATGATGGGGAAGTGGGGAGGGGCAGGGGTAGAAGGTAAGAGGAGAGAGGAGATGGGGACCCCAAGCTAAATAAAAAAAAAAAAAAAAAAAAAACAATCAAAAATAAAGAGCATTGGTCCCATCAACCAAAAAAAAAAAAAAAAAAAAAAAAAAAGTACAAGAGTAAAAACTGTAATCAGCTTAGAAGCAGAGAAGCAGAAAGTCAACATCAGCCATGACCTAAAACATGAGAGGGAGTCTGCTTGAAAAAAAAAAAAAAGAAAAACGTAGAAAACAATCCAAACCTGGACCCAAAAAGGGGCCAAAAAGTGAAGGTAAGGATCATTGAAGATCCAAAATCAGGAGAAGAAGAGTGAACTCCAACTGCCTGGGAGATGAGTAGTAGGAGGGACCATGCAGGCATCATGGTGGATGGACATCTCGGTGGCGCTTTGGTTGCTGCTTATTCCACGTCGAAGATAAAGGGCTGATCGGCGGGGGTCGCTTGGCAGGTTCCCTCCTGGAGGAAGTCGAGGCGGTAACGGGGTCCCTTGTGACAATTCCCATTTGTAGAAGCATGTGTTCACCATCCTGGAAGTTGGTAAAACTATGAGTCTTGTTCTGAAATTGGAAATTAAGGCGGAAGGGGAAGGACCACCAATATTTCAGCGCCCTAGCAGATAGTGCTGATGTAAGTGGCTTCAATGCTCTGCGGCGTTGAATGGTGAAGGGAGAGAGGTCAGCGAAGAGTTGGATTTTATGGCCTTGGATGGTCAGATCCTCTCTACCCCTGCTCTTTCGCATAAGTTCCTCCTTAACCCCATAAAAGTGTGTCTTGACGATGACGTCCCTGGGCAGGCCGTCTTTGCGGGGCAGTTGGAGGGCCCTGTGAGCTCGGTCAAGTTCCAGGCGATGGTCTGAAATGTCTGGGATAAGATCCTTAATAAATGCTTTGATAGTGTTAGGGATGTCCGTGATGGTTTCGGGGATCCCCCGGACCCTGAAATTCAAACGTCGGCTCCTATTTTCCAGGTCATCCAATTTACTGAGTGCAATTTCAAGCTGATCCTGCATAGTTTGGATGCAAGCAGTGTTCTGATTGGCCCTTGCGACCGTTTGATCCATAGTGTGCTCGATCGCTTCTATGCGGGTCCCAAGGTGCTGGAGTTCTGCCTTAATGGAGCCAGTAATCTGTGAGGCATTTTGGGCCAGGCCAGAGGCTAACATCTCTGAGAATTTAGCCATGAGTATTGACAGGTCTGGGAAGTGAACAGGCGAGTTGGGGCCTAGAAGATGAGGCAAAGCCGGGGCCTCGGGTGACAGCAGCCCCGGGGTCCCTGGGACCTGCAATATAGTTCTGTTAAGGAGGGATTCAGTGGAGGCTGGAGAGACCAGGGGGGGCTGAATGATAGAGGCAGAGGTGGAGGGGGATGGCCAGGGGTCCGGAGAGGGTGCTGTGGAGTCCATGGCATAGATCGTTGAGTCTCCTACCTCGAGCGGGCCGCAGTCATCTGAGGAGACGTGAGGCGCGGTCGCCATGTTGGATTCCGGCTCTGTGGAGAGGAAGCAAAGACGCCGGGAAACCTCTCTGCGGTGTCCCGCCGACATCCACGGGAGGGCCCCCGGAGGAAGGAGAAGCGGAAGGTACCGGCCGAGGGGCGCAGTGCGCTGTAATGCCGAAGCCGGCGCTCTCAATAGACCGGGGAGGCGCGGAGCTCCGGACTAAGGCGCCATGTCGGAGCTCCCGCGCATGCGCACCTCCACATGCTTTTTTTTTTGGAGACTTTTTGCTTGTCATGCATCGAGCAGCCTATTCACTTGAATGGGCTGCCCTACACATGAAAATCTCTACAAAGAAGCTCCAAAACGTTTGGTGCAATTTTACCACACTTTTTGGTACGTTTGCAGCATATTTGTCTCATGACAAACACATACCTGCTACCGATACTTGGGGTGCCTTTATGACAACACAAGTGGGATGCGGCATTTGCAGGACGTTTCTGAAATGCATGGCAAACAGTGCGTTTTCTATGCAGTTTGCTACATACTCTGGAACACACAGGTGTGAATGGACCTTTATTGTGTAAACACTCCAATTTCACCCAGTGTAGTGGGAGAACACTTTTTTTTGGTTTGTTTTTTCCGTGAAACGCATAGGGCAGCCCATTGATTTCAATAGGCTGCCCTACATGTGGCAAAGTAGCTCATGGGACAATTTGGCATGTTGCTGTTTGCACATCTATATCTGTGCATTTTGCTGCATTAGTCGACCATTTGTCATAGTTTTTTCACGTGGCTAAAATTAGGTTTTGCTTCTGCATTTGGGGGTACCAGAAACAATTAACGGCACGGAAAGTGCAACCAGATCTTGCCCCTCCTATGTGAATGAGGGGTACATTGTATCCCTACTCATTTACCCAAAAACTTGTGTATAATAAATAAATACAGTACACAGGTTTTTAACAAAGTCATTAAAAATGTAGCTCCATGTCTTCTTGTCCCCTCTGGTTCTTCTCCCTCCCGAAGATGTCTTCTTCCTCCACTTTTTTCCCTCGCTGACGATGTTTCCTTCCTCTGGTTCTTCTCCCTCTAATGCTGATATCTTCTTCCTCTGTTTCTTCTGCCGTTTCTTTTTCCTTTTTCCCTTTTTTTCTGTTTCTTTTTCCTCTGCTGATGTCTTCTCCCGACGCTAGCTCCAGCAGTTGTTCCCGCTCCATTCTCTGACGTTTCTCATATAGCCATGGGGCGAGGCCATCCTGTAATGTCATCCAGAGACCCCGCCCCTTGTGAACCCACCGCCCCATAATGACACAGGCGGTGATGTTGCAAGGGGGCGGGGTCTTTGGATGATGTCACCAGATTGCCACGCACCATGGCTATATAAGCACCCCTTCCCCCAAAGCACCCATCCCCCCATGTTGAGGACATGTGGCCTGGCATGCTCAGATAAGAGTCTGGTATGGATTTTTGGGGGGACCCCAAGTCATTTTTTTTTATTTTAATGTGGGGGTTCCCCTTAAAATCCTTACCAGACCAAAGGGTCTTGGAGGGGACCCCTTGCTGTTTTTTTTTTATGTTTGCTTAGGGTTCCCCCCCTCAAAGGGCCTGGTATGATCGGATCAAAGTCCGATCCTGTTCATTGAAGTTGCATGGAAGTCATACATGAAGTTGCACTTTCATGTCGTGGCAGTGTGAACCTGGCCTAAGACCCCTTGGGTAATTGGAGCTTTGGATATATATATATATAAAAAAGAAAAAACTGTATAGTGTAATATTGCATATATAGTTAGTCGGGTTAAAAAAAAGACACAAGTCCATCTGGCTCAACCAATAAAAAACGAAAAACATAAGCATAAATATGGTACCACACCAACATGTGCAATACCTTTAAAAATGTTAATATCTCTGTGATAAATGTGAGAACAGTGACTATGTACACCATCACCACAAACACACCAGCCTCCACCCACATGTAATGCACACTCCGCATGTGACATATGGCTGCCAGGTAAGTGTGCAGCAAAAAAACGTGTGTGGATATAGATGCGGATATCAAAGCAGTCCTATGGAACTCTCCAGGGGGTATTGCTCAGATGTATATTCGGTCACATGCCACAGAAAATAAACAGAAAGTGCCGCATAGTGTAGTATTTATTGCCAAATTTGCATGAACTGAACAAAAGCTTCAAAAACCTAAAAACAAAAAAGAAGTAAAACTGCCAGAACTTACATCTGACACCACCACTGGGATCTCCGTCGTGGACGGCATGAAGTCATGTGTCTAGCTACCCTATATACAGTATATTTCGCACTAGAGTGCATCATCAGGGAACCCACACTCTCACACTTACTGCAGTGATGTTATAATTTGGAGTGATATTGCACATGTTGTTCACTGTATGTCAGTGCTGCCAGCCATTGTCTCTGACCACCGCCACAGCAGTGCAATGTCATCAGATCAGTACAGCCTTTTACAGTGTCCTTGATCACCACTGCACCAGTCACAGTGTCCCTAATCACTGCCACAACAGTCAGACGAACACCATAAGGCCTCGTTCACATGTGTGATATTCGGTGAAGTGTGATCTGTGTTTGGATCGCTCTTCAGAGAGCATTTGACAGGTGGTGAGGAGGCATTGTATTGCCTTGCCTCATCACTGCTTTCTTTAACACCTTGGATCCTACACAATTGCCCCTATTCGCTTGAATGAGTCACAAATAGCGAGCGTGCTGGAGGTATAATTCTTGCCATGGCTGCGAAGCAAAACATCCCACCACAAAGGTGCCAAAAGTGCAATTAGTGTTGTGATAAAATTAAAGGGGTTTGGAAAAAAAGTAAGAAGTGTAGAATATATAATGACAAAATGTGCACAGTAATAAGTGCCCCTACTTAAAAAGTCAAATATACTAAATAAATAATATTCTGGTGAATACGGACAAAGGTGACACAGAGTGCAATATGAAGTAGTTTGGTTAAATATTATATGAATAGGTGAAAAGTAATTTCATTCAGCGGTGGATAAGTTATCACAAATAATAAATGGTTATTAGCAAATCAATTAATAAAGTGACTGGTGCAACAAAACCCAGTGTATATGTAACTACATATAAAAATTGAAGCAATTAAACCTATTGGTGATAGGTATAAGATAACGGAATAAGTGACGCTGCTCCTGATGACGTCAAGCTGATGAAACGCGCAGAGCGTAATCACGTCATTTCCGCTTCTGTTTGGACGCACATCAGGCGGGTGGAACGCATCGCATTCCAGAAGGTCACCTGAGGAAGTTGCGGTCCAGTTTTTTACAAACGCTTGTTTATCTTCTCTATTTTGTGAGTACCTTTCTGTATTTAATAAAACAGTATATTTTACAATACTTCACTATGCGACGCTCTTCTTCCCATATACGGTCCGAATCTTCTCCCACTATATTACCCGATGTTGAGGTTACCTGGTGCCACACCGATTCTATTTGAGTATACCCCATATCTTTGAGTGATGATCTAACTGCATAACCAGAGCCATTGAGACCAGGGCCCCAATCCTGATGGGATCTAACCCCTGACTGTATACTATGCCTTTTACCCCTGTCAGGGTAAATAGCTCCAGTGAGTGCAGGCATTACTGAGAGGGGAGCACTTTGTTTCCTCACCTGCACGTCCAGATTAGATCACCTCAAGATTCACCTAATTTTTGGGACTCTATATCAGCAATCACTTTATGGACTTTTGCTAATTATATATTTAATCATCCCAGTCACTTATTCCGTTATCTTATACCTATCACTTCCTCGTTGGCAGATGACCTTCCGGAACATGATGCGTTCCACCCGCCAGATGTGCGTCCCAACAGAAGCGTAAATTACGTGATTACGCTCTACGCGTTTCGTCAGCTCGACGTCATCAGGAGCAGTGTCACTTATTCCGTTATCTTATACCTATCACCAATGGGTTTAATCACTTCAGTTTTTATATGTAGTTACATATATATATATATATATATATATATATATATATATATATACAGTATATATATATACTTTATATATATATATATATATATATATATATATACAGTATATATATATACTTATATATATATATATATATATATATATATATATATATATATATATATATATATATATATATATAGGGGTTTTGTTGTACCAGTCACTTTATTAATTGATTTGCTAATAACCATTTATTATTTGTGATAACTTATCCACCGCTGAATGAAATTACCTTTCTCCTGTTCATATAATGTTTAACCAAACTACCTCATATTGCACTTTGTGTCACCTTTGTCCGTATTCACCAGAATATTATTTATTTCGTATATTTGTCTTTTTAGGTAGGGGCACTTATTACTGTGCACATTTTGTAATTATATATTCTACACTTCCTAAAAAAAAATTCCAAACCCCTTTTATTTTATCACAACACTAATTGCACTTTTGGCACCTTTGTATTTATTTATTTATGTTCACATATACTCATTATATGTAATTTGATGATGTATTGAGATACTATTACTGTTATGACGATTTTTTCTGCAGAGTGTTTTGACCTACCTGACTTTGTCTAGACATATTGCTATAGGCAGCACCATTTACCTCACAACCCCCCCCCCCCCCCTTTTTTTTTATCACATATATCCCTTTTAGGGCTATATTTTGGAGGTAGGCAGCAGCTATATTTTTATCCTTAGAGCGGATTTTTCTTCTTTCAAAAAGCCCTCATAGTTTACCAATCACAGTGACTTTGATCACTTTTACACCAGTCACAATGTTCCTGATTGCTACCACACAAGATTAAGCCAGCCAGCACCAGTTTTTCTGATCACTGCTACACAAGTCCTAGTGTCACTGGACCAGTGTAAGCCAGCAACAGTGATCCTGTCGGGGTTATTGGGGGTTGATTAAAATAATAATAGGTAAAAAGAAAAATGATTTTAAAAGCCATGTATATTTCGTATTATGCATAAGAGATTTTGAACAGGATGGCGTCCATCTTGTTTTTAAGGTGAAACAAAGTTCATATATACTTGTTAAACAAAATGTCTCTCACAGGCTTACAAAGGGTCTATGGTTTCAACAGAGATCTTTGTATTTCTATGTAATCGTAAATAAGATCCCTTTTGACATCTCGATCAGATAAAACTTAGTCAGTCTGAGGCTATGTTAAAGGGGGTGATATCTCAGTCTGTCTATAGGTATTTAACAATAGACAATGGCTCAGTGTTTTTCAGCATACATTTAAAGATGAACCATATAAGTTTTCATAGATACATTATTATATGTGAGAAGATATTAGCTATAATTATATCATTATATTATGTAAGGCATATACATATATATATTTAGGAACATTATATCACATTTTGGGTTTATATTTTCATAGTAATAATCTTACTTAGAATTCTTTTTCTAATAAGTGTAAAGACATGTGTATCTCGTTACTAATTACCTCATTTCAGAGAAGTTTGTGTGTAGGTCTGGTGTAAGTTTTTATGACACTATAGATCTTCCTATCCTAGTCTGGATGCCTGACAGTTATGTCAGAATCCAAATAAGTAATGGCTATTCACTAGCCAGAGGTCAGAGAGGTCATCAGATAAGAACATGATGGGTAATTGTTTCAAATTATGTTAAATACAAAATCTAATGAACGGTACGATACTGCCCTCTGGAGGCGAAATACCAGGTGCAGTCTTGAGATAATTTCAGATTTCCATATAAAAATATGATATTGTGTTAAATAATATAATTATTGGAATGGCATTACTTGCCCAGGTGAATTATGGAGATACAGGTGGACATTTATGTATGTACTGGGAGTCTAGACAAAGTTGTATGTTGTGTTATATGATTAATCTCACATATAGAGAAATCATCATTTAATTTTATTATCCAAGTATGGGGTTAATTATCAAAAGAGGTGTGTCTATGACCTCACTAGTTTAGGTATAGAATATCCCGACCAATTGGGATAATGTTTCATCCCTCTGGGTTTTACTTATGGTAATTTTTATAGCTCTTTGTTCTTACCATATAAAAGACCAACCCAGATATGAGATAGACACATCACTTTACACTACTGACAACACACCTCACACTTACACCACACACGCTATTACATTTTTCAATAGACTCATGCAGACATACTCCCTGATCCACATCATTCATCTGAAACTTGGAGGAAACTCCTCCCTCACTGGCATCCATCTTAGGACTCTGGTAACACCATCTTAAGTGTGGTAATTATGCCTTGCTGTATTATTTGATTTTATTCAACAATTGTTTATTCTTTCCTTATAAGTTTTATATTGCATATTTAAGGGTAATGAGATTACAATCCCAGCCGTATAAGCCATGGTATATTTTTCTCTAAAAAGCTGATTTTTGTTTTTATACATTTTTATTAATATCAGATTCAGTGCATTATTTGCAATTTTAAGTCTTCCGTTTTGCATGGCTTATTCTCATTCCTTCTGCAGTGGAATGACTTTGGGCTATGTGATTCGCAGACCATTGTAGTCTGTTTATATAGAACATTAATTTATGGCTTATACTATACCTGGGAAGAAATGGTAATCTTGCTTTTACTTTGGTTTCACTTTCACTTTGTTTTAGTTTCACTTTGTTTTGTTTCACTTTGTTTCAGTTTCACTTTCATTATTGAGCTAAACATCACATTGCATTGATTATTTGAAGTTAGTATTTTTTCTGTAGAGTTATCTTTTTGTGTCATTTCTTGTTTGATCATATATCGTGTTTGCATGTCTTGAGAATAAATATTTTTATATATATTCCACGCTGTAGACTGTACTCACTAAGATTGGTATATGCTTTTAAAAAGAAATTAATCAATTAAAAAGAATTCACGACATTGATTTATGGTAATAGGTGAAGACTCTCCTTTTTCACAGATCTTTGCTTATTAACCATAAATAAATACACTGCTATATTCAGAGCAGTATAAATATTCTGACATAAGTACGAGCGCGAGATATTTATTATTAAATATTCTTACAATCCTGATCACTGACGCAACTGTCCCGGTGTTTCCAGACCAGTGTAAGCCAGCAACAGTGTTCCTGATCACTGACACAACTGTCCCAGTGTTTCCAGACCAGTGTAAGACAGCAACGGTGTTCCCTAAATACTGCCATAACCAGTCCTAATGTCACAAGACCAGTGCATGCCAGCAATGGTGTTCCTTATCACCACCACACCAGTCCCAGTGTTGCCAGACCAGCGTAAGCCAGTAACAGTATTCCTGATCACTACAACACCAGTGCTGGTTCATGACTGTCACCACACCAATACCAGTGTCACCAGAGCACTGCAGCCAGCAGCAGTACAGTTCTTGACTTCCGCCACACCTATCCCAGTGTCACCAGACCAGTTTAAGTCAGCTACAGTGTTCCTGATCCCCACTACACTAGTGCAATGTAGCCTCTGCCTGACACCTATACTGACCATAGCCTGCTTACTGACCACATCACTGCCTGCTGTCTGGAATGAACATTGGCCTTTCTGCTGACCATGTCTCTGCCTTCTGCCTGAACTGACCCATCTGCATGTCCCACTGACTAGGTTCCTGTGAAACACCAGGCCTAAACTTCCCTGTGAACAACTGCACTCCTGAAGCCACAGGGACTCTTTTGTTCTTGCTTTCTTCAGCCTCCTGTATTTACTGGCCAGTGAACATGGCATTCCTGGGGGCATCCCACATACCAGTAGGCTAGGCTTGCTTGGCTTATAGGAATGGGGACTTCTACAAGTGATGCTGCACTAAGCTATATTCCCTAACCGTTAATAAAGAGGAAACCATGAGAGTATGTTGTTTTTGATACAATTGGTTGATTTATGTGATACACAAGGTAAAACGTCTGGTACAAAAGCATTCCAAACATTAAAAAATCTCACACATGTGCTATGACAATGCTCTAGAGAAGTAGAAGAATGTGTTTTTGGGTGTGATTCTAAGTATGCCCATGCTTTGCGTGAAAAATATCTTACTAAATTGCCAACTTTAATAGGATACATTTTAGTTTTTAATTCCTAGCTTTAAAGCAGTAGAAAAAAAAACGAATGTCATAATGTGCTAATATTCATCGCATACTAGCACATTATGAAAGGCATACCTGCAAAAGAAGCTTTTCATCGGCACACTGTCAGGGATTCCATCTTCAACCTGTGTTCCTTTCAGGTTTGCAGGCTGTGGGCGTTTGACTGGTTGACCTGCGATGGGGTCACCCCCGCACGTGTGGTGCACAGGAGTCACGGTTGCAGTAAGGCTCTCTCTATGGTTGGCACGCTGTCCGTCGAGAGTGCAGTATGCATGCGCCAGTGCGCTGCTAAGGTAAATATTTCCTAATTGGTGCACATTTAGGAGATATTTACTGTACCTAAGGTTTACCTGTAAAGTATAAATAAAAAAAAAAACCTCCTTTACTACCACTTTAATAAGATACATTTTCATTCTATATTTTCTAAAAACTTGTGGCAAAAAAATTAAGTCTTTTAAAGACTCCACAAATGTGGTCATTTTGTGGGTGTTTCCTCTGTGCTGGTGCTCCTGGGCATGCACATGTAAACAATGATTGCACAACACATGTGGTGGTACCGCCACAAATGTTGATTTTTAAATTGGTATCCTGTAAAGGTTTTTAAAATGTCACCAATTAACAATTTTAGGCACCGTAGTTTATTGCCATTTCACAGGCCTGTGGTTTTAAGCATTGATATGTTTGATATCTATTTACTCAATGCAACATAATCTTTTATAGTTTACCAAAAAATATTATTGTGTTTGTGTGCACTAAAATTTATTTAGTATTTTTACCTGAAAATTTTCATCTAAAAGTGGCTGCACAAACAGGCTGCATAAAAAATTGCAATAACCACAATTTTCTTCTCGAGTGCCTCTGCTGATTTTATAGAATACATCTTGGCCTTCATTTATGAAGAAAATGTTTTTATTTGCAAAGGTTTTTTAGCAGAATCTAAGAAAAAAATAAAAAAAATTAATTTTTGTCTTTCAACTTTTATATATGAGGTCATTGTAGCCGTATTAGTGCACTTGCGACAGAGACAATTGAGTACTGTCCGTGATACATTTTTTATTTGCACTAACATACAATTTTTCCAGGACAAGCTTTCGGGGTATGTCCCCTTCTTCAAGATCCAAGCAGTACTCAACTTTTATATAGAAAAAAATAATAAAACTCGGTGGCGATTACGAACCACCAAAAGAAAGCTCTCTCTGTCTCAAAAAAAAAAAAAATGACAAAAAGTTCATGGGCATATAGTGCTGCATGACTAAAAAATTGCCATTCAATATGTGACAGGCTAAGCGTTCTCTGTCATGAGTACTAATATGGCTCTGAGGAAGAGGGGATCTCAACTCGAAACATGTTAGCCCTCTGGAAGGTCCTCTGGTGTGCTGGTCAAGTTCCGGGTGACCTGGCCACTGTGTGGGCTTGAAATTCTTTTATGATTCACTTGTTTGTGAGTATATTTCTTTTCTTCTTACATCAATAAACACCACTTGAGTAATGCGCAAGGTTGGCGTGCCCTCTTTTTGTTTTTTCTACAGTGTTTCCATTGGGTATCCCCTGACCCTAGGAGGGCAGCAAGGTCTGTGCATTTACCTGGAGTCATAGCGATTCATAGCTGTCACATTACTTTCAAACGCAGGATAATTTGTTTGTTTTTACAAGAGTGCTAATACCCCTGTAGGTCCTTTTAGTGTACAGAATCTTGAGGAGTAGCCACAGCAGTCCTATCCCTGGACAATATGAAGTCCATCATAAGCTGGATGCATAAATCCTAATGGCCAAGTCAGAGCCCTCTGAATGAGTAGTAAAGACCCTAGGAGAAAGAGAGAGCAACTGGGTAGAGCTATTGAGTGAAACATAGACAGAGTTAATCTCAGTTTGAAAAGAGCAGAATGCTACAGATCTAGTTTACAGGGAGATGTGTACAAACACTGTGGTGCTCCCAAGGAGGGGGGGGGGGGCTGCTAAGGGAAGATGGCTTATGTGTGATGTGCAATGTGCTGCTTTCACAATGACTGCTACAGATTGTCCACTTTTGTGTATGGCAATTGTATGCTGAAGACACCTGTCAGTATGTCTATGTGATGTGTCACTGTCATCTTTGAAGAACATCAGTAAAGTGTGGAAAATGTGTATATTTCTTGTGTGGGCATTTATTTCTTATGAAAATAAAGGCTAAGGTCCAGGGATGTCATGGGTAGGCCTCTGGCAAAGAGTTGGGCACAAAATGGTAAAGGCTACTAACTACCAGCATTGGGTTGTTGTTCTATCCAAGAAAAAGTGGGGTGAGAAGCTTGGGTCATTTAATGCCAAATAGGTGTTAGGAGCGGGAGGGAGCATTTTTAAGATTAGTTAGGTGGTGCCTATATTTCAAATGTATTTTTTTTTCTCCAGAGGTTTGAGATCTGATTTCTCTTACTCATATACTGTATCAATTAATGAAAACGTTCACAACCAAACACTAGTTTACACATCAACTTACTATTTGGGCATGGCATATCTTTATAAGAAGTATAATGGACTTATCCCATCTTTCAGCAATACATCATAAGTCCGTCTAGTGAGGCATTACCCTGAGTTGTAAATTTTCCTGTCACAGTATGCTAATGGTCTATCATCAGCGATGGGCTATTATATTTTGTAAAATGTACCACTCTTTCAAGATTCCCACAGAAGATCAAATGTTTTTTTTTTTCCTAAAAATTCTCTCAGAAGTGATATAACATCAATTAGAGATTGAGTGGATGTTGTAAGGTAATTTACAATTTCTAGAATAGTTTTCAGCTAATATTTAATGCTGCTTGTTCCTAGTGCACATTTTTCTGCATTGAACTAGAGCTCAACAACATTGAATTAAAGATATAATCCAGGATACACGCTGTCCTTTTAATCCTGAATATGTTTAAAAAGTCACCTTGCCAATTCAGGATCTAAATATATATATATATAATTTTATTGTAAATGTATATCTGTAATTTTCTCTTTTCTCCCCCACAGGGTTTAAATTCACATTTATCTTTAGCATTACTTCCATACATTCTCCTTTAGTCTAAAATTGTCATCGTTTGACTTCTTCTATGTGTATATTGTACATTATTAGGTCATGGAGCGAGCATGTTGCCTACTATTATTTGAAATATTGTCCCGTGCTAAGTACTAAGAGCCGAGTCTTTCATAGACAGTTTATTACTCTGCTGTGTGTATTCCATTGTGATTTCTAAATGGGTTTATTTTTTAATAATGTTTATGGGCTATGTTATTTTGTTTGTACAGATGTATTTCTGGAAATGTTGTATATAAAGTTTGATATAGGTTGTGTAACAATTTGCTTTAGAGGTGTTTTTCTTTTCTCTTTAGCTACACTTTCACATTAACATCCCTAGTTCACAAACTGAACAAAATGGATAGGTTATATTAGAGATTTAAACACTTCTTCTGTTAAAAGAGGTTTTGTTTTGAGAAACTTTAGCATTGCTATTCTTTAAATTGTAATGTTTCCCCTTGCCAGATTCTATTTTTTTGGTCTATGAATTTAAAGATCAGGAGACATTGTCCCATGGGTCATTTCTATATCAGCTTATGTCACTGTGATATATAGCTTCAATTATGGGTCTTTTTTACTATACACAGTATATAGTTATACCTTCAGTAAAAATAAGGACACTTTTGTCACGATCACAAACCATGTGTAGTTTGAAATTCCATTTCATTTCAATAAATCATGCTGACACACTTACTCTAAAAATACTCTCAGAAATTTAGAAATTTGCAGTATTGGTGCTGAGATCCCTAAAATACTATCTTTTGCCTCAATAAACAAAGTTGCCTCCCAAAAAAAAAAAAAGCTCCTTATAATAAAGAGCCTATTTTTCATTTCTCAAGGGGATTAGCTAGCACATATTAATACTCACTTCAATCTTTCTTCCAGCCAAATGTGTTTGTCAGAATAAGCAAATGTGTCTAGCCTAAATCTGAACCCCAAGTCAGTGGGGAGAGGGTTTTCCCTATATTGCTTATAATGCAACTTAGAGGTTTTAAGTTACATACTTGGGAGATACTTTTAAATAATATGTTACCCCAAATTTCATATTTCCAAAATATTTATATGTGTAAGTTATACCTTGCACTTATTTAAAAAAAATGTCCTCTCTACATTGCTTCACCTGTGTGGAATACTTGGTGATCTGGCAGGTATGCTTTTCAATTGAAAACTGACCATGCTAGACAAGAGAGCACATCCTTGGCAGTGTGGTCAGTTTTCTGGCAGTGCTGGGAGAACAGCCTGCTATCCCTCCAATGACCGAGACCCCCCCCCCCCCCCTGCCGGACAGCTTTTCACTCTAAATATCAGTGTTTTGCTGTTTCTCCACCCCAACTCAACCCATTAAACAACTTATGCATCTGAGAACAGAGATTATGTGATCACTTATAAAAAAATAAAAAACAGTTTCTATCTATCTATCTATCTATCTATCTATCTATCTATCTATCTATCTATCTATCTATCTATCTATCTATCTATCTATCTATCTATCTATCTATCTATCTATCTATCTATCTATCTATCTATCTATCTATCTATCTATCTATCTATCTATCTATCTATCTATCTATCTATCTATCTATCTATCTATCTATCTATCTATCTACATGTATGTATGTATACAGTGGAACCTTGGTTTGCGAGTATAATTGGTTCCAGCAGCTTGCTTGTAATCCAAAACACTCGTATATCAAAGCAAGTTTTCCCATAGGAAAGCATTGAAACTCAGATGATTCGTTCCACAAGCATTTAATGTAATGAATAAAGATATGCTGTATTATATATAAAGTACATTCCTGTGCAGTAAAAGTATGCCATCTCCTCTGTTAAATAACATCATGTGTCCCTGTGCCTGCACTGCACACAACAAATGCTGATTTATACTTTATTAGAGAGTCTGTGGCACTGTGTGATTACTTAGTCCTGCTCTGCAGCTCTCCTCCCCCTCCTCCTCAGATGACGTCAGGAGGAGTGATCGGCCCCTCCCGCCGGGGATAGCAGAGGGGACGGAAACCAGAGAGAGACACAGGGACAGGAATCGTATAAAGTAAGTGCAGGGAAACACTTTGATAAGTACATATCGGCATCTTCACATACAGTAGAAGCACTGGGACACATAATAACATGTGACAGAGGGCATTAACAGAGGGGATGGCATGGTTATAGTGTAATAAAACTGCTCGTATATCAAGACAGTGCTCGTATACCAAGACAGATTTTTTTAAAAAATGTTGCTCGTCATTCAAAATGCTCGTAAACAAAGGCACTCGTAAACCAAGGTTCCACTGTATATATAAATATATATATATATATATATATATATATATATATATATATATATATATATATATATATATATATAAACAAATGTTTTCCCATGTAGTTCTATTTTAAACTGAATGGGCTGTTTTACAAAATAAGGGTTCAAACATACTTTAATTGTGCATACACATAGTATTTGGTGTTATGGAACAAGGACGCCACATTCTAGTATCACATTTTTCGATAGATAGAATTTTGTACTTTTACATTATTTCTTGGCTTAACTACAATAGCGCCAGCTGGTTCATTATAAACAAACCAACAAAGGTAAGTAGTTTTGGCTGTGACACCTGTTTTTTTTTCCAGCAGTAATAGGTCTGATTTGAATGGTGGAAGTAGCAGCCACAACAAATCTAAAATGTATGTTTGCAAGCTTCTTTTTTTACAGTACCAGACTGTATTGTCATAAAAGTTTAATAAAAATAGTTTAGTAAAAACAGTAAATATGTTGGAAAAAAAGAGTGCACAAAAGCCTCAACCTCGCATTCCAGAAATAAAAATTAGAGTGCATTATTTCAATATCCAGAAATATTATACAGTCACTGCAAACTATATGGAGGTTGATTAGGCTGCAATTTAAGAGGGAGAGATGAGGTAGGTTTTTTCATTGAAAATCTGAGAGTGTATTATTTCAGAGACAATAGTCAGACATATTGTACAACTATGGTTTCAGAAATGGCTCTCTTTAAAAATCAATAATAGATTGAAGGTACCACATCCCAATTACATTGAAGAATATACATTGAAGTGATGTGGGGCACAAGTTGGGACTTTATGGGGTACCGTCTATGACCAATAATAATGGTATAGTACTAATACAGAAAATTAGGTATAAAAACTTTTATTTTTATTATGCATCAATAGACAAAAGAGAAGGAGACAGGAGGACAAAATATGAATATAAAAACAAACATTCAATATAAAAACAAAGTTGTAGACCTCATATAATTGAAGTTGTGTCGAAATCACCGGGACATACTGTAGGGCCAGATAGATCTGGTGAACACCCACGTATTCCCTTAGGTGTACAACTACCCACTACCCCTGCACAGTATGGATCACGCTTTTTTAGGCTGTAGTATAAGAGGGAGAGACAAGGTAAGTTTAAAAAAAAAATGAGAGTGTAATATTCCAGAGACAATAGCCAGAAATATTTTACATTCACTGGAGAGTATGTAAGTAGCTTAACTATGTCAAAATATAAGAGAGAATGAGACAAGGCAGATTTTTTTGAAGCAGGGAAGCCCACTGACAGCTGATGACTCATTCGTTGTTAAGGATGCTGCGGCCAGCTTCCGAGCCCTACTCTTTAACAACATATTGATTGTGCGGTGGGGAAATTCTGGTGTTCGGTGAACACCCAAATGTGCAATGTTCAGGCTGAACTTTTGCTCGGCCTTAACAGTTCGCCCAACACTAATCCTAGGTGCTGTATAAGTCTGTGTTTGGACAATATACATCATGAGATATCTGCTCTGCTCCCTTTACATTTCCTGACTTTATCCCAAACTATTTGTGGTACTGTATTACAATGCACATAAACCCCTGGAGTGACAATGGGGAAATTCCTTGACTGCTATTTCTTTTGGTGCATGCTCAAGACCTTGATATTAGTGATGCAGATCTCTCTTGATCTTTTCCTTTTCAACATTATGAGGGCACTCCACATTTGCTGTGTTTGGTATGTATTAACCTGATTCTTCTCTATTGTTTCCCTAAGTTCTTCCCTTGACCCCCTTTCCATCTACCTCAAGACCCACACTTTTCTGATGGCCCTAATAGCTACGCACTTTGTTGGTTTTAATATGGTTAACGTAAAGTGGTATTAAACCCCAAATCAAAGATGTAATATATTGCAGCTTACCAATCATTAGAGGTGGCATTTATTTTCTTTTTTAGGCTTTTTTACCTCTGTTTTTACCTGGTGATCTGGACAGTAAAACACCTCCTGTATTAGAGTGCACCCTTCTTCTAACAAAGGAGCAGAGGGGTACCTTCAGACAGCAGCATTGCTAATCTGGTGGGAAGGAGCGCATTAGATTCACTAGCAGGTTTAGATACACTAACACATTTAAGTCCATTTTTTGGGGGGGGGGGGGGGATAAAGGTTTTACAAAAATAAATAAATAAAAAATCATTGTAAGCACCCCTGTCAGTGGTAAATGGTTTATTCCATTCCTTTGACTGCTACATCTGCAAGAGAGCTTGTTCTTTTAAAAAATAATAGACTTACTGGCTAGATCACCAGATGAAAATAAGGCAAAGAAAGTCTAATTAATAAAACGAATGCAGCCACCACATCTAACAACTGGTAAGCTGTAATTTAATAAATGTTTGCCTATGCTCATATGCTATTGTTGTTGTCTACTTGGGCTACTTACAGTGTTTGCGAGGGAGTCAATGTGTGGGGAAGGCTTTCCATTCCCTCCAAGAGTTCTTGACTCTTATAGATTCTAAGTAAGGCCCTCACGCTCCCAGTATGACTTTATTTTGTTTTGTTTTTTTCAATTCTTTATTTTTTAAAGATATATTGGAAAAACAACATGTCAAAATCAAGCAAATACAAGTTTAGGTTAATCGGTAAAATACATACCTTTTCATAAGATTATAGTAAAAATGCCAAAAAATGTGCGATCCTTCTATGCTTAGTGGGGATGGGGCCTAAAAGTGAAATTAGTTTGTTTACACAATAAAAATGAGACTCCATATGTGTGATTTGCCACGCTTTTAAAACGCCTAGATGTTATTTGAGCCTCATTTTTCTTGTGTAAACGAACCAATTTCACTTTCAGCAGGCTGTCCTACTCGCAACAAATGGGACATCCTGGGGGGGTTGCGAGTTGCATATTTTGTACTGTGCGTTTTGCTGTGTTTTTCACATTGGAAAAATGTGTGTTTGTTTTTGTGTTTGGGTGCTGTTAACAATTAATGGCAGCAACAGCACAACTAAGTTATTTTAGGTGTATAAAGGTGGCCATACACAGTACGATCTCTGTACAGTCTTTTTTAGATTTACCAAAACTATATATTAAGAAGAGACACAATCTATCAATCACTTTGTATTTATTCAGGCAGGCCCTTGCACTACATAGTTGATGGTAGATCTAAAAGAGATTGTACAATCAGAATATATAGTGTATGGTGAGCTTTACAAAACCCAGGATATGCTTCTCCTAATTTTCATATTACAGGTCTATCCACCTAGGCCAGTGATGGTCAACCTTGGCACCCCAGATGTTTTGGAACTACATTTCCGATAATGCTCATACATTCTGCAGTGTTGTTTAGCTTTATGGGAAATGAGGTTCCAAAACAGTTCCATTCACACTATGCATTGGAGGAGCACACTTTTTTTTGGCATTTTTACTGTAATCTTTTGGGTAATTTTATGAATAGGTATGTATTTTACCTATTAACCTAAACTTGATATTTTCTTGATTTTGACATGTTTTTGTTCCTATATATCTCTAAAAAATAAAGAATTGGAAAAAAAAAAAAAAACAGCCTAAAACAGCCAAAAAAATCCATGTTTCTCTAGGATATACATAGTGTATTTACTGTTAAATCATGCATATGTAGCACCACCCCTGAAGGAGCCACTAATTTTGGGTTCCTTGTTCCACACCTAGACTCTCCCTCTGACACACCTTCTGCGAGCTCAGGTAACACCACAAATGTAAAATACCCTTCACCTAGCTGTGAGGTATTGCCAATAGAAAAAAACACACACACCAGGTTAGCGATACCTTGCTTAATATAATAATGCAGATAAGCATAAATGGCAATTTCAACAAAAGTAAACAAACAGATCAGGCAAATTCTGGTAAACAGGGTAAAACTAACTATACCCAAGTAGAAAAGGTTCAAGAAAAAAAAGAAAGAAAGAATAATCCACCTTTATATCATTAACTAAAAGCAATGTATAATAACTCTAAATGCATTCAGAATGACGTCAGCTCTATACTGGTTTTGAGGGCACTTAAATTAATAGACAGGGGTGGGATACTGCCTTAACTGGTCAGCAGATAGAGCTTTAAGGTAGTTACAACCAGGGGCAGTCTTTAGTCCTAAGTTTAGTTGGAGCTTGTTGGCGTGCTTTGCGGCCGTCAGTAAAGCCTGCAGGCAGTATTAGAGCTATGAGGTTACTGGTTAAGTAGCTCCTAATGGCTTTAATTCCCAGAAGTGGTAGCAAATAGTGGCCGCAAGGCCCACTCACCAGTCCCGGTAACACTGTGTTAGCTGCCCCTCCAATCAGGCGTCCACTTGCTTAGGTTGCTTAGGGCGACTTTGGCAAGCAGAACGGCAAAGACAGTGCCCTGGCAGTGGCTTTGTCTATCGGAGATTTCTGGTCCCAGAACTGCATTCCCACCAGTGGCGGCTGGTGAAGTTTTAAGATGGTGGGGTGCAAGACCCCGCCCTTCCATTTTGACCCCTCCTATTTCTCAGAAGCCCCACCCCTTATAGACTCCACCCATTTTGTCCCCTGTATTTTGCTTGCGTGAACAAATTCTCCCAATATATCGCATATTAAGGCGTCCATCAGTACTAGTATATCCCATAATAGGGAGCAGGGGTCCTATTATGGGATATACTGTGAGAGACACCCTATTATGGGATACACTGACTGAGAGTGGCACAAACCCCACAGTACAGACCCCCCCAGCACAAACCCCTCAAGCACAAACCCCGCACAAATCCCTCAAGCACAAACCCCTAGCACAAACCCCACAGTACAGGCCCCCTAGCACAAACCCCACAGTACAGACCCCCTAGCACTAATCCCACAGTACAGACCCCCTAGCACAAACCCCACAGTACAGGCCCCCTAGCACAAACCCCACAGTACAGGCCCCCTAGCACAAACCCCACAGTACAGACCCCCCTAGCACTAATCCAACAGTGCAGGCCCCCTAGCACAAACCCCACAGTACAGACCCCCTAGCACTAATCCCACAGTACAGACCCCCTAGCACAAACCCCACAGTACAGACCCCCTAGCACTAATCCCTCAGTACAGACCCCCTAGCACTAATCCCTCAGTACAGACCCCCTAGCACGAATCCCACAGTACAGACCCCCTAGCACTAATCCCTCAGTACAGACACCCTAGCACTAATCCCACAGTACAGACCCCCTAGTACTAATCCCACAGTACAGACCCCCTAGCACAAATCCCACTTAGCATAGCACTTTACCTGTGTACAATGTAATTGGCCTGGCCTGCACTGTCTTATATTGTGTACACTGCTAAGCAGGCTGCTGTCCTGGCTGGCATTATATATTTATTAATAGTAAATGGCACACAGCGGCCTGGTATAAGATGGTATAAAACTCAGTAAAATGATTAAAACAGAAAGTTAATATTCTGAAGAGGAGTAATTGTCCTATGAAAAGCAATGCCATTTAAAAAGTAAAATAATTCTCCCAATATATCACATATTAAGGGGTCCATCAGTACTAGTATATCCCATAATAGGGAGCAGGGGCCCTATTATGGGATATACTGTGAGAGACACCCTATTATGGGATACACTGACTGAGAGCGGCACAAACCCCATAGTACAGACCCCCCCAGCACAAACCCCTCAAGCACAAACCCCACACAAATCCCTCAAGCACAAACCCCATAGCACAAACCCCACAGTACAGGCCCCCTAGCACAAACCCCACAGTACAGACCCCCTAGCACTAATCCCACAGTACAGACCCCCTAGCACAAACCCCATAGTACAGGCCCCCTACCACAAACCCCACAGTACAGACCCCCTAGCACTAATCCAACAGTGCAGCCCCCCTAGCACAAACCCCACAGTACAGACCCCCTAAGACTAATCCCACAGTACAGACCCCCTAGCACTAATCCCTCAGTATCGACCCCCTAGCACTAATCCCTCAGTACAGACCCCCTAGCACTAATCCCTCAGTACAGACCCCCTAGCACTAATCCCACAGTACAGACCCCCTAGCACAAACCCCACAGTACAGGCCCCCTAGCACAAACCCCACAGTAAAGACCCCCCTAGCACTAATCCAACAGTGCAGGCCCCCTAGCACAAACCCCACAGTACAGACCCCCTAGCACTAATCCCACAGAACAGACCCCCTAGCACAAACCTCACAGTGCAGGCCCCCTAGTACAAACCCCACAGTACAGACCCCCTAGCACTAATCTTTCAGTACACACCCCCTAGCACTAATCCCTCAGTAGGCCCTATTATGGGATATACTGTGAGAGACACCCTATTATGGGATACACTGACTGAGAGCGGCACAAACCCCACAGTACAGACCCCCCAGCACAAACCCCTCAAGCACAAACCCCACACAAATCCCTCAAGCACAAACCCCATAGCACAAACCCCACAGTACAGGCCCCCTAGCACAAACCCCACAGTACAGACCCCCTAGGACTAATCCCACAGTACAGACCCCCTAGCACTAATCCCTCAGTATCGACCCCCTAGCACTAATCCCTCAGTACAGACCCCCTAGCACTAATCCCTCAGTACAGACCCCCTAGCACTATTCCCACAGTACAGACCCCCTAGCACTAATCCCTCAGTACAGACTCCCTAGCACTAATCCCACAGTACAGACCACCTAGTACTAATCCCACAGTACAGACCCCCCTAGCACAAATCCTACTTAGCATAGTACTTTACCTGTGTACAATGTAATTGGCCTGGCCTGCACTGTCTTATATTGTGTACACTGCTAAGCAGGCTGCTGGCCTGGCTGGCACTATATATTTATTAATAGTAAATGGCACACAGCGGCCTGGTATAAGATGGTATAAAACTCAGTAAAATGATTAAAACAGAAAGTTAATATTCTGAAGAGGAGTAATTGTCCTATGAAAAGCAATGCCATTTAAAAAGTAAAATAATTTAGAGCCTGCACACTGAATTCTCATACATCAGTAAAGGTCTGCACATGAAGTAACTCCAACACAGATATATACTGTACACAGGCTGTTAATATTTATAGGCCACAGATACCCTGTGTATGTAGGCCTTAGACAACATGACCAGCTTGCCATGCCCCCAGGGCCATCATCGATGCAGTGCCAGTGACCAGCTTGCCGTGCCCCCCATCATCAATGCAGTGACCAGCTTGCCTTGCCGTGCCCCCATCATCAACTTGACCAGCTTGCCGTGCCCCCAGGGCCATCATCAATGCAGTGCCAGTGACCAACTTGCCGTGCCCCCATCATCAATGCAGTGCCAGTGACCAGTTTGCCGTGCCCCCAGGGCCATCATCAATGCAGTGCCAGTGACCAGCTTGCCGTGCCCCCCCCATCATCAATGCAGTGACCAGCTTGCCTTGCCGTGCCCCCCATCATCAACTTGACCAGCTTGCCGTGCCCCCAGGGCTATCATCAATGCAGTGCCCGTGACCAGCTTGCCGTGCCCCCATCATCAATGCAGTGCCAGTGACCAGCTTGCCGTGCCCCCAGGGCCATCATCAATGCAGTGCCAGTGACCAGCTTGCTGTGCCCCCAGGGCCATCATCAATGCAGTGCCAGTGACCCAGTGGCCAGCTTGCCGTGCCCCCAGGGCCATCATCAATGCAGTGCCAGTGACCCAGTGACCAGCTTGCCGTGCCCCCAGGGCCATCATCAATACAGTGCCAGTGACCCAGTGTCCAGCTTGCCGTGCCCCCATCATCATTGCAGTGACCACAAGCTTGCCGTGCCCCCATCATCAATGGCAATGCAGTGAGTCCACCAGCTTGTCTGCCCTGCCCCCCCGGCCCCCCCATCAATGCAGAGACCAGCATGCGTGCATGCCCCCTTCAAAGCAGACAGTGTCAGTGTCTCAGTGACAGACAGTGTGTGGGCCGGCCCCCCCCTGAGGCATCACAAACTTACCTCACTCACAGACGGACCGGATGTAGATCTGCGTGGTGCTGCTGATGAGTCGACTACTCACACACTGACTGTCTGTGCCGGACTCTGCAATGTGAAGAAGAGGAGACTGGAGACTGGTCACTCACTGCCACTGGACTGGTGACAAACGAACTCACTCTCTGACTGAATCCTACGCGCGGACCGCGGCTTTCCTCTCTGCTCTCGGCGCCGGCGGGTGGGAAGGTGATCACGTGACGCCGGGACGGTGAGTGACTGGCGCACGCACCGCCCTCACGCGTCACGTCACCAGGTCCCGGGATGTCCTCCTGTGTGATTGGTCCAGGCTGGAGCCTGGACCAATCACAGCCAGGACATCAGTAAAGTGGGGTGTGTCGGGGCGCATTGCTCTGCGCCCTGATGACCCCAGAAGGCTGCCAATTGGCGCCTCTGCCCGCCGCACGTGGGGTGAAAAACCCCACCCCCCCCATACCCACCACTAGGTCCAGCACCCCTAGTGGGCTGAAAATTGGATTTTTTTAATCTTTTTTTTTCCTGGCCACAGATTGGGGGGGGGGGCGGCGCCCCTCCGCCCCCCTCTAGACAGTGTAGCTCAGTGTTAAACTACAGAGGGGATCTTCCATCTGGTCCTTCCTTAAGTTCCTGTCTGAATGCTTAGGTAGGTCGTTGTCCCTGACCTGGGAAAAATCACAGTAGTATTTATGGACACCTGCCACTGAGACTCTGACGGCTTTGGCCCCAGTTGTTCCTCTGGCCTGATGTTCCCCTCCCTGGCACAAGGCTTGTATCCCTTCTGGTGTCAGTTAAGTCCACTCTTCAGAACAAGCCCCTGTGTCATAGGGTCTCCTCCATAGGGCATCAGCATCCCTGTTTCTGACCCCTAGATGGTACTTTAAGCTGAAACTGAATACTGATAGGGTGGCCAATCCCCTTTGCCCAGTTGCATCCAGCTTGGTGGTGGTTATCAGTCTTACAACATGTAATGGTGGCGCATAGGAACAACACAAACGGGATCCAAGTGAATGCAATAGAGAGTGTCCAGTATAGAAAGCTCAATTTATTGATTAAAAAGGGTAGGACAACTACGTACATAGTCAGGCAGGGGCATCGCCAGGTTTGAAGACTGAATGGCCGATTTCCAAATGCCGCTGTGTGCTGGGAGAGGGGAATCCTTGCCAGAACCAGCCGACGCGAGGATAAACCGCCACTGCGCTGCTCTGATGTGATGGCCGGAAGTAAGTCACTCGCCATGCAGGAACCAGGGTGGAACGCAAACATCCCCTGTGGCCATGACTACGTGTTTCACATGCATGCTCTTTATCAAGTCACCCATTCTTCTTCTGCACCACCAATATGGGGAAGGCATAAGGACTCCTAGACTCCCTGATATTGCCTGATCTCTTCAGTTCTGTCAGCTGCTCACGTAAATCTTCTAGGTCCCCCAAAGGGATCTGTCTGACTCTTTCCCTGAATGGCTTGTCTTCCTGAAGCGAATCTGGTGCTGGGCACTTTTCGCACACCCCACATCAAACTCATTTTTCGAAAACATATCCTGCCATCTCAGGAGATGGGCTTTGACCTTTCATTTCTACTCATGTGATAGTGGAGTGTTTTGTGGGTAAAACTGTTCTATGCAGATTCTGTCCTTCTCTCCCTTCCCCAAATCAGATGGTGAGACTGGAGTAGCCAAAAGGAGAAATTGCATGACAAATAGTCTTTAATTTCTCAATGACACATGACTGTTACATGTATATTGTTTTTAACTGTTTGTTGTAAATAAACAATATTTATGTAGTTTTTAAATACTTGTGTTCCCTTTCATTGTCAGTAAAGTTCATTACGTTTTGTTGTTTTTCTATGGATGTACACTTATGGATGTGGCAATTGAGAGGCATATTCTTTTTGTCATATCTGCACTATTCAAGCTGCTATTAACTTAAGTTGCTGGAATGTACAGTAAGTGTGTTATTTTCTTTGTTACAATAAATATGCATAGTCTAAAAGGATCCCACGCTCCTGTCCATTTGGTTTTTCATGTAGTTTCTGGTATTGGCCCTGATCCATTGGAGGAGCTAGCAGAAACCAGTTCACTGGCCTTGTATGGACTTTTTATTCCAAGATACCACAGCTCTCATCCTTTATTATTTTGGGTTGTGCTTTGGTTGTGAGTTTTTATTTGTATCTTAATACGTACTAAATATACTAAGCCTGTAGACTTTAACTTACTCATTAGAAACTGTGTCAAACATTTTGCAAAATCCAAGCATACTTTATCCACAGCCACGCCTTTGTCTATGTTTTTACTTACTTCCTCATAAAAATATAGCAGATTTGTTTGATATTGTTGGTCTTTCATCAACCCATGCTCTCTTTTGTTTACAATATTATTTTCTAGCAAAAACTCTTTTCTCATGTTACACCTGCCTTGTCTGTTGTTGTTTGCCTTTAAATAATGTTGTCCCTACCTCACTCTGTAGCTAGGAGATGCTCTATGAGTTAGTCCCACCATTCTTCATGCTAAAGTCTCCATTCACCACATGTACTATATTCTGCTGGATCTAGTCATACCATGATTTTATGACCTATCTGAAGTTTTTGTATTTAAAAGCTTTGTATGATCTGCAGGATGTCATTTGGATTTAAGTCACTATCTGCTAATCCTACTGAGACCATAAGTTACAGTTATCTTGCCAGAACTGATATAGAGATCACACTTGCAGATCTTAGTTTGGGGGTCATTTGGCTCAGGTAAGCACCCTTTGATGACACTGTGGGGGTTTGTATTCACTTGGAGGATTTTGCTTATGTAGCACCCTACAGGTAGGTGCTAGGTAAATATATAGTGGGCCTCGTCTGCTTAACAGCAGGGCTGTGATTTGTTAGGTAGTGTGTCAGGGCTTCCAGATGTGCCTGCTGAAAGGAGAGGTATCCCCACTGGCTCCTGTGAGAGGCTTCTCATAGGGCAGTGCGGGAAGCCCAATCAGGGGACACATCCCAGCTTGTAACTACCCCAGAAGACAGATTAGGCTGCAAAGGATTCTGGGAGTGGGTATAAGTTTGGGGGAAGTCCGTGACAGGGTGTCTTTGGCGGGAGCAGAGTCCCAGGAAGGGGAGTGGGGCTGTTTCTCCTCCTGTCTGAGGAAGGTGGATGTCTCAGGGTGTCGCCTGAGTGTCCAGAGCATGCTGAGTGAGCTGAGGGGATCCAGTGTGCCGAGAGAGCCTGCGGAGAGAGAGAGGGGTTCAGTTCCAGGAAAGCCTACACAGGTCGTCGTGAGGATTGCCCCTGGGGGTCTGCCTGAAGTAATAGGGGACCACTCCGGAAGATGTTCGGGGATCCAGTGCCAGCTAGTTGTAAAGAGGGTACCTAGGTTGAGGACCCTGAAGCTACAGAGGGGGTACATGATCTGTGGACCCTGAAGAGTTCAAGTGAAAGGGGGCACCTACAGTTTGGGCCCTGAATTGTGCAGAGTGTGTCAGTGGCAAGTACAGCTATACAGAGTTCTATTTTATACTACCTCAAGCTAGCTAAAGCGGGGGACAGTATTCTGTGACTTCCACAGCACGACAGTGTCAGGAGTTCTACAGTTCTCAGTCCTGGATCTTCTGGACTAATAGTCGAGGATTCAGTACTTCTGTGTTCTAAAGGACAATTACAGTGTCAGAGAGTGTTGGCTGGCACCGGCTGACATCAAGGAAGCGCCAACGGGCATTTTCCAGGAGTAAAGCCCCACATGTAATTAGTTCAAGCCTCAAGGAGTATCCCACTCATTTCCTTCTCCCATCCCCTTTAAATCCAATAAAAAAACACAAACAAAGATGCCCGACTTGTCGCTGCTTCAGTTGTCACACCCAGGGTCACAGCTCACATGGGCTGGAGAAAGTACCGGTACTAATGGCAGACCCACATCAGGCCACAGGCCTGGAAACCTTGCTACACTTACAAAGGAGAACACAGAAGTTCCACTGGCACTTTTTAGTTTGTTTTACACTGTGTTTCATGTGTTGTTCAAGATGCTTTTTCTGGGTATTTAAAGTCTTTAGCGCAGCCTTACTTCTTTACACAGCTTTAAGTCACCTGTAGCCAGGTGACAACTGCACCCTGTTGGAGGCAGGGGTGAACCGCAAGGTAGTGAACCCAATAACAGACTGCTGCGGATGGACAGAAACGTGAGTCCAAGATTCCCCAGGGCGCGAAGTCTAAGACCCAGCAGGTGTTCACCAGAGCCTCTAGTGGTGAGGATGGACTTGGCTGAAGCTGGGCCCAGGTCGCAGCCCCTGGGGTCCCCCGGGTCACGCTCCGTAGGGAGAGAGGGGAAGCAGCCACTCAGGACACACGGAATGGTGATGGGTAAGCCGAGGTCGGGGTAACAGGCAGATGAGGGTAACCAAGGGACAGGCCAAAGATCAGGGTCACAGGCAAACAGGAGTAGTCAGAAACAAGCCAAAGTCGGTACACTGAAAGGTAGATCAAGCACACCGCAGACAGGAAGACAAACACTGTTGAACAGTAAAGCAGACCTGCAGTGCGCTGGTTAATATAGACTTCCTGGAATGGCCTGGGGTGGAGCCAAACAGGGAAGAGAGATGATAAAAGCAGCCAGAAGGAAGAGTCTGGCCTCTAATGCAGACATGAGGAAGAGGTAAGCTACCAGACACTATTGCATGTCCATGACAAGCTTGGAGAGTCAGAACAGTAAAAAAAAAATAATTTAGCTCCAGGAGAAAATCAATTTTTTATAGCTTTGGTCAAAAAAATCTCATTCAGCTTTAGCAAGACACCACTTAGCTACAGACAAAAAAATCTTCTTTAGCTCCAGCCAAAAATCCATTAGAGCGTCAGTCAAAAAAATCATCTATAGCTCATCAAAAAAATCATCTATAGCTCTGGACTACCCTTTGGAATGTGATATCACCCTGGATGTACAGCAGCAGGTGAATCCTGGACAGGTGGAAACCCTAACTTAAAAACAGCAAGAACCAGAATTCTTTCCAGTTCAGGAACTAGGCAGACAAGGTAAACACTTTGTTAAACCAACTTGGGAGGTTTAACAGAATTTTGAGGCTGAAAAAAAAGAAGTGCTGGCTAACGTCAATTGCTTATGGACTAAAACAATTGATTGCATGCCTTTCCTCTTTCAAATTTTTTATGAAGTGCTGCAACTAGAGGCCACTCTCAAAAAATTAATTACTACCCATGAGAGTTTTCAAAGACAGTGCTTTAAAGTAGAAATATAGTTAATTTTTTTTTTAATTTTGCGGTGTCAGGTATAAATGCCTTTAAATCACCATTACTCCAAAATGTGCTTAATCTCACCACACCAGCCAACCTAAGTGACTTCATTCTGCTTGCAGCTGTGCATCCAAAGTCTAAAAACTCAGAGATGCCACAATTTGTTAAATACATGCTTTGCAAAGAGCTCACCAAGGTCTCAATAGGTTTGATGACAAATATGAAAACTACAAAGGCTAGATATCCACCTTAAAAGCCACAATCAGTGAACTAGGTATCACAACTACAGAAGAACTAGAGCTATTTATGAGGTGGCTTGGTCCCCAATCTGGTGGAATGGATCAAAAGACTCAAAGCTGTTCACATTGACAGCCCTGCTTCAAGGTTGATCATAGCTTTGGCAGCTCAGAACCCATTGAGAAAGCTTTATTTTAAAGGTTGCAAAGCTTCCAAAAAGATACCTGGCAGAGACAACCTAAAGTTTCAAGAGTTTAGGTACCTTCTCTTGGACCTTCACCTCACCCAAAGTTGATACCCAGCCTTAGTTATCAAGATGCCAAGGCCTGCAAACTCATGCATTTCATATAAAGACCCCTGAGGTCCAGTGTCTGTGAAAAGGATTGATCAAATGGCAAACTAGCAAACCCAACCAGCAAGTAGGGGACATGGTCCTTTTAAAAGAAAAGGATGAACACTGAAACCATTGGTCTCATTGCAAAGACTGCACCAAGCAATGATGGAAAGGTTCAGAAGTGGAAGTCAAAGTAATTAAGGAAGGATAGACCTGACTCTACTTCAGGTCTTTCAATGAACTGTTACTTCTTTTGCCAAAGGAAGAGGATTTATCTTCTAAACCAACAACTTTATTCAAAGGGAGATGTGAATGACTGGTGCTTGTTACTGCCTTCCCCTCTTAAGAACTTGATTCAGATGGAGGTAAAAAGTACTGGTGAGTGTTGCTGCCTTCCCGTCTAAAGATACAATCATAAACTGTCTTCTGTGATATCTTACAGATGCCAGTAGTGTCTTTAATGTTTACATTATTCTTCTCAACATTGATATAGACCTAAATTGTTTCGTATCCAATTTTTGAGGGACATTCATTTTTTCCCCACATTAGATGTACTGTATTTAGTAGGAGTTAGAGACTTCTCTTAAATGGTAATAATCGCACATTGAGCAGAGTTCCCTTTTATACAACCATTGACAGGTGTACATATTCTCTTGGGGTAAAGTTAAAGCTCCTCTGTGCATGGTGTTGATTTATTACCGGCAGATGCTGCACCTCCCCCTTTTCCTTCTATCTTTCTTTTCTGTCTGTTTTTTGGTTTTGGTTTTGTGTTTAGTTCGTTTATGAGAGGAGCCTTCCTTTAGGTTTGATTAAACATAATAGGCTAGATGGGACTTTAAGTGAGACCCCAGCAGGTAGTGCCCGGCATCTCCATCCCTATAACAAGAGTTAGGTTCTATGGATAGGGTTGGAGTTCTCCTGTATCGGTGACATTTGTGCATAAAACAGTTTACCTTAAATTGTTTCTAGCAATGGAGTTCCCCTTTAAAGACAAGATGTGTCTATTTTAATTGGTCATCATCTGGCCTCTGAGTGGTATTTACAAGTAACCATGGTTAACTTTTATCTATCTATGACGGGACACCTTCTTTTATTAGAATTGAGAGAGTTGGAGTTCCCCTATAATCGGTTAGGATTGAATTGAACTGTATATGGGACTTTCACTTGGTCACCTAATACTTCACATGTGTGGCGTTTGGGACTTTATTTAGGACTTTTAAATTGGATTGTATATGGGACTTCTATTTAATCACTTCATATTTCACATGTGTGACATTTGGGACTTTATTTAGGACTTATTTTTATTTTCATTATTGTATTTTGTTGTCTCATACCTATTTTCTTGTTTGCAGTGGGGGGCACTTTTATCTGATTGATAGGCCTTGCTCCAATCCAGAGGAATCATGCCACTCATTTTTGAGTCTCTAAAAATTAGAAACATGAGTTTGAAATAATTGGACTTAACTCTTTGAGGACAAATGGATGTATGCCATCTGATCCAGGTGCTTCATTGACTTTCTTTTGTCTAAAGGTTTCTGAATCATATCAGTATTATGTGATTGTGTTTTATTTTTCAATTCTATCCCCATGAATGGAATTGAGCTCCCCTAATTTCCTTTGTAGAAGGTTCATATAATACATTTTCCTTTTTGCCCCCAGCCACCAACTCTATATTATCTTGTAAAAGGTCTACATGCTCAGATCTGACTTTTTTTTTACTATTAATACATTTGAAAAATGTTCAGGGGTTTGTCCTGCTTTCTTTTGCAACCTGCCATTTGTTTTTAAATTTTCCAGCCTTGATTTCCTTTTTACATATTTTGTTATATTCTTTGTAACTTTTAGATTATGATAGGGTTCCTTAATTTTTATATTTTTTAAATGCTCTTTTTCATTATTTATAGCTTTTTAACTTTGGACATAAGCCAAGGGTTTAGATTTTAACCTTTTAAACCTTTAAAATGTATTGTCCATGGGAATACATTTTGCAGTGTTTGCATACATTTGATTTGAAGCATTCTCACATCTGTTCTGGGTTTTTAATCATAATATTTTCTCCCAAGTTAAATCTTGAAGAGCAGCACTCAGCTTTGGAAAATTTGCCCTCTTAAATTTAAGTTTTTTTTATCTTTCCAGTATTGTTTTTTCCCTTGTTATTTACAGCTTACACAGCTGCTGTCTTTCAATAAATCATGAAGGACTTAACCATGCTTTCAGCAGTAGCTTGACTGGTAAGAGTCATATCTGCAGCAGCTTTATAACAGGTTATAGGGCCAACTCCAGCCAAAATAATTAACACTGCTGCAGATACAGATACGGCTCAGAGTTAGAGCAAAACAGCCTTTGGAAAAGAGAATGGTCAGAAAGCATATATGATGGTACTAAAAGTGTTTCATCAAAGTTTTCAGTAGGTAGCCTAACAAACCAGAAATACCAGTCCTAGAAGCTTAAAATGAAGGTGATGTTGAAAACAGAGGGTACATTAAAGTGAATTCAAGGGCAAATCCATCTAGACGAGTAGACCGAGAAAGATAAAAAAGTACTATATAGTACTTAAAGTACTATATCCATGAGAATAGATGATCATCAAATTGTGCACATCCCAAGTGTAAAACAGCAAAAATGTCAGAGAAGCTACCAAAAATACACAAGAGAGTGAACCTTAGCAATAAACTGTACTTAATTAGAAGCTATAGCAGACTAAGCTAATGAAAGACCAGCACATACAGGATTGTATAAGATTTACTTTAGGAAATAGCAGAACACCCGCGAGCTATGGCAGAAGAAATAAAAGACTTTCAAATAACAGCACTGCTACTCAGTGGTCTCTCAGACAACTATGTAACATTGGTTCCAGTACATGATGTTTGCCCAGATGATAAGCTTATCCTGCAATATGTTAAAGGAAAGCATATGGATGAAAATAAGCAAAAACAGAATGTGCAAGCAATGAAAATTCTCCTACAGCAGAATCTTCAGAAAGAACCAACCAAAGATAATTTATTGATGACTACTCAAAGTATACTGAACTCAACCTGTTAAACAGCAAAAATGAAGTTCCAGGTAAACTTGAACAATATCTTGCGCAAGTAAGGAACAACCTTTGCAAAATTCCTAAAATACTCTGCAGAGATAATGGCATAGATTACCTAAGTAGTAAAACACAAGCTTTTCTGGGGAAGCACAGAGTTATGTTCCAGAACACTGCACTATACCATTTAGAACAAAATGATTCACTTCTCAGATGACTACTTATCATACTCAGGAATAGCTGAGTGGATACATAAAGAGAACCTAGACAACCCCCACTGTGAAGCCCCCTTCACACCTCCCCCTTTTTTTTCTTTTATTTCTCTTCCCCATTTCTTTCTCTCTCCTCTCTCTCTCCTTTTTTATGACACTGACGGTAACCTCCATACTTTCTAAAAATATGTTAAAATACCCAATCGGTATGCACAAACCATCTACTAAGAATGTCTAGTGTGCAGTTATCATTACATTAAGGTTGAGAGGTCAGTGGGTCCCCATGCCGGCCAAGAGATAAATGCCAGTGGAGGTCTTCCTCCTCTCACTTAGCCCATACAGAACAGGTTCCCTCTAGCACTGTCTATTATATGGCAATACTTTGTATGGCTAGTTATGCTTTGCTAATGGAAAGACAGTTGGTATATATTGCAATTATTAGGTCTCACCCTTTTATTTTATGATTTTTTTTGTGTGTAATGTTTATTATGTACTACAGTTAACTGACCTCAGGATGATGATGCCATGTATTGTTAATGCTTCCATTTCATGCATACCTTTAAATAAAGAATAATAAAAAATATATATATTTTTTACTCTAGGTTCACCCTCTGCTTTATGTGTGGGCCACATTTGCATGGGCACAGCAGCCTATTCAAAGAAATGAGCTTCTGTGCATGCTTTTCTGCAAAAAAAAAGTAGCATGCACCTTTTCAAAAAAGGGGCCTCAGGAAAATAGCATTGTCTTTTTGGCCATGTGATTTCCCTGCATTTCCTGCACCCGCAAACAAGCTGCGTGCTGAGATGTGTGGGAATGCCATTCAAAATGATCTCCTAATAGCAGTGAGGTTGCGTGCGTGGGAACAGATGTGATTCCCGCACCAGAGTGCACAGTGTGGGCTAGTGTGAACCTATTCTAGAAGAGAATAAAATGGGGCAAAAGCTTATATGTCATCAACTTACTGGGGAAAGGCAATTATGACAAACTGCTGAGAAACTTTCATATGAGCTATGAATGGAAAGAAGCCTGACCTGAAAACACATCAAAATCTTTAAAAGCAAAGCACACACACGTCCCTTTAGAAAAGCATAATAAATGGGAGCCTTGTGCTAAGGATGATATATTTGTCTGCCTCTGTGAGTCTTAAAATGGTTTAGAAGTCTGCATCCAGACACCAGTAAGGTAACATTTTGCAGAAATGCTGAGGTGTCAAAAGCCACATGAAGGGACACAGTTAGCACCATCTGATTGACAACCTGTGCAGGGAGTCCCACCAGTAAATGAAAAGAAACACACCATTACTGCAATTGGAATTGGCATTAGCAATTTATTCCCTGCAAAGAAAGGACCTGAACTACTGGAAAAACAAAAAATCTGTACGACCAATACAGCTAGATACTTGTCATACATAGTTCGTAATACACCATAGCCTGAGCCAGCATCATCAAAAGAATTGCAAACGCTCATGGGAAGCAGGTGTTGTATAAACCTGCAGGTGAAGAGATTACATCTCTCAACCTGTTCCAAGCTTGGGAACTTAGAATGCAAAGATGTCAGCACAGCAATGAAAACAGTTTACCTAAAGTTAAAAGTGAAAATATTTTACCCCACAATATACAGTATAGACAAGCATCAGAGGCATTTTATAATTTGCAACCTCCAGATATAGGAGTTGCTGCATCACTTTCCTGCAGATGCAAAAGTAAACCCTCAAAAAGGGACTGCAATGCATTTAAAAGACTCATGAAGTACCTAAAACAAACTCAAGAGATAAATTTAAGATCATCTGCAAATGGTGACCCAGAACTTCCAAAGCAAATGGAACAGGATGGGAAGCAGTTGAGTGAGGGTGTTAACAGGCTGTTTATACAGACATAAGTGGAACAACTATTCTCATATACAGTATTATACTGTGATTAGTAGTTGTGCATCTTGGTGGTAGAATTATACTGAATACTTGTATAGTATTGTTTTTCCTGGTGGAACCTTTATGGTTATGATGTAATACCCTACTTCTCTCCAATAAGACAAAAAGAGCTTAGCCATGTTTCTGAACCATCCTGACAAGTAAGAACTATGTATGCAGAATCTTTCCAACTTATTTACTAATGATTGCCATTTAGGACAAAGTATGGCTACAAAAGTTTGTTCATTATACTAAAGACCAGCTCTACAATAGCTGTAACCAAATAACAAATCTTTGCCAGCATGAGGTATCAACACACTGTTACAGCATTATGACTTTAAATGGTTCTCCTTACATGCATGGATCAGTTGCCTAACAACTGGAAAAACTATCCATAGAAAGTACAACCAGGAAGAATACTGTATTGCTTTTTTATATAGATTTCCTTTAGCTTTATCCTTTCCTGGATTCCCTCTCTGATGCTAAGTTGTTGTTCAGTGAGCAGGCTGAAGGTGAAGAAGTGACACAGACAGCTGCATTGCTAAACCAAAAGATAAGTCTGACACCTGCCTGGTTTTGCAAAATTGGCAAACAAAGTAAAATGACCTATACGGATGTCATCTATTTGGTTAACACTTTTTGGGAGTTCTACTTTAAGATTAGACAATAATTTATAAGGTGTTTTTTTTTCCAAAACGTTTTATTGAAGCATAAAGGATGGTAAAAAGTTGTACAAACATGTGAACAATCCGATCAACATTCTAATTTTGCAATGTGAACAACAAAGTATAAGACAGGCATGACAAATAAAATGGACCATACTTGTGCATTGTAGAAAAAAAATACTTTACCAACATCCCAAGCATATACAGTAGGCTCACACTGCTGCTGATACCTCTGTCAGGGTGAATATGCAGTAGCTGAAAAGATCACAGGGCAAGTTTCTCTTGCTCAAAAGACAGGTTTACCAGTAGACATACAGACTGGGGGAAAAAAATCACACAAAAGACTTGTATGTCCAGTGTGTTCCTTTGCAAGTACAATAGCCACAGATGTGTTACAGAGCTGTTTTATTTTAATGGCCACTCTGTTGGTGTTCAATAATATTAATTTGATGGTCTGAGATGATTTAAAGTATCCCAGTGACTGTTGAGTGAGGGAAGGTGTAAAGGTAGAGCATATTCCATCTGTGTGAAAAGAGGCACCAACTCAGTTAAAATATTTGGAATAAAACTCGATTTTCCCTTTCAAGTTAAAAAATGCAATGGAGAGTTTGCAAAAATATCTATATTATAATATTTGTAAAAATAATATATCCCAAATGTGATGGAAAAGGAACAAAATTCCTCTTTCATATTTACAGCAGAACATAACTGTATCTGAGCACAACAAACGAAAAACATTATTTAATTCCTTTTTTATATTAAAAGCAAACACAACATTCCATTTATGTCTCCATGCCTTATATTGTTGAGAAAACATTTTGAAAAACAACCCCCTAGCATTTCTAGTTGAGGCCATCTTGAGTAAGGGTAGATGATTCATGTAACATTTACTTCTTGGAATCTATCTGCCATTGGGTCAAGTATACAGACGGATGGGTGTGCTTAGCTTAGAAAGACCCTCCTTCCCCCCTCCTAGTAAAAGCAAAACATAAATGCCCATGAATGACATCATTTTGGGCTAGACCAGGAGGTAACTGAAGCAATATAAAAAAAGTTTAAAACAAGTAAATATCATATACTTTCCTATTCATTTATTAATGCTAGCAGCATAGGAATTAAAATAGTTAATGCTGATAAAGGTAGTAAAATTCTTCTTCCAGATCTTACTGGTGTAGACTGAGGAATTCCTTCTTAACATATTTTATATTTTACCTGCCTATAATACTGTACACAATCATATGTATTTCTGATAAATTAATTTATAACTTACTGGACACATTCACAAATACATAGATACAGGATAGGTCACCTTTTTTTAAACTAAAATAAAAAAAAACTTTTAAGTAACATCACCTTGTGTACCTGAATGTGAAACACCTTCTTTAGAATTGCATCCATTATCTGTTGTGTGTCCCTTTGCTCTTCTGCCCAGATTGTTGCTGTACATTACCCAGTCAACTAAATTAAACTCAACAGCATGGGTCTATCCTAAAAATAAATGTTATCCTTCAGCAAAAATCTGTCACCTTGGATTCCATTGTATTATGTAGAAACATGGGCCGCTGATTAATTAAAACTGGCATTTGGTAGATAAAATGAAAATCAGCAGGATGGTTCAGTCCATTAAGTCCACTTGGCCTTAGTCTGTAAAATAAAGTGCACTTTGCATTATCAATACGATGGAAGGGAGAATTTTAAAGGATACTATGTTCTTTAATCATTTGTTATCCGAAAGCAAAGATTACACTGCATAACATTTTTTATCTGTTATATTTAGCCTTTATCAACATTTATTGGGAATGATTATTCAACATTTTTTTTTCTTTACTTGCAGATTAATCCAGTCCACTCTTGATAATTAAAAAAGCAATGGAAGATGGAAGGCCTGGAGATAATGGTGTCAAATATCTTGGTACCACAGGGCAAACACGCAAACCATGCAGTGTGCCAGCAACAAAGCAGTAAGCCTGGGATGTTCTCCTTCCGGTGAATGGATGAAATAGATATAAAAAGATAAAACACCTACTAGGACCTGAAGGTAAATTGTAAGCACCAATACCACCAATATCACCAGTAAGCAACATCTAGAGGGAAAACAGTAACATTTTGTTAAATACAGCCAAATGACCTTACTGGGCACATAGAAGTTCTTCTGAGCCTGTTGCAATCATTTGTGAAAGAATAGAAGCTCCATTAATGCATTTTTATAATTGCTCGCTTCCTGATTTCTGCCTAATTTGTTATTCACATACATTTTTTTTTTTATCTTGATAAGAAAATGAAAACAGTAATGCCACATGCTAATTTTCATTTTATATCTTTAGCTGCTTAAAATGAACAGGAATGTTTTGTCTTTTCACCACATTTTAGCACAGGTGCCACTATGGGGGATTTTAAATCCATTTTTCAAAAAAAATTAGGCGTACAAAAAAAGAGAATAACCAGGAGAATGCAATGAGGAAGTAGTAGAACTAGTAACCAAACAAACATACACTATATTACCAAAAGTATTGGGACACCTGCCTTTACACATACTGTACATGAACTTTAGTTTTCAATAAGTTTTTATTAGGAAGCAATAAAAGAGAAAAACAAGCAGACAAGGAATACAGTTTCAATACAATATGTGACACAGCATTAAAGAGACAGTGAAACTACCTTGCTGCATTAACAACATAACCAAAAAACCAGCAGAAAGAACAATTTGTGTCTGTCAAAACGTGCAGGGCACGTACTATAGAACCTTATCCGCAACCGATCATGTAAGGCCGGAAGCATAAAATGGGGAGTCAACCTCCCGCTATAGTAGCATGATACGGTACTAGAGTTACATCAATGTGAGCACAACAGAAGGCAAAAGAAAAATATGAGACGAGAACAACATAAAATGAGAAGGACAAATTAACTCTACTGAAAACTTCAGGTGCAGGAAAATTCAGACAATGATGTAGAAAACACAGCTGAACCTGCTACCTCCGAGAGCGTTGTACTGTACATGAACTTTAATGGCATCCCAGTCTTAGTCAGTAGGGTTCAATATTGAGTTGGCCCACCATTTGCAGCTATAACAGCTTCAACTCTTCTGAGAAGGCTGTCAATAAGGTTTCAGAGTGTGTCTATGGGAATGTTTGACTATTTTTCAAGAAGCGTATTGGTGAGGTCAGGCACCGATGTTGGAGAGAAGGCCTGGTTCACAGTGTGCTCTGTAATTCATCCCAAAGGTGTTCTGTTGCATTGAGGTCAGGACTCTATGCAGGCCAGTCACGTTTCTCCACCCCAAACAGGCTCATTGATGCCTGAACTTCGAATGAGAACAGTAAAAGGTTGTCTGCGAATAACGATGTATGAAACTCCTTCCTGCTCCACTTGAATACTATGATTTAGTGGTGTGTCTAACAAAAATCTGAGGTTCAGTTGCAAGATTAGAGAGTAATAGAGACAGGACCAAGGCAAGTGTCCTTATGAAGCTGTATGAAAGGAGATAGGAAACCAGGGGAATATACTGCACAGTGGGTACGCATACATGGTATGTAGAAACAGAAGGAACGGTCCTCTAAACCTGATGTAGTCCAAAACTGTGAACAGACATCCATGTTGTACTGTGTCACAGGCTTTTTCAGTGTCTAGTGTTGTGATGGCCCCTCCATACTTTGGGTTTACCCCACATTGCTTCTTCAGGGTGAAGAGTTTTTGTATGTTTGTAAGTGCAGATCTCTACTATGTAAAGCCTACTTATGTAGGATGTAGCAGAGAAGGCATCAAAGGGGCAAGTTTGTTTGGATACAATTTTTACATCAACATTAATAAAGGGAGATCAGTTGATGTGATCCTGGCCTAGCGGGCGGGGGAATTACCCTATTCATATTTGAAGGGGGTTCTCCTCCCTTTAGTCAGGTAAGCTAAACATTTGCCACATTTGTTTCCAAATTTATGAAACCTAAAATGGTTGAAAGCTTACAATTTTTATTCTAAAACAAATAAACATGTTATACTTGTCTGCTCTGTGCAGGTCCTGTGCCAGCTCTTTAGGTGCCTCCGCTTTTTGGTGCACCCCCATATGGCCTCACTCCAGAGCCAGGCAGTGTGTTTCCATGTCAATGGCTCCCACTACTCCCAGCCAAGTTTCTGAGAGAGGGAAGAAAGGACAGAAGACCTGCAGATGGGCTCAGTGCTGGATCAATACAGGACTCAGGTAAGTATGTATGGGGGAATGGAGGAACAGCAACTGGAAGGTTTTTAACCTTAATGCATACAGTAGAATGTCAGAGTCATGGACCTTGGCAATAAGAGTGATCTGATCATCCTAAAAGGGCTCATTAATATAATCAGCACACAGGGCTGTGTGTGGGAGTCAGAAGGTGCTTAGAACATTCTCAATCAGTTTCTTTGTAAATGGCCCAACTGACCTGACACCCCAGGGTTTCCAGAAACAGCATATTGCATGGTATTTATTTTCCAAAAATGAACTGTTGCAGTACTGTTGTTAGAAGGACTGGGTTTAGGGACCTCAATGATAGTTTTAAGCACCTCAAAGCATTGGTTTAAACCATAGTCTGTCCTTTACTAATATTATTACTTCACTTTTATTCTTATGTATCGTTTGCTAATTTTTAATCAAAGTCCAAAGTTTCAGAGGTTGGTTGTTAGCAATATTTATCTCTAGAAATGTGTCTGATTTCCAGAAGTGAACATCTGCAGATTAGAATCCTTCTTTACATGGGTAATATATTAGATAATATCACAATATAAGCCATTAGAAGACCATAATGCACATAGCACCACTTAGAAAGATAAGTATTTGAGCAAATGCAGCATGGTATAACCCGATATGATCTTCTGACCCAGCATTGCATTGCTCTGAGCACTGTGTTATTACATTCTAAGAGTTTATCTGATATTTCACAGTATTAATATTTTGTAAATGTGTAGCAGGAGGCAGAACAACTGAGTTTGTTAATTTTGTTCAAAAGCTTGTGTTTAGGTGTTGAAGATAACTGATATAACTATCAGCCACATAATTTGTTTAACCTACAACACTAGTTTGATCTGATGCACTCTGTTCATGCACTTGCCTTATCATTAGTTATCTGTTCAGGCTATTTCTAGTTCCCCCCCCCCCCCTTTAGCTGCTTGGCAGAGATTATTTTCTCACAGATGACAGGTTAATTTAAATACATGGTACCAAGCAGGTATAAGAGACCTCAAATGTGTTTGTCAAACAGCTTCTGTCAGGATCATAATGTCAAAATGGCATTAAAGATTAAAGGAAATTTCTAATCTATAACTAACACAAGCAATGCAAATGTGTGCATCTGTCATTTCACCCAGACCATATCTGGCCCTTCCATTTTTAGAGATAAGAAGCTCAGAAACATTGGAGGGGGATGCAGCATATTGTAGCTTTTATTGCTGGATGGATTAAGAGAAGACCTACTGTACTTAAAGTATATACGTAGCAGGAACCATGATAGGCTAAGGGGATAGAACATATATAGCAGAAACCATGATAGCTTACGGGAATAGAAATATAAGAGAGCCCTTTGCTGGCTTAGTTTACTGGTGTAGGTAATGAGGTTGTCATCATGATCCTTCTTGAACAACTTAGTGTGACAATGACATGGATCAGGTAGTGAAAAAGCCAGGATGATATGCCTAGAACCTGCACCATTAAAAATCAAGCCAACAATGGCACCGTCCACATTTCTATTCTCACAGGCTTACCTTAATAATAAAGCGCTTTGGTTCATTCACATAATGCACTGGGATATCTTCCTTTTTGTCTGTCTTGGAATGCTACAGAAAACATGGTTATGTAATGACATGGCATATTTCTTTATAGCATTAGAGCCCATAGTTGATTAATGACATACCCACAGTAGTGGGTATATGATGCCCTGGGCTTCATATAGCCTGAAAGGGAAATCACAGTGTGATAATTCTGAAGGGGACAGTGCCATAGCAGAATTGAGTTTTGCAGCATTTTAAAAAGTGCTGGGCTATAGGTTGTATTTATTTATTTTCTTTTCAATGTAAGATGTAATTTGGCTTTCAATGATGAACAGGTGAAACAATAAGCTGTATGTAATGTGAGGGCTATACAGTTTGTGCAACAAATGGGGTAAATCTTAGTAACTTTCCCCATGCTCCCATGCAAAACAAATATTGAAATGTATTTTCATCTGATCAGTTATACAAAGTATAGTATGCATTCATATTATTATTACGATTGTTGTTTTTTTTATTTTTATTTTAAAACAGTTTGTGTATACCAGCCTGTCTATCTTCTTCATCTGCAATCCTTTCTACACTGTTACTGAAAGCTATTAATGCCAACTCACCAAAGGTGGAGATCTGAAAATTTTGGGGGTATGCAGCACAAAGCTTGCTCCATTTTTAGTTCCTGGTGGACATTTGGTAGACTTCACCAATGCTGCTTTGCATGCCCTGCCAGATTTTTCTGCCAACCCTTCCTCCTAGGTAGTCAGGTGGCATTGCCAATAGACATGTGCCCACATGGTTGTAAGGGGGGGGGGGTGGTCATAATTTTCTGAAAACTTGACTTTTAATGTCAGTACTGTTTATTTTCATAATCAGTTTCAACACCACATGCAATGCACCAGGGCATTATCTCTGTTCCACTTTATTATTACACTTAATGACAGACAGTGTATTTGCTAATTACTAATGCTCACAGTCAGGGTGGGTACTAACTAATGTTTATTTCCATTTTGCATGGGGTTAGCTTATAACTTCCAATAGTAGTAAAATGCATTTTAAACACTTAACTAAAGAAAAGCGTTAGCCAAAAATATCCAGTTAAAATGAATAGTTTATTAAAAGATAAAAGAAAATGTAAAAAAATAAAACAGCTTTTTAACTGCTTTGAAATGTTTCTCATACATGTTGAAATTAGCATTTTTTTGCAAGAAAATTACTTTGAACCCCCAACATTATATATTTTTTGTATGTAGACGTAATGAAGAATAAAATGGTGGCTGCTGCAATTTTTTATTTCACACAATGTTTGCAAAGCCATTTATCAAACTCAGCTTTTCTGGAAAAATAAATTTAAATGAGACAAACACAATATAATACCCAATATTTTATGGTGATGTATAAAAGATGATGTTGCATTGATTAAATAGATACCAAACATATCAAGATTTAAAATTGTGCACACCCATAAAAAATTGTCAAACTACAGTAATAGTATTACTATAAAGGATTTATATAGCGCCAACAGTTTGCGCAGCATTTACAATATAAAGGGAGACAATACAGCAACAGTACAATTTAATAAGGGTAAGGAGTGTCCTGCTCCTGCAAGTTTACCATCTAATAAGAAAGGGCTGGTGGAACAAAAGGTAATAACTGTGAGGGATGAACTGATGGGTAAAATAGAAAATTTGGTTACTAGATGAAGGCAGGATAGGCTTCTATCCTGGGTGATATTGGGAGACAAGATTGGTGATATAACTCGGGGCAGCATTGTTAATGGCTTTGTATGTTATTGTTAGTGTTTTGAATTTTATTTGTTGGGCAATGGGAAGCCAGTGGAGGGATTGGCAAAGAGGGGTTGCGGACACCAAACAGTTGGTAAGGTGGATGAGTCTGGCAGCAGCATTCATGATAGACCGAAGAGGGGATAACCTGAGAGGTAGGCCAATGAGGAGGAAGTTACAATAAAGGCAAGAGATAACAAGGGAGTGAATAAATCGCTTAGTAGTTTCAACAGGCATGGGTGTCCGCATTAGTGCCCCCCCCCCCTTAAAAATAAATAATCACGAGTCGCGGCTTGCGTGGTGAGGTCAGTAGTTGTGAGGATCCCTGTCTTTGGCCCCGGCGCTATCATTCCAGGAGAGGGGGAGCCTGGGGCAAAAAAATTGACGCTGTGTTCGTGCATGCGCCGCCTGCATGGACCCAAAGCAGAGAGGGTCAGCTTTGCTTTCCTCTCTATACCAAAGCAAAAGAGCCAGCCCAGCCTGTCAAAAACCTAATGCCCACAATTGAAGCAGCCAGCCACCCATAGACAGGTGCCAGCCACCTACCTATCAACCCACAGGAGCCAGCCAGCCACCCATGGGTGCCAGCCAGCCACCATAGTTGTAATCTTCCTGAGGACGTGATAACCGCGAAATGCATTGTGGTCTGTAAACCGGAAACTGAGTTAACCAGCGACGTCATTTCCTGCTTTGGTCTGGAACGCACGCCACCACTGCCACACTACAGGGGCTGGGAAGGAAACTGTATCCTATTACAGAGCACCAGAGTGGTCACTTCCATACACCCTAAACATATTGCAGCGCTTCCACCTAGTCCCAGGAGAAGGCACTACACACTGTAAGCAGCCAATTTTATCTTTTATTTTTTCACTATAATAAAAACGGATTTACACTATATTTTGGCTTCCCTATCATATTTTCCCATATACATCTGCGTGAGACTCTATCCTGCGGTCCAGATCCAGATTGGAACATCTACCACCTATCCCTGGATTGGATAAACTCGGTGGAGGATTGATCTATTCTTAAAGGGATCAAGAGCGATCTAGGTCCTTGTGGCCTAAAGCCATCTGGTAAGAAGCAAATATTGTTGAATTTTATCAAGAGCACAAATTGGAGCACAAAAGCACTTTGAAGATTTTATTTAATTACCACGGACTTTCTTTCACCTATTGCACGAAAATATAAATGAATGACAGATTTTATAGATTTTATTGCTAATTACATGCGTTTTTATGTCACACAAGGTTTTATAACACAAGTTTCACTAATTGCAATTTACCACGGACTTTCTTTCACCTATTGCACAAAAATACAAATGAATTACAGATTTTATAGATTTTATTGCTAATTACATGCGTTTTTATGTCACACAAGGTTTTATAACACAAGTGTCACTAATTGCAATTTTATTATCACTAAAAGTCACCAATTTTATATAGATACAGAGATTTATATTTCACCTTTTTACTAGGTTGTTATTACAAATTGTTCACATTATGGTATTATAGATGATTTTAAAGTCCACCATTTATTTATTGATTTATTGGTAAACGAGGTTTATCTTTATGGACATAATTGATTGGTGTAGACAATCTAATACCCCCTAACACACCTGGAACACACACTGATTACCAGTGCCTACTTTTTCACTTATCTACTACTTGTATTTGCACACCACCATTAAAATAAAAGAAGGGCAGCAGGTTTTTGCATTACATCGAGGGCCAAAACATTAAAACCAGGCACCTTCACCATATATAATCTACCATAGTTGTAGTGCCTTGATCATGTGTGAATAATGTGGTGCATTCAATAGTGTAAACATGAAAACAGATTAGAAATTGCTAATAAGACAATGGCAGCTTGATCCTTCTATTAAGGTTTTGCATAAGGTTTCTCAAACCATTGCATGCCTGCGCTTTATGTGATAATGACTAAGCCCCTCCCCTTCATGGCATTTTTGAAAAGGGCGGAGCATGGGTGACCTAAAAATGATGCCCTCCTCTGAAAAAACTTCTGCGGACGCCCATGTCAACAGGTAAAAAGGGACTATTTTGGAGATGTTACAGAGGTAAAGTCCATAAGATTTGGACAGCGATTGGATTTGGGGCTGAAAGGACAGGTCAGAGTCCAGGGTTACACCTAGCACCTTAGCATGAGGAGAGGGACTGATGGTGGTATTATTGATCTTGATGGAGAAGTCAGGGGAGAGGGCACAGGCAGGAGCAAGGAGAAAGGTCTTAAGTTATTTAGGCTGGTAGGGTCCAGTGGGGGCTTTTTAAATACTGGAGTGATCAGCGTGTGTTTTAGAGGGTAGGAAAAAGTGCCTGTAGAGAGGGAGAAATTGAAGATGTGAGTAAGGAAGCATAGAATAGAAGAAGAGGGTGATCGTAGTAGTTGTGAGGGAACAGGGTCCATATTTGGACAGTGCCTAAAACTGCAAAATGTGTCAATCCTGTATGCACATTCTCTGTGAACAACATTTGGGCTATATATTGTAATGTGGTTTCTTGAACATAATGAGCTCAGTATCTTTTAGACTCTATGTTGATATGTTTTAATCTTTAGATTTTATTTTGTAATTGAATAAAGTTTATACTTCTTTTTTTTTTTTTTTTTTTAAATAATTGCATTATTGTTGATATGTAAACAGCACATTTAAAATCCCCTATCTCACCCCACACTCTACAATAGAGTGTAGGTAGCAGAGTTCCTTTTCAAGAATTTCTACTTTATGGAATGGTGCCTTCATATTGTTATTACTCCACCCACATAATTAATGCTATATTAAACTGTCCATATGTGATGCTTTAAGAGCCTTTACAGGTTATCAGTTAAGAAGTAATCATGAATTATAGCCCTAGAACTATTTCTCTCACTCTGATGTTTAGGGTGATACCTCACATGTTTGGTAAAAACATAGCTTACTTTCTGTGTCAGACCTATGCTGCATTTGGATTTGCATGTTTTCACATTCATGTTTGTGTGTACCTTAACATTTTTAAAAATTCCTTTTATGTAGTTTAATTTTTTTACATTTTTTCATTTAATTTTATTGCTATCGCAGGGGGGCGGTGACAGGTACTCTTTATAGATGCATCAGGGTCTATTAGACCTCTGATGCCTCCACTGCCCTTTAAAGCAGATAATCAAACACTGATCATGGTTGACCAGCTGCTTCCCTAGCTGTAACCGCCAGGAAATGACACCTCTGCAACTGGAAGTGACTAAATCCTCATCACTTCTTGATTCATGTGTCACGGAAGAGATTGGGGAATGGATGTTCCTTCATCTATTTTGTGGGAAGACACCCCGACCGTTTATCACAGTCCCTGAATTCCTAAAAGAATGGGAGAGCCTGGGAACCTTAGCAGGTGTCAGTGAGAAAAAGGAATGGATCCTTTCTAGCGATGTAAAAGTGATTAGGACTGGAGACTGTAAAGACACAGTTACTTAACAACCGATCGCCAAATGAAAAAAGCCATGATCCTGATATTACCCACTTGCCATTAGGATGTTTATTTAAGCACGTTGGATGGTTAAATGCCTTTCGAATGCAAAAAAGCCAGATGCAGCTCTAAATAGGGGCCGGGTAGCCATATATTACCCAGCAGGTGTCAGAATGGTGGGATATTCCCATTAAGGGCCACCACCAAAAAATACCTTATTAGTACTGACCCAGGGGGCAAATACCCACCTGACCTTCAATATAGTCCTTCCCTGTATTAGACAATATGTAGTGTAGTTTTACATTTTGTTAGTAATTAAGGGGCAAAAATAGCACTGAATAGCATTGGCATTGGTTATTATCTGTGTCTGTGAGTAGGATTTTTTTATTTAGCTTCCCACTTGTCTTGTATGGAGTGCAAAATATTTGTCCACTACACACAAAGTCTAACATCCTTAAATTTTCTTATAAAGTGTCTAACTGTAATGAATAACTTTCTTTTTTCAAATTCTCTCTCAGTGTGGGGAGCAGAGACTTTGTAAATGGTTGCCATGACTATGTCTGCTGAATATCATTCTGGGACATGAGTGGAATGAGGTTCAAGGAGACGTTGGTAGTGAAGCGATTAAAGATTATTTTTTTCCATCAATGTTTTATTAATTTCATTTGATTGAACAAATGGTAAAAGTTACAGTGACATTACATTAGCAATTAAAACACAGTAGAAAAATATACTCAAGACAAGGAAGGAAAGGGCAACCTAAAACTGGGCATATAAATTGCATACACTAAGTAAGAGATCACGATGTCAGGCCTATACTCTAAAAGGAGAATCCTCCCTTTACAGAGTAGTACATTAACTCTCTTCTGTTGTACATTCAGGAGATAACAAAAATACCACAGGGATAGGTACACAATAAGAGACTCATAATACTAAAAATATAATAATAAGGGGTCAGAGAAAAAGAGGGAAAGGGGGTTATAGGGGAAGGAAAAAAAAAGGAGGAAATAGAAAGGAAGGGGAATAACAGTGCATAAGCAAGCAGTCTTCTTTTCCTCATTCCTCATTAAGCTTAGTGGGGCTGTATGTCCTCCATGGGCTGAGGGGAGACTATGAAGCCTCCTGATTGTTATGATCATAGTCACCATTCAGGCGAAATAAGGCAGTAAAAATGTAGGATTATAATCCACAGCTCTTGTAACTCCCAGTGGACTTAAAGCAGGTGGTTGTGAATTTGTGAATACGTTCTTGAGCTACATGGATAAGCTCTTCCATTTTCTCAATTTTATTTAATCTCGCAAACCATTCCTGTATCGTCTGTGCCCTCCAAAAGCGCCAGTTAACTGGGATACACATCTTAGCTACATTTACCATATGCATAGCTAAAGATTGGAGATAATCTCTCATAGAGAGAGTTGTGTAGTAAAGAAGATATTGGGCTGGGGTAAAGTTCAGAGGAAATTAACCTTTGTGATAATATTATGTACATCAGTCCAAAATGAAATCAGAGAATCACAGTTCCACCAAATGTGCAGCATTGTGCCTTCCTCCCTGCCACATCTTAAGCATAGATTGGGGGCTGTTGGATAGCATTTATTGAGAAGAGAAGAAGTCCTATACCATATAGTCCTTACTTTATAGCAGTTCTCCTGGATTGCTATGTTCAATGAGTATCTATGGAAAAATTCATTGATCTATTCCCAGTCCTCTTCCGGGAGAAAAATCTGCAATTCCCTTTCCCAAGCCAGTCGTGATTTATTGGAATTTTCAGGTTGGTCCCTCATTAACATTACATAGATAGTTGAGATTAGATGTCACTGGGGAGTCTATCTCAAACATAGAGACTCAAAAGATGTAGGGGTCTCACCCACGAAAAATCCTTACTCGATCCTTGTCGAAGATATAGATGATAGGTGCCAAAGAGACAAACGTACCCTGAAGGAAGAATTGATAAGCCTGAATATCATCAAATGGCCAGGAAATGACTAAGTATGCTCAGAGGAAAAACAGGATTATCTCAAAGTCCAGTTAGGGGACTAGGACAGGATGATAGGGATGTCAGCTAACATGCTATATGAAAGCTTGAGACCGTAGTACCGATGAGTGGATGGGCTAAAGCCCCTGCTGTATGTTTAGGAGATAGCCAGGGCAAAGACGCAAGAGGGTAGTGGGCAACAGTCCTTTCTAAAGTCATCCAAGACTTCCCCTGGGTATGGATATGCCAGTCCACAAAGCTAACCAGGTGACAAGCTAGGTAGTATTTATACAGGTATGGCAATTCCACCCTGCCTTTTAGTTTGGGGAGCTTAAGGCGTGAGTACTTTAATCACGGCTTGGGATCCTTCCATAGAAAGAAAGTGCCAAGAGCCCAAACCACCAGTTAAGATGTGTCCAGTCCTTAAATTTTTTCTGAATTTTGCCTAAGAGTGGACGAAAGTTTTTCCCATATACTGTAGGTCAGCTAGAGATTTTGGGATTTGTATACCTAAGTAAGTTATAAAGACTGGTTCCCATAGAAATGGAAAATTAACTTTACAATGGATAATCATATCTGGCAAAAGAGATATATTAAGAACATGGGATTTAGAATAGTTAATTTTCAGATTTGACATAGCTGCAAACGGTTCCAGGTTCTGAAGCAGGTTGGTAGAGATATTTGTGGGTTTTTGAAAAATAGCATACTGTCATCAGCAAAGGCTGCTACCTTATATTCCCTTTTCAGCCAAGGTGATTCATTGAATGTCTGGATTATATCAAATTTTGTTTAAGAAGGGCTCTAATGTTAATACAAATATTAAAGGGTGAAATGGGCAACCCTTACGGGTGCCATTTGTTATAGGCAAGGAGTTTAACAGGTGGCAATTGACCCTAACACATGGGTGGGAATACAGAGCAAGAACATTCCCTAACACCTGGGAGTGTAGCAAAATAGCCCAAAGTACTTCCCTCAAGTAGTCCCAAGCCACTATGTGGAATACCTTTTCCACATCAAGGGAAAGGAAGAAGCCCCACGTTTTACTAATGGTTAGCCAGTGATGAAGATTAACGGCCTTGATAGGCTTCTCTTCCAGGAATGAAACCTACTTGATCTAAGTCCACAAAGGAAGGCAGTAGCGGGAGCAACCTGTTAGCTAACATTTTAACATAAAGATTTATATCAACCTTTAGGAGGGATATTGTCTTAAAATTCTCAACCAATTAAGCATCCTTGGCTTCCTTGGGGAAAAACAGAGATGTGGGTTTCTGGAAAGTTTCTCAAAGACAGTGGGGAGTTGGGAACAGCATTTAACTTACTTAGTAGTCTAGGGGCCAAGATATCCTTAAAACATTTACGATAGTGAAGAGTCAACCCATCTGGTCCCGGGTAGAGATGGCCTTGCGGTTCGCTCGGCGGTCGGTTCGCGGCGAACTTTGCTCATTCGCTGTCTGCTGATCATGCGAACATATGGCGATGTTCGCGGCCGCGATAGTCTTTACTTTGTGAAGAACTTTGACCCATGACACATCCATCAGGTGCTACAGGACAGCCAATTAAGACATTTCAGCACATGGACATACCCCCTACCTTATAAATAGACCTGATCTGGCTGCCATTTTACATTCTGCCCTTTGTTAGTGTAGGGAGAGGTTTGCTGTGTGGAGCAGGGACAGATTGTCAGTGACACAAATTGCTCGGTAATAGGTCCACAAAAGTCCTTTAAAGGACTGCTATTTGGTATAGGTGTACTATTGTTTGGTGTGCAGTAATTAGGGGTGTAGTACACTTATAATATACTTTCCAATATAGAAAGCATACTATAGTGTATTTGGGTACTGCAGAAATGTTGCCTCTTTCGCTGCGTTAACTCTGCTACACACAGTGACAAAAGTTACTAGAAAATATTTTTCATAACTGGTGTGATAAACTAGTGGCCCCCCAAAACGACAGATTGAAGCGGGGTGTTATACTTTCATAATAGTGTATTTGGGTATTGCAGAAATGTTGCCTCTTTCACTGCACTCTTTACACAGTGACAAAAGTTACTGGGAATTTTTTTTATAACTGTGACATACCAGTGGCCCCCCAAAATGACAGATTGAAGCGGGTTGTTATATACCTTCTTCCACATATACTGCGCTTCTCTAGAGACTTTTGTCACAGGGTCATTTAAAAAATGACAGGCAGAGGAAGGGGCAGGCCCTTCCGCAGGGGTGGTAGGGGTAGGGCAGGAGCACAGGCCGGAGCCAAAGTGGGAAGTTGCAGAAGGTGCGATCGATTACGTCAAAGGTCACACCAAACTTGGTTGAGTGGCTCACTCAGCCTTCCTCTTCTGCACCCTCCTCATCCTCTCTATCTGCACCCTCTTCACTCTCTGCTGTGTGCACCCCCAAAGACACCACCAACAACACCACCACCATATACCCTCCGCTTGAGTCACAGGAATTATTTTCTGATCCATCACAAGACATTTACAATGCGCAGCCATTCTTGGCATCGGATCCGGAAGAGGAGGTAGCAACAGCCACCACTCAGCAGTCTGATGACAGTACCCAGATCAGCCCAAGGAGGTTAGTCCCCGCTGTTGCTGCCTATTCCGAGATCTCTAATGTTAGTGGTGGGGAAGGTGACGTCGATGATGCAGAGGGAACATTTCTGCAGTACCCAAATTCACTATTATGAAAGTATATTGTTATATAACACCCCCGCTTCAATCTGTCGTTTTGGGGGGCCACTGGTCTATCACACCAGTTATAATACTTTTTTCTAATTGTGTTTGTCACTCTTGGTAGTTGTAGTATCGCTGCAGAACCGCTCACCAGTTACAATGCTGCACAATACAAATCCACTATAATATGCTTTCTATATTCATCCAGCATTGCGACTTCCTCATCTTCCTGCTCCTGCTCCTCGACGGCTTGATCAATGACACGATGCAATGCACGCTCCAGAAAGAAGGCGTAAGGTACGATGTCACTGATGGCGCCCTGGCTGAGACTGACCAGTTTGGTGATCTCATCAAATGGCCGCAGAAGTCTGCAAGCTCCCCAGAACCTGTCCTGCCGCAGAGTTCGTACAGGTAGTCGTTAACTGCACATTTCTGCTGGAGCAGCCTATCAAGCATATACAAGGTTGAGTTCTATCGAGTCGGGCAGTCACTAATAAGACGTCTTACGGGCAGGTTGTGTCACCGCTAAATGTCAGCAAGGCGAGCCATGGCTGTGTAAGATCTTCTGAAATGGCACGAGATTTTCCTGGCCTGCCGCAAGACATCCTGGACCCCAGGGTATTTGACAACGAATCGCTGCACGACCAAGTTCAGGACGTGTGCCATGCATGGCACGTGTGTAATTTTGCCCTGTTTCAGCGCGCTCAGCAGATTGGCACCATTGTCGCACACCACTTTACCAACTGTCAAATTGAGCGGTGTTAGCCACTGATCTGCCTGTGAACGCAAAGCTGAAAGGAGTGCAGGACCAGTTTCTCTTGGCTTCCAGGCACAACTGACGCAGCACAGCATGGCAACGTCTCACATGGCATGTCGAATATGTTCTGGGGACCTTGGGCGGCGCAGCGGAAGAGACGGTAGCAGCGGAAAAGGAGGTGTCAGCCGAGGAGGAGAGGGAGGATGGAGTAGGAGGAGGAGAAGAAGAGGCAGGCCTGCATGTAATCCGTGGCGGTAAAACCAAATCTACATGGGTGCCACGGGTTACATGCTTGACGGCCGTCAGAAGGTTCACCCAGTGGGCAGTAAAAGTTATATGCCTTCCCTGTCCGTGTTTGCTAGACCACATGTCTGTGGTTAGATGTATCTTGGCACCGACACTGTGTGCCAGAGATACATTCACTTGCCGCTGAACATGGCCATATAGCTCTGGGATGCTCTTCTGCGAGAAATATTTCCTTCCTGGGACCTTCCATAGTGGTGTTCCAATGGCCACAAATTTCTGAAAGGCCTCCGAGTCCAACAGTTTATATGGCAGTAGTTGGAAGGCTATCAGTTCCGACAAGCCAGTGGTCAACCGTTGGGCAAGAGGGTTATCCAGCATCATCATTTTTTTACGCTTGAACATTTGGGCCACGGAAGCCTGCCTTTTTTTAGAAAAACATGAGGACAGCATGATGGAAGGTGGAGTGGAGGACAATTGTGAGGAGAGAGGAGAAGTTGAAGGAGAAGGAGAAGAGGCTGGACGGTGAGAGCCTGGAGTGTGGCTTTGTGGGTTCTGACGGCATTGCTCCCACTGGGCTCGGTGATAGGAGTCTAGGTGCCTTCTTAGGCCCCTTTCACACAAGTGGACCGTTCAGATCCGCCTGTCCATTTTTTTGGCGCATCTGAACGGTCCCCCCACGCATGTCTATTAGGCATCGGATGTCAGTGGAGACATGTCCGCTGACATCTGATCCAATCCGTCAAATCTGGAGGGATGGAAACCCTATTTTCCATCCGTCCAGTGGATCTTACCTGGGTGAGTGTTAGGCTTACCGTGACTTTTGCGTTGACTGCAAAGGCTCCAGCATCAGGGAACGCATAGACCAACAGATGTCCGACTACATCGGGTTAACGGCCAATGTGGATGCTCTGAGAAGTGATGAACTCTTGGACTACTGGGTGGGCAGGCTTGACCTCTGGCCAGAGCTTGCACAATTTGCAATGGAACTGTTGGCTTGCCCCTCATCCAGTGTCCTATCCGAAAGGACGTTCAGCGCAGCAGGGGGGATCGTGACCGATAAGCTCACTCCCCTAGCTCACGACAGTGTTGACTACCTCACATTTCTAAAAATGAATGAGGCATGGATCTCGGAGGAATTCAACACATGTGACCAGTAGACCATGTTTGATTCAAATTCCTCATGACAGGCCACAAATATCCGCCACCACCCATAACAATTCATGGTCCCTGTCTTAGGTAAATAGAGCGGTATAAAAGGCCTTTTATGTCCATTGAATGCCTTATTGCTACAGTCTATCCCAGCTCCACACAGCAACCTCTCCATACACTGACAAAAGACTTTTGTGGACCTATTAGCTAGCGACTTGAATCACTATACAGTCTGTCCCTGCTCCACACAGCAACCTCCAGCCACAGAATACAAAGTTGTTTGCTGTCAGGTGAACGCCTGTGGGTTAATTTTTGGGGCCTGTACTGGCTGACACTTACTTCTGTATCCTGTTAATGCCTAATGTACCTCCAGCCACAGAATACCAAGTTCTTTGCTGTCAGGTGTACGCCTGTGGGCTAATTTTTGGGGCCTGTACTGGCCGACACTTACTTCTGTATTCTGTGAATGCCTAATGTACCTCCAGCCACAGAATACCAAGTTCTTTGCTGTCAGGTGAACGCCTGTGGGCTAATTTTTGGGGCCTGTACTGGCCGACACTTACTTCTGTATCCTGTGAATGCCTAATGTACCTCCAGCCACAGAATACAAAGTTATTTGCTGTCAGGTGAACGCCTGTTGGATAATTTTTGGGGCCTGTACTGGCCGACACTTACTTCTGTATCCTGTGAATGCCTAATGTACCTCCAGCCACAAAATACCAAGTTCTTTGCTGTCAGGTAAACGCCTATGGGCTAATTTTTGGGGCCTGTACTGGCCGACACTTACTTCTGTATTCTGTGAATGCCTTATGTACCTCCAGCCACAGAATAGAAAGTTGTTTGCTGTCAGGTGAATGCCTGTTGGCTAATTTTTGGGGCCTGTACTGGCCGACACTTACTTCTGTGTCCTGAGAATGCCTAATGTACCTCCAGCCACAGAATACAAAGTTGTTTGCTGTCAGGTGAATGCCTGTTGGCTAATTTTTGGGGCCTGTACTGGCCAACACTTACTTCTTTATCCTGTGAATGCCTAATTTTTCATACTGACATTGAAAATCAATGGGTCTGTAAACGTTCCGCTTAATTGTGGAACAGATGCGGACCCATTTTACAGACGTATTAATGGACCCTATATGTATTTGACATGTATTTACCGGCTGCTGTCAGTTATGGCTGATTTAGAAATAAATAAATACATTTTTGGCTGAAAAAAAAAAAAATAATAATAATTTTATGGCAACTTTTCCAATAGCAATACTTCTGGTATGTCAGTGTCCATGTTGTGGGACTATGTGTGCACAGCCAGTAAGTATTTTGTGGCTGCAAATATGACCTGGAGGTTTTTAATGTTCGCCTTATTGTAGTGAATGGGGTCCGCCGCGAACTTGCGGTTCGCGAACATTTGAGAAAGTTTGCGGGTCACGTTCGCGAACCGCCATGTCCAATGTTCGTCCATCACTAGTCCCGGGCTCTTGCCCCTCTTTATTTGCTTTAGGGCTATATCAAATTCCTCTAGAGAGAGGGAACACTCATAATCTTGGGATTTTTGAGGGGTGAGACGTTTCAGGCTAGATTTACCCAAGAATTCCCTGATATGCTGAGTACGAGAGTTTTGTGTTTGGGGAAGGCGTTCCCCACCTCTTAGGTTATATAACACAACTCCCTGTAATAACGGTCAAACTCTTGCAAATTCATCATTCCCAACAAAAGCCCACCTTCATGATTGCGAAGGTGATACATTTTGAAGCAAGGGTCTTGATAATTGTTTCGCCTGTGCTAATAACCTCCCACTCTTTTTTCCATGCTCATAAAACACTTTCTGACCCAACACATAGCGCCTTCTAGTTTGCTTGCCTAATTCCTCGAGGAAAAGACACAAGTCTGGAAAAGTTCCTTAGGTGTATTTTGAGCGAGGGATTGCTTGTAAGAAATTTCTAGAGTTTTAATATGCTCCTTTAAAGTTCTAATTATCGCCTGGTGTAATTTTTTTGCTTTAGCCAACAGGGCCAAGAATTCTCCCTGGACTACATATTTGTGAGCTACCCACAACACCCTGAATGCACTTAGTCTCCTTTGATCTCAGAGGCTAAGCAGTGTCAGGGCTGGTTAGTACTTAGATGGGAGACCGCCTGGGAACATCAGGTGCTGTGGGCTATACTGTGAAGGGCTAGAGGTCATGCCGCCTTTCTCTGCAGGTCTGGCGGCCCATTATGTACAGTATCTCACAAAAGTGAGTACACCCCTCACAATTTTGTAAATATTTTATTATATCTTTTCATGTGACAACACTGAAGAAATTACACTTTGCTATAATGTAAAGTAGTGAGTGTACAGCTTGTATAACAGTGTAAATTTACTGTGGAAAATAATGTGAGCTTTATATTTGATAAATGCAGTTAGGACTTCTTTTTTCTGGCAAGTTTAATCCCTTCACATTAAGGGAGGCACATTTTATTGTCAGGAAATAGGATTGAGATTTTAAAGTCGTCATGGTAGGATTCCACTGACAGCATCAGAGAGAGACAGAGCTCAGTGAAGTAAACACACTATACAAACAATAAGAGGGAGGTAGGGAAGGAAGAGCGCAAGGCAAAAGAGAAATAAAAAGACTGTAAAAAGGCAGAGAGTAAACAAAGCAAAAAAAAAAGAAGCGGGAGGGGGGGTGGAGGGAAGGTCTTCAACAGAATAAGGGGTTGAGAGCAAGATTACCGGAGGTGAAAATAGACCAGCTATTCCACCTAACACCACTAATTAGTGTGAGATCCAGACAGTCTTCAAAGCCCAGAAGGATTTGCTGTGTGGGAACGAGAAAAAGACTTATTTAAGCAAGAGGCTGCACATATAGGAGGCAAGAAATTAAGCCTTCATATAAATCAATATACAAAAAGTACAGCGCTGTAATAAGTGTAAATCTACAAAATAACATGAGTTATTTATTTTATTTTTTTATTGGCATACGCTTATTAAGTTATTCATCTTAAGAAGTTCATAATTATATTTTAATTTAGTTTTAAATTTAAATTTGTTACACTGGATAAAAGGTTTGTATCGAACCAGCTTATTCAATATAATTGTCATCTATGTAAACATACCCAACAAAACTGGTTACTATCCTATTTTTAATGACCATTTTACTTGATCTAAAATGGCGATCTTTGTTTGGGTTTTATGGTTTATATATATTGCAGACAATTGCGTCTGTGTATTGAAATCCAGGAGTTGTATGTATTATTATTATTATTTTTTTTTTTACTTCCTGGTTCTTTACAAAAGGGCGCCGGACCCGAAGTCTTATGCTCGAGTCTTTAAGAAACTGGCCCGATACTGGAAGTCAGTCTTAAGAAGCATTCCGCTGTGTATTAAGTTACACGAGACCTATTATTATTTTTCATTTCACTTTCTGGTTCTTTATAAAATTATGCCGGACCGGAAATCATGTACTTCGGTCTTCAAGAAAATGGCGCTATACCGGAAGTCTGGTAATTCACATTTTTTTACCTTATTTGTTTTTTACACGTATGCCCATTCCAATAAATACTACACTATGAGGCATGTTTTTTGTTTATTTCCTTGGGTATTTAGAAACATATGAATGGAGCACTACCCTCTAAAGTGAGAGAGATTTTGAAGAATTTCATATGCTGATGCTTGCAGATATCTTTGACTTTATCCATTTTGATTTAAAAGAGAATTTTTTATGGTTAGTGCGCACTGCATTGGGGTGAAGACTGGTGAAGGCTGGTGTATTCTCAAATATAACAATTTTTTCATGTAGTGATTTTTACCTGTGTGTGATTCTCGTTCTTGTGGTTTAGCAATATTACAACATACAGATGTAGCACCCTCCTAGCCAGGTGCTAGGTAGAGAGTATAGTTTTGGCTCTGTCTGCCTATCAGAGGAGCAGCAGGAAAAATCTATATTGTTCTCTGCTTAACAGAGAGCAGGATCTGAGAGTCAGATCTGCTTGGTGTGCTCAGTGTGTGATTTATTTGGTTTTAGGGAGTGTCCCCAGTTGATCCAATGGGAGGGCACATAGGATGCTGGAGGAAACCTAACCAATGACACACAGGCTTTTGGTATTGCCCCAGGGATTGGCACGGACCGTTGGTCTCGGTGCATTATGGGGCAGGGTATAAAAGGCCACGGGCACATGAGGTAGAGGTTTTTTTACGGGAAGCAAAGTCCCAGAAGGAGGGTGGCAGCTGCCTCCTCTTCTGCTGCAGTTGGTGATAGTCACAGACAGTCGGCCTGGTGAGCCATAGGAGTGAGGCTGAACCCAGAGGTCCAGGAGAGCTGACTGGAGGAGTTGGAAAAACAGTATCGTGAGTACAGAGGATCTTGCCCAAGGGTCTGTCCAAGAAGGGGACCACTCAGGAGTGTAGAGTCAGTGGACGGGTGTCAGCTAGAACAGAGAAAGAGGGTACTGGGGGAGTACCCTGAAGAGAAACACAAATAGGAACACTTACCTCATCTTCATTCAAGTGGCAGGATGAAGTAGCGGCCTTGCCACATTCTCAAGTTAGAAGTCCTCAGCATTGTGAATAGTTAACAGTTGTAGTACCCCACTCATCCCTTCTCCTATCCCAATATTAATAAAACAATATAAAAAACAATCCCTAGACTGATCATTGACTGAGCCAAGAACTTAAAGTATTAAGATTTCTGCAAGAAATTGCTACAGGTAACCAAAGGGGAATCCAAAAGTGTCATTCTTCAGCAGTCCTCTAGGGGGCAGTGATACACAAGTTTTTTTTTTCCTTTTTCTGACACATCTAGAGTTTCACAAGCAAGGAATAAGGAGAACATATGCCAACCCTTCAGGATTTGCATAACTCATACGTGTTTTCTGCACTCGATTGGCCAGCCACTAGTTCCAGTAAGCTTTTAATCTGTACATTGGCTGAATATTTCTACATCTATTAATTTGGATCACTGGAAGATTTGTTTTTTTCTGTATAACACAAAAGGAGTCTTTGTTTGGACGATCTAAAGTGGTGATCTAAAGTTTGGGCACCCCAGGTAAAAATTTGTATTAATGCGCATAAAGAAGCCAAGGAAGTATGGAAAAATCTCCAAAAGGCATCAAATTACAGATTAGACATTCTTATAATATGTCAACAAAAGTTAGATTATATTTCCATCATTGACACTTTCAAAATTACAGAAAACAAAAAAATGGCATCTGCAAAAGTTTGGGCACCCTGCAGAATTTATAGCATGCACTGCCCCCTTTGCAAGGCTGAGACCTGACAGTGTCATGGATTGTTCTCAATCATCGTCTGGGAAGACCAGGTGATGTCAATCTCAAAGGTTTTAAATGCCCAGACACATCTGACCTTGCCCCAACAATCGGCACCATGGGATCTTCTAAGCAGTTGCCTAGAAAACTGAAACTGAAAATAGTTGACACTCACAAAGCTGGAGAAGGCTATAAGAAGATAGCAAAGCGTTTTCAGATGTCAATATCCTCTGTTCGGAATGTAATTAAGAAATGGCAGTCATCAGGAACAGTGGAAGTTAAAGCAAGATCTGGAAGAACAAGAAAAATATCAGACAGAACAGCTCGCAGGATTGTGAGAAAAACAATTCAAAACTCTCGTTTGACTGCACGATCCCTCCAGAAAGATCTGGCAGACACTGGAGTTGTGGTACACTATTCCACTATAAAGAGATACTTGTACAAATATGGTCTTCATGGAAGAGTCATCAGAAGAAAACCTCTTCTACGTCCTCACCACAAAAATCAGCGTTTGAACTTTGCAAATGAACATATAGACAAGCCTGATGCATTTTGGAAACAAGTTCTGTGGACCAATGAGGTTAAAATTGAACTTTTTGTCCGGAGCAAAGGTACGTTTGGAGAAGAAGGGGCACAGAATTTAATGAACAGAACCTCTGTCCAACTGTTAAGCATGGGGGTTGATCAATCATGCTTTGGGGTTGTATTGCAGCCAGTGGCACAGGGAACATCTCACGAGTAGAAGGAAAAATTGATTTAATAAAATTTCAGCAAATTTTGGATGGCAACTTGATGCCATATGTGAAAAAGCTGAAGTTAAAGAGAGGATGGCTTCTACAAATGGATAATGATCCTAAACACACCTCGAAATCCACAGGGAATTACATCAAGAGGCGTAAACTGAAGGTTTTGCCATTGCCTTCACAATCTCCTGACCTCAACATAATTGAAAATCTATGGATAGACCTTAAAAGAGCAGTGCGTGACAGACAGCCCAGAAATCTCAAAGAACTGGAAGACTTTTGTAAGGAAGAATGGGCAAAGATACCTCAAACAAGAATTGAAAGACTCTTGGCTGGCTACAAAAAGTGTTTACAAGCTGTGATACTTGCCAAAGGGGGCAGTGCAAGATATTAACTCTGCAGGGTTCCCAAACTTTTGCAGACGCAATTTTTTTTGTTTTCTGTTATTTTGAAAGTGTAAATGATGGAAATAAAATCTAACTTTTGCTGACATATAAGAATGTCTAATCTGTAATTTGATGCCTTTTGGAGATTTTTCCATCTTTCCTTGGCTTCTTTATGCACATTAATACAAATTTTTACCTGGGGTACCCAAACTTTCGATCACCACTGTATCTATTTATTTATTTTGTAGATTTACACTTTAACATGAACATGGGGACAAGGTGCTTTGGAGGGCACCCCAAAGCACCCTCCCCACATTGAGGGCAAGGAGCCTGGTATGGTTCAGGAGGGGGGGGTCCCCCGCTCGCCCCCCCCCCTATCCTAGCCAGCAAGGCTGCTTGCTCGAATAAGGGTCTGGAATGAATTTGGGGGGAACCCAAGCCGTTTTTTGTTTTTTTTTTCAATTTTTTTTTCTGTATTGCCAGAAGCCGACAATACATTACAGCCACGAGCAAGTTTAAATGATATTTTTTCCTTTAGAAATGTCAGTATTGCCACATACATCGTACAAATGCGCCACTTTACAGGCACATTAGGGGGACCCAACAGGCTTGATATTTAAAGGAATTTTTCATTTTTATTGTTTCACTTTAAGCATTATTAAAATCACTGCTCCTGTAAAAACAATTGTTTTAAACAATTTTTGTTTGCATTGATAGATGTCCCCCAAGGCAGTACCCAGGTCCCCATACACTTTTTAGGGCATTAACTTGCATATAAGCCTTTAAAATGAGGACTTTTATAGGGTTCTCATTTTCGCTAGAACTTTTTCCCTGTTCGAGATGTTCTGGTGCGAACTGAACGGGGGGGGGGGGGGCAGTTCAGCCCATCACTACTCCCCGGGAGTATGGGGGCTGAGACTCACTTCGTCCAATCTTCCCAATAGCAAGTAGGGCTGTGTGACTCTCCAGTATAGCTGATAATATGCCTCGATGTGCAGGAGCTCTTCAGTTAAGAGGCCATCTTTGTCAACAGGCAAGCCACACCCCAGAGACTAAGGATTTTTATGTTGCCGTTCACATCCCTGGCAGGCAAAATTTAATTATTGGTGACTGAAAAATAAAAGTGTGTTAAAATACAGAAATAAATGCTTCCTGAAATCAAATATGAGAAAACACAAATATGGCAACTGTAGAATTATTTTTGAAAGGGGCTGTCTTCTCTTAACTTATCCACCTAGTAAGTCATGGACAAACAATTATAAATCCAGTCTTCTGCCCTCTATGCTTACTCTGGATCAGTGAATGTTTTGTGGGAGATATGAGGATCAGAATGACAGCCCCAGAAAGAACAATGTTTAACACCAGCATCTCCCATTTTTTAAACTCTCAAAATTTCTAAAATTTAACAAGCGAATCTTCAACTTTTCTGTTAATTGTTTCGTTGCTGCAAATTACTGCAAATGCTCAATTGGATCCATGAGTGATAATGATCAGTGAACATGAATCACATGCACCATCCTTAGCTGTTGTGGCATGCACTACCATAAATCTAGCCATGGGAGTAACCCAACAGAATGCTGCATCTCCTCTTTCCCTAGCTGAGCTCATTCAGCTGTTACTGCTCCTTGACTGTCTAATCACAGCCCTGAGAAAAGAAGGTGCCCAGGCTGTGTTGCTAAAATGTAACAGAGAAAAATACAGTCGCCTGGTTGACCATGTCCTCTATTAGGATTGTGTAAGTATCAGGACTGGGTGAACAGTATTACAAATTCTCCACAAAAATATTAATTTATACTTTTTATTTCGCCATATGCCTGGATTACAGCTTTAAAAGATAGCACACATGCCAAGAAAAAACTGTGGGCTCAGATAATGTTGTTTCTTTTTTTTTTTAAGTGAAATCATATAGTGTAGATTACACTGAGAAAGCTAAATAAGCAACAACCAAAATTAAAATGGTTAAAAGGCTCAAGGTTTTTTACCTTCATGCCATTGGCTCTTGCTACTGTCAGTCACAGCCAGCAGGCCACTGAGCAGATAGCGGGAGTGGGGCCAAACCACCCTCCTTGTGTGAATGGTCACAAAAAACTGACAGGGTTATAACCCTCCCTTATTCTATCCGAAATGAAAAAAAAAGTTTTGCTTTTAGTTACATTTTACTGTTGACTGTAAATCAGATATATAACATTGTAGATGCATGAATGGTAAGAACTGTAACAAAACATGTAGGCGTCTATACTTTTATTCTATTATTAGATGCTTATATCTAGGAAACCAAGGTTTTGTATTTTTTTTTTTTTTTTTAGATCTGTGGGAAAATGCGTTTGCTAGGATTTAGTTCTTTATAAGCATATTTTTTTGCCTCCCTGGAGATACAACTCAGTTTGCTGTTTTCTATCTTGCATTTAAAAAGCAGTTATAGGTATATCAACTCACCACAAAGTCCTGCAGAACATATTCCCCAGGCCACTCATGTTCTACTTCTAGATAACACTTCTTATTTTAATTCTCTATTTCTTGCTCTAGCAGAAAAAGTCCAATATTCATGCTTATGTTCAAAAATGAGCCAGTTATTTCTATGCTAGAACAAACATATTTAATAGAAATATAAGCAGAACAATAATTTGTAATTTATAGTGAAAAATATGTTATATTATATTATATTATATCATAATATTTTGTTAAAAGCATACAAAAATGAGAACATTATTAGTTATACCAAGAGCATTAGGCTATAAGACACCGGTCCAACCCTAAAAGTGCTGTAAAGTTTCCGCACATTCTTTTTTGGTATCAGGCAATCAACAATTATGATGAAAGCTTCTTTCCGTTTCCTTATATATCAATTAATCAGCACTAGAGCAAACAGAGATTGTTATACATTTTTGGAAAATATGTGTACTTTATGGTTAGCATTCGAATCATGGTGCTCTCGTTTTCTCCTTTATTGCAGTGGAAATTTGATCAAGTCACAAATATACTTCAATGTAGTAGAAAAATTGTTCCCCTTGTTTCTTTTTTTTTTTTGATCAGAAAACAAGTTTATTTGTGGTTTGAAAGAAAACAAGGTATAAAAACGCATAAACACACGATTTGCAAAAGAAGGTACACAATACATGTAGGTAAATACATTCACTATGCAGTATAAGGCCCCTTTCACACCAGTGCGACTGAAAAGTCGTGCGATTTTGCCGCGATTTGTAGACGCGATTTTACCGTGATTGTACTGCGATTTTGACGCGATTTCGATGCGATTTGTGGTCATTCTGACTTTTGTGCAACTTTAGGATTGGGTGGGGCAAGGGTCAAAAAGGTGCTTGTGTTTAGCTTTGAGATACAAAGACGGACAGAAGCTGCGCTGAAATCGCGTCTGTATTATTCATGTGCGATTTGCATGTGTTTTTGGAGGGTTTACATTGAGGTCTATGGACATGAAAACGCATTAAAATCGTGGCAAAGTAGTGCAGGAACTACTTTGAAGTCGGTGCGACTTCAAAACGCACTGATGTGAATGGGGCGATTGAAAATAATGGGAAACGACTTGTCATGCGATTTTGCGGTCCAAAATCGCGGGACAAGTCGCACTAGTGTGAATGGGGCCTAAGAGGAAATGAGACATTACACCATATCTGCCAAAAAGTTGGTGTGGGACATACTCAGGTATAAGATACTACTCATACAAGCAAAAAACGGTAGGTTCAAGCCTAAAGCTGAATTCCGACTGCACCACGATGTCCAACCCCTGAAGGACTAAAACAACAGTGCAACAGAAGGCCTAGGCATCGCATGTCTGTGTATTCTCCAGCCATCAACTCCAGATTTTATCGAATTTGTTAGGACACCCTCTATGTTTGTATAGCAACCTTTTGTACCGAAGGGTAGAATTAACTTCAGTTATACAGTCCTGTAGGGTGGGAGTGTGAACTCGCAACCACGTTCTGGCTATGAGTTTACGTGCACTAAAGAGAGTCTCGTGAAGAAAGGTAGTAAAGAATTTGTCAATGTCATCGTTGGGTAAAAGACCCAGGACACAGGGTCTAACGTCCAGCTGTAAGGGAAAACCCATGTGATCATGCAGAAATTTTATGATTTGCGCCCAGTATGACTGGATGTCCGGGCAGGACCAAAGGAGATGTATGAATGTACCTGAGTGTAATGGGCAGCTGGGACAGCAGGAATTATAAGAACGCCGGTATCTAGAAATTCTGAGTGGGGTGAGATAAGCCCTGTGCAAGATGAACAGCTGAGTCACACGATCTGAGAGCTTGGATGAGGACAGTCTAGGGCTATCCAGAATGTCATCCCAGTCTGCCTCATCCAATGAGCCTGCGTCGGCCAACACCTGAGACTGCAGACGTTCCACCTTCCAATCAACCTCAGCACTGCACAATTCAGTATAAAGCACAGAGATGAGACCCTCGTGAGTGTCACCCATCAGCACCTACAGCAGAGGTACAGTGCCTTGCAAAAGTATTTGGCCCCCTTGAACTTTGCGACGTTTTGCCACATTTCAGGCTTCAAACATAAAGATATAAACTGTAATTTTTTGTGAAGAATCAACAACAAGTGGGACACAATCATGAAGTGGAACAAAATTTATTGGATATTTCAAACTTTGTTAACAAATAAAATACTGAAAAATTGGGCGTGCAAAATTATTCAGCCCCTTTACTTTCAGTGCAGCAAACTTTCTCCAGAAGTTCAGTGAGGATCTCTGAATGATCCAACGTTGACCTAAATGACTAATGGTGATAAATAGAATCCACCTGTGTGTAATCAAGTCTCCGTATAAATGCACCTGCACTGTGATAGTCTCAGAGGTCTGTTTAAAGCGCAGAGAGCATCATGAAGAACAGGGAACACACCAGGCAGGTCCGAGATACTGTTGTGGAGAAGTTTAATGCCGGATTTGGATACAAAAAGATTTCCCAAGGTTTAAACATCCCAAGGAGCACTGTGCAAGCGATAATATTGAAATGGAAGGAGTATCAGACCACTGCAAATCTACGAAGACCTGGCCGTCCCTCTAAACTTCAAGCTCATACAAGGAGAAGACTGATCAGAGATGTAGCCAAGAGGCCCATGATCACTCTGGATGAACTGCAGAGATCTACAGCTGAGGTGGGAGACTCTGTCCATAGGACAACAATCAGTCGTATACTGCACAAATCTGGCCTTTATGGAACAGTGGCAAGAAGAAAGCCATTTCTTAAAGATATCCATAAAAAGTGTCATTTAAAGTTTGCCACAAGCCGCCTGGGAGACACACCAAACATGTGGAAGAAGGTGCTCTGGTCAGATGAAACCAAAATCGAACTTTTTGGCAACAATGCAAAACGTTATGTTTGGTGTAAAAGCAACACAGCTCATCACCCTGAACACACCATCCCCACTGTCAAACATGGTGGTGGCAGCATCATGGTTTGGGCCTGCTTTTCTTCAGCAGGGACAGGGAAGATGGTTAAAAATGATGGGAAGATGGAAGGAGCCAAATACAGGACCATTCTGGAAGAAAACCTGATGGAGTCTGCAAAAGACCTGAGACTGGGATGGAGATTTGTCTTCCAACAAGACAATGATCCAAAACATAAAGCAAAATCTACAATGGAATGGTTCACAAATAAGCATATCCAGGTGTTAGAATGGCCAAGTCAAAGTCCAGACCTGATGGAGGGTAGAGGGAATGGCGCTGTCTAGTGGTAAGAAGCGTGTATAGGAGCCAATGTGGCAAAAAATAGATAAAACTGGTAATGTAATGACAAGATAAAGGAGAGAGGTAAAAATCTGTAAGGTGTGGTAATATGAACTAAATGTAAAAGAATCAAAGGTGCTAAGTGCATAAAATACCTAATATATATATATAACCATCAATGTCAATTTTAAAAAATTATGTAAAACTCTATAATAGTAATAAAAAAATCAAAGTGCATATGTGACCACAAGTGTTGTGAATTACGAATAATACAATAATACAAAATGTCATAAACTCAAAGTGACAAGTGCATATAAAGCAGTGACCATAATATCATGGACTCAAAGTGCCAGGTGGGTGGATATCCAAGATTGGTGTAGATGTGCACCAATGTAAACTAGTGGCAAGAATAAATAGTGATAGTGTATACAACAGAGAAAAGAGTCCAGTGTTGAATATAGAAGATGAACTGGTGATAAAGTAATTGAGAATATCCAAAAGGTGATTGATTGGTTAATTGGTAAGCAGGTGACAATCTTCGTGTGGATTAGACACAATAAGTGACCCCGTGGTGGGCAGTAAGGTGCTCCGTGACCCCTCTCGTAAATAGCACACTTACCAGAAATACGCACCCCACACAGGGGTATAGAGCGGGTATATGTAGTGTTCCGGCAGATGAATCCTATCCTCCTCTACAGGTCCTGGGTTGGACGTCTATGGGGGTTCCCGGATGGGAGGATTACTGGGGGGAGCTGGGGTCTGCGGATGTCCCGGCGGTAAGGGCTGGATACTCCAGATATCCACGGGGTATCAGTGGAACAGGTGTTCAGGTATAGAGGAAAGGCACATAGTGTAATATTGCCAAAATAGGGTTTATTTGCACTATTTATTTACCTTCAGGTAATCCGAGGGAAATTTAGTTATTGTGACGCCCAGATAGCGGATCGACTCTCTGTAATGGAAGGGAAGTGGAGGCCCTAGTGGGGGACACGGGTCAAGAGGCAGTATTTATTTTTAATCCCGAGTGGGACCCAAACTGTTCTATGTAAAGCAGCGCAGTATGGAGAGAATCATCAGTGTCCTCCAAATATAATAGCATGTCGTCTGCATAAAGACTGACTGTTTCTGTCAGGGCCGACTGACACATACCGCAAATTTGGGGATGGTCACGAAGCATAGTCGCCAACAGCTCAACTGCAAGAGCATACAGTAAGGGGGACAGAGGACACCCCTGTCTAGTTCTGCGACCCAAGGGGAAGGAGTCTGACGTCCACCCGTTTACCGAAACTCTGGCTACAGGTTCATAGTATAGTGCCCGGACCCAATTAATAAAGATCGGACCAAACCCAAAGGCCCGCAGACACTCCCATAGGTAACCCCATTCCACTGAGTCGAATGCCTTAGTGGCGTCTAACACCACCACTGCTCTAGTGCCAACTTTGATCAGCTTGTAGATTCATAGACAGACAACATATTTTAATGGCGGAATTTTTACCCGGCATGAACCCAGTCTGATCAGGGTGTATTAGCGAAAGTATAATCTTATAAAGACGGAGCGCTAGAAGTTTTGCCAGAATTTTGATGTCTGCTTGGAGTAACAAAATAGGGTGATAGGATTCTTGATAGTGGGGGTCTTTACCGGGTTTGGGAAGTATTATAATTTTGGCCTCTCTCATGGAATCCGGCAGCCAACCGGAGTCATGAATGTGGGTGTACAGGGACAGCAGTTCCGGGGATAGGGTGTCAGAGAAGGTCGCCTAAAAATAAAGAGGTAGGCCATCAGAACAGGGGGCCTTTCCCATGGCCAGGGAGGCAATAGCAGTGGCGATTTCATCAGCCGACAGAGGGGCATCCAGTTCCCTTACGTTGAGCATTAGACAACTGAGGAAGGGACAGTGTTCGAATACCCGATGTTGGCAGAAGAACAGTTTCTGTTTGGCCTTCTCATAGAGCAGCTGGTTGACTATTCTGGTCTGGGATTTCAGTGCTAGGACATTGTCAGGTGATGGGTCAGTAGAGCAATTATTTGTCAGTGAAGTCAGGTGTGCTTGTGCAGTGGCTAAAACAGAACTGGAGGACTTTTTAAGGCGATTGATGCGTCTGGTGAGGGTAGCCCGGGCGTGGAGCTTGAAAGCATCCCACACCAGGGCCACATCCATTGAGCCTGTGTTAGTAGAGAAAAAATAAGACCATTCTCGGGCCAGGCCCTCCTGGTCCACTATGGCAGTGAGCCAGAAGGGGTGAAGGTGCCATGGAAGAGGGACCGCCTGGGGGGCTATACGAAACGAAGCCCAACAGGGGGCATGGTCAGACAGGGAGAGGGGTTCAAACCCCGAGTCCTGGAGCAGGGGAAGTAGAGGGTCAGAAACTATAATGAAATTGATGCATTACATTGTAGAGTGAGTGGCTGAGATACAGGAGTAGGAACTTAGGTGAAGATGCTGATAACGCCAGGTGTCAGTCAGGGCAAAGTCACGGAACAGTCAGCTGAGGCGAGTAAGGGACTGAGGTCCAGGAGTCGTCAGGGAGTGCTGGCAGTCAAGAGCCGGGACTAACACCATATTAAAATCCCCAGCCGGGTGCTGAGCCATAAAGGACACGCTCCCCTGGATTACCTCCGAGCTGTATGGAGGGGGGACATAACAAGCCAAGAGCAGATATTGCCTAATATACAGTATAACATGCAGAAAAAGGAACCTGCCCTGGGGGTCCGAACGCACGGAAATAGTGGAGAAGTGCACATGTTTTGAAATTAGGATGGAGACACCTCTGGAAGCATTAGTATAAGTGACATGGTTCGTCCAGCCAATCCAGCGGCGTTTAAGTGCCAGGCTGAGTTGGCCCGTGACATGTGTCTCCACCAAAACCACAATATCAGCCCTGTAGCAGAACACTTCACCTTATCCCTGAGGCCCCGGATGTTCCACGTGAGGAATTTCACGTTGGCCATCGCGGTGAAGGGGGGGAATAAAGCGATAGAAACATATGGGAACCCCACAGGTTCTTGCAAATCATAACATAACATAAGGGTGTAGCTCATCACAACTTTAGCGTACCTGAAAAACAACCACAGCCAACATACAGTGAATAAAATGAACAAAACAAACCCACAAAAAACAGAAACCCATCTCTCCCCCCACCCTGCTCTCCGCGTCCCCAACTGTGCGGGAGCATAAACCCATAACCCCTTGAAGAGTAGGCAATCATTACCACAAATAAAGAGGGCTGCAAACACAACAAGGCCCAAAAGTGAATTAAAAATAAGGCCATCTCTCCAGGACAGCCAGTGGCATTGCGGGACGAGCAAACACTGGAGTGTACCGGAACGGTAGTAGGACACAGGGTCCCATGTCCTGAAAACACCAGAGAAAAAAGGTAGAACCAGGAAAAAAGGGAAAAACATAATTAAGGATGGATTAGCATGGAATGTGCAGGAATGGGATCCAAGAAGAATGTCAGTTCTGTAACATGGTGCCCTTCAGGGTCTAGAGTGCTGTTCCATGTACCAGGTGTTGGCACCCAGTACCCCACAGACAACACTGTGTAGGAGACGGAGAAGGGGGTAGACCTAAGCAACACACCTCTGCAAATTTAGGGAGTCCAACAACAGAAACAGAGGGGTGTAAAAACCAATATGGATGCAGGGCACAGTCTCCAGGTTTGGCAGGTGGATCAAGGAAATAACACCCGGCGAGTGCGGGAAACTGTAAATGTGTGGGGAACCCCAACCATAATTGCAATTAGTGTACTCAGGCGGGACGGTTGCGGTCCGCTTCTCTTTGGTCCAGCCATTCAGATGCTAGGGTCGGATCTTCAAAAAAGAGTGCTCTGTCATCACACACCACATGCAGGCGGGCTGGGAATAGCACGGCATATTTCAAATGTTGCACGCGCAGGCGCCTTTTGACATCTGTGCAGCGGGACCGTAGTTTCTGGACTTCTGCCAAGAAGTGTGGGAAGGCTGCAATACGGCCATTTTGAAAGGGAATATTGCCGCGTTCGCGGGTTAAATGTAGTATAGCATCCCGGTCACGATAATTGAGGAGTTTTGCAATAAATGTACGGGGTGGTGATCCCTCAGGCGGGCGGCGGGCATACGGGGGGCTCTTTCCACAGCAAAAGTGTCAGAAAAGATTTCTCTACCAAAGTGTGTGATTAATAAAGTCTCCAAAAATGTAGCTGGGTCACACCCCTAAGACCCCTCTGGTAACCTGATAAACTGCAGATTACAGCGGCGTGCCCTGTTCTCCAGGTCATCCTGCTTCTGTGCCAATCTGGCACTGCATGGAGTCTGCTGTGTGTTGGAGGGGGTTGAGAATGTCTTCAGTCCTGCTAATCCTGACCTCTGTCTCCACCACCCTGTCACTGAGTTTAGCCATGTCTTGCCTAATCAGGGAAATGTCAACCTTTACCTCCTCGACCTTCATTGTAAGCGTGGTCTGGCAGGTGGATATCACCTCTAGGACCCTGGTGGTGTCGGCAGCGGGGCGGCGACATTTTCGGCCTCCATGTCCCACTCCTGGCGGCGGAATTTATCGAGCGGCTGTGGCGGCGACATGTCCCCGGGACTGGCAGAAGACTCCCTACAGGCAACAGGTAAGAAGCAAGCGGTTTGGGGCACCCTGGATGAAAGAACAGGATGATACAGGAGCGGAGCTCAGCTCATGTGCGTCCTACTCCATTGCCGTCAAGGCCACGCCCCCTCTCCTTGTTTCTTTACACATTAAAATGTGCTCCCCTTGTTTTTTCTTCTTTGCTCAAACTGCAAATGTATGTATCTCTTTTTTCCCCAGCATCTACTGAAAAAATACATTCTAAGGAGTACATTAATCAATGACTTTGAACAATATTCACCTAAAATTTGCCTAAAATTCACCCCAAATTTACTGATGAATAGTGATGAGCAGAACGCACTGGAGTTCAGCTAAAATTCTCAGATAAATTCTCTGAACAGTAGTGAAGTTCACGTGCTGAATCTGAACCCAATTAAATTTTTCCAAATCCAGATGTTAAAAAACAGTAATAACAATTTTCTAGACTACCAGCCAAGGCATTGTCAAACAAATAGCATGGAGAGCTGGGCACTGCTCCGAGGAACATTGGATTTAATTTTATTAGGAACTTTTTAAATATAGGACTCGTCCAAAGGTTTGTGCCTTTATTGACTATTAATATCTCTCTTTTTGTGAATGAGTTTGAGCATTTTGTGCCCATTACTCATTCACTTTTCGGGGGGGGGGGGCGTATCTGGGGGCGAGCAGCCTGTTGAGCAGTCTCTAGGAAACAGGAGACATAACTAGTTGTAGTCTTTTTCCGGTGTGTCACTGGGCATCATTTATCATGATTGACGTGGCTCTACATGACTGAAGGATGAGACTAATAATGGATTTGCATCATAGGGCATTTTTTTAAATAAAGGATAATGTCATCAGTTTCTATTAAGTGGGTCGCTGACCCAAACAGTGTCCTGCGTTGCTATGACACATGCAGCCACTTGCAAGTGGCCAGCACAGTAGGAAGTTGTCATTAAGTTGCGCTAGTAGTACTGCCACTAAATTAATGAATTTCAGCTGTTTGATTCAGTTGGTGAGTGGACACTCTATTTAGTTTGTCCATTTGCCAAACTGCAAACATCAAAGTTTTCACAAATCCCACACAGTTGGGAATGTGAGCGCCATCCCTAGTAGCCATTACATGCTCTTATGATACAGAGCAGAGTCTCAACCTGATGCTAGAAATTCAGTGTAGTCCTCTAATCTTTTCACATCCTATATTTTTAGGGAGGGCTTACAGATTTTGATAAGCTCCTGGGATGCAGACCCCCACAAACACTAGGCCAACATGTGGACAAGAGGCCCTTGTCCTCATCAGTATAGGGGCATTGTGCTTTGCCAGGGGGCTCCCCCATTGCAAGGTAACCTCCCAATGTGTCCTGGTCCTGGTATATGTGTCGTGTATGCTCCTTCCTCCCCCGGCCAGGCTGGTATGGAATTAGAGGGTATCCTGTTTATATTTGTTTTTAGGGGGCCCCTTCAAAATCCATACCAGACCACAGAGTTGTAGTATGAATCCCCATCTCAACCTTCATCTGCACCTCTTCTTCTATCTGCTGCTGGCTGTTACTCTTGGTCTGGGTTTGCCAGTGTATATTTTATTTTAGGTCACTCACAAAGATGACAGTAATAATCAGGCCTATAGCCCTGAAGTCCAAAAGAGGTTGATACTAGTTACCTGTGCTGCTTTGTCTAATTTCTAATTCCCACTGACAGTAAGGAATATTCTGTAATTTATGAAGAAAATTGTGCTGAGTATACCTTGCCTGAGTGTCAATCCATTTCTTAAAGTGGATGTTCAACTTACTATGAAGGCGCCACATGTACTGTATAACAGGGCAAAGCAAGGGCTCCAACAGGGCAGCCTTTAAAACCCCCTTCCAACATCCAGGTCGGTTCCCAACCTAGCGATCCTCCTGCTCCCCTGTCAGTACCTTGCCATACAGATCGGTACCTAGAACAAAGTCATTCCCGATCCACCTTTTAATACTGCTCTACCTCTACTCTCCCTGATAAACAGGAATCCATCATGGCCCTCGGCATGGTCACGGGGCATGCAGGGGACACCGCTCGTGGCCAGGAGAGTGATCTTAAAGAAATGGCTTTCTTTAACATACCTTACAGTCTCTGATATCAAATAGGAACTAACGCTGCTGATGTAAAAAAAGAGGCTAGACATGGAATCTTCCCCCAACTCCTCTGATGCTAAGTGGCTGCCTTTATCATAGTTACTCTTACAGTGCCTGAGAACTCTTCCACAGCCTCAATGCTTCAACGCCTGGATTACCACACCATGAAGCCTACCGTTCTCTAGCTAGTGCTTCACTGTGATTTGAAATGGATATTATACTTTGGTAGCAGGAGCTGCCTCTCCATACATTTAAGATGATATCTCCTCCTTCCAAGTATTAATGAGCAGGTATACCCCCCACACCTTCCTTCATTCCCCTCCCCCCCCCTCCCTTCCTCCCCCAGGACCTGGGGGAATGTGAATGTAAAGTTCCTTCTTAAAGTATAGCTCCACCCAAAAGGGGAAGCTCCGCTTATCTGCCTCCTCCACCCCACCTAATGCCACATTTGGCACCTTTCGGGGGGGGGGGGGGACCTGTTTTTTAAAGGTACCTACTCCCACTTCCGGGTGATCTTGCCACAGAGAGATCACCCGGAAGTTCGGCCTCCCACCTCCTTCCCCCGCCGCCGGGCCATTCACAAAGTGCAGTGTGCTTCAAACATGCGCAGTAGGGAATCGGCTGTGAAGCCGCAAAGCTATGGCAGTGGCAGCACCCGAGAGCCGATGGAAAATCAGCTAGGATGAAGACACTGCTGGATTCCTGGACAGGTAAGTGTCCTAATATTAAAAGTCACCAACTACAGTATTTGTAGCTGCTGACTTTAAATTTTTTCTGAAGGAGCCTGGAACTCCTCTTTAATAAACATGAACCAGGCTGATATTCTGATATCGTGCATCCTCCTGTAACTATTGTAGTTAGGTCCCTGTTTACCCATCTTGTTCAGTGGTGGATGCAGACTTTAATTCACTTTCGCACAATCCAATGGGCCCCTACACTCTCCTGGGCTTCTGTTCATGTCCAGAGAATATAAGCTTCCCTGATTTCTGCCTTTTGCCAGATCTTATCTTATCTGTCGCAAGGCGGCTGGTTCGCTACCATGTTGGACACAATAGCAAAGAGTTTCAGCAGAAGACCCAGTCATTGCAGATGGCACTGCTTTAACTTTCTCCAAAGTGCTAAGCTTTCAGTGTGGTGGTCCTATGCATACAGCCATTTACTCTGGTGTCCAGACCATAAAGTATTCATGGCACTTGTAAAAGCAGTGACAATTGTGCTGGTATAATGTACGCGCTTGTTAGGTCCAATGTGACCATGTTATTACAAATAGAAATTAAAAAAAAATAAATTAATTTCCATGTCTTGTGTCAAACTCAATGAATACACAAAAACTTCAGCAGTCAATTTAAATGCTGAAATAAATTACTGTGCCACACTGTCAATTCTTCAATCCAAGTGACCTTCTGTGAACTCCAAGTGACTCCAATAATAGTGCACAATTACTGTACCAGAAATCATTGACCTCTTATATATAAAAAGTAGGCCAAAAAACGCTTTGTACCATGACAGACCACCAAGCTTTTACTAGGATGTGCAAGGCACTTTACGCTACCCAAACCGGCATTCTTTCCAATTAGCGGATGTGACGTCATGTACCAGAGATAAACAGCCAGAAGTCCTTTCTTCAACCAACATCAGGAAGAACAGGGATAACACTTTTGGAGTGCCAGCTGGGGTTCATTAAACATCCATCAAGTGCAGATATTTTTTTACATTTATTCATGCTAAGTGGCTGAGGAACAGGTCCAGCTGGCCACCTGGACTATCAAAGATAGTACCTCATTTTGAGTGAGGTGTTGCACCAAAGAAAACACAAGCAGTCACTTGTTGCTCACTGTTTATATAGAGTCTCATAGACTGTACTGTGCTGTGGTCTTGTGCCTGCTATTGGGAAACTGCCCCTAGGCAACTTCTGTTATTGTAATAGTTGCATTGCCTGCTAATAATTGGTCTGTGCTTTTTCATATCCCCATTACCATCTTGATTGCATTGTTAATTTATTCCGCATTCATTTTGTAAACCTTAAGTTGCACATTGAATTTTGTCTGATCATTTGACTGATACCTCTACATTACACTTGGGGGGTTATTTACTAGAGCTAGGAAGAGAAAAAAATCTGGTGCAACTCTGCATAGAAACCAGTCAGCTTCCAGGTTTTATTACCAAAGCCGATTAACCACAATGCACAGCTTCACCAGATTGCAAGCGCAACAGTTTTAGTAAATCTCCGCCATGGTTTCTACAAACAGGATTAACCATGTAAGACCATGGTGATGGTTCACAACACTCCAGAGGGAAACAAACAGCCTACCACATCTACCATTTTACCGTTCCTGTTTCTAGCAGGATTTCTGCAGCTACCAAAATATGTGGGGCCAGATAAGGATTTGGATACTGAATCAGAATATCATGCAGCCTGATCAGAACATTTGGGATCATGTCAGTTTAACAGGCAGACCTAGCAATTAACAACTTAGAGGGAGTAGTGAGGAAGTTATTCCTACACCTACACAAGCAGAAGATCATGATTCCCTGGATATGATAGTTAACCACCTGTAAACAATGTACAGCCATGTGGTGGCGTTAGGAGACATTAGGGCTCTCTTCATCTGAAAGGAAGAAAGCGTGAGTCCATTATGCAACATTAGCTGGAATTACAAAATATGACAGCGGAGAAACACTGAAGAAAAAGTGTCTTGCAGCATGGCCCAACTGGGGTGACATAAATGAATGGTTGAAGGAACAATTTGTGGATTGTCACCAGGTGCCTAGTCCTCCACCAATTTATCGGGCATGCAAGTAGTTTGTTTGGGGAATAATAGAACACAGCCTCAGGAGAAGACCCCATCACTGTCAAGGATACTGCTTTAACTTTCTGCAGAGTTTTGATCTTCCAGTAGGGTGGTCGTGCAATTACAGCCATTCACTTTGGCATCCCGAACAGAGACTCTTCATACCACTTGCCTCTACATTACACTGCCATTACTCTACATTACACCACCAATTGTCTGGGGGTAGGCTGGGGCTTTCTTTGTAAGTTCCAGACACACCCCTGAAATCTTAGGTTTCATTCCTACACAAGTTGGAGGGATTTGCGACAGAGTTAAGTTCATTTGGATTGGGTCCCTCATTTTTTAATCAACCCAGATATCAATGAGAAAAGTGAAAGAACATATAAAAGTTGGAAAAAGTAAGAAAAGAAACAAGAATTAACCTGGTATACAAAGCATTGTGCATGACAAAACACCTTTGTATCACATTCAATGCCCAGAGCATGATTTGGGAAGCAGATTATTATCAAGGCATATATCTTCAGGAAAGAAATAAAACAGAACATACTTGACAGCTCTATGAGAAAATTCCCTATACAAAGAAAGTTTGCTAAAACCTTACATCTTATTGAGTGTAATTTAGAAAGAACACATTAAAAAGTTCTAGAGGGAGTTACTGCTGTACACTGATAGTTGTATTTAAAAGAAAATTAACTAGGTACAAAAAAGAAAGATAAAAGCATGTTATAGTCTCCAGAATCCCTGATTATGGAAGATTAAATTATATACAGTACATCCAAAAAAAGAATGAAGGAATAATTCCACATTCTTTATGGTATGATAGTTTAAGTGAGGATGCAAACAATCAAACCACAAGGTGAGAAATTTGCAGGTGTTCAAGGGATTAGCAAAAACAGACTTTTCTGAGCATAGTCTGTTTTTTGTTTTTTTTTAAAGTAAAATACTTAAAGCAAAGTCTTATTAAAGAGATGTTAATATCAGAAATATTGTACTCTTTTGTTATTATTATTATTATACAGGATTTATATAGCGCCGACAGTTTGCGCAGCGCTTTACAATATGAGGGAAGACAATACAGTTACAATACAATTCAATACAGGAGGATTTAGAGGGCCCTGCTCATTAGAGCTTACAATCTAGAAGGGGGGTCAAGTGAAACAAAAGGCAGTAGCTGTGGGGGGTGAGCTGATGGAGAAAATGGAGGTACAGTTGTCAGGTGTTGGTAGGATAGGCTTCTCTGAAGAGGAGGGTTTTCAGAGATCGTCTATAAGCTAATAGAGTAGGAGATAATTGGACAGATAAGGGTAAGGAGTTCCATAGGATTGGTGAGGCTCTGGTAAAGTCCTGGAGGCGAGCATTGGAGAAGGTGATGAGGGAGCTAGAGAGCAGGAGGTTTTGAGAGGAACGAAGAGAGCGATTCGGTTGGTGTTTTGAGACTAAGCTAGTGATGTAGCTGGGGGCTGGGTTGTGGATGGCTTTGTAAGATGTTGTTAGTATTTTAAATTTAATTCGTTGAGTGAGCGGAAGCCAGTGAAGGGGTTGACAGAGCTTTTGTTCAATTCAATTCTTATATTAAAGCCTAACTAATAATTAAAGCTGTATTATATGACACAGTAGTGATATATAGTGGCAAACGGGAGCAAACCACAGAGCTCAGAAGGGTATATGGCATCTGACAAACCCAGATGTGTCAAATATCAGCAGCTTTTATAGCTCTGCAAGACAAAAAGGTTTGAAAGCATGCCCCACCTTATTTCATTTAACTTTAAATAGCTTTTTTGGTCCAAGCTGGTCCAAACAAACAAACAAATAAACAAACAAACAATTTAAACTAAAAGAAACTAAAATAGATGCAGCCTTTAAAAGAAGATTACTAAAACTAAGGTTGAACAGATACCGTTTTTTTTATCGGCGAGTATGATTACCGATATTTCCGGTCAAGTACTCGCCGATACCTATATTTTCCAGTGCAATTTGTGTCAATACAAAAAAAAATGGCGCAAATCGCACTGCAAAGAAATGTATTTGTGTGTGTAGATCTAGTGGGCCGTTTAGACCTCACAAAGTTCAGCAGAGGGAACGCAGTTCCAGTAAGTAGGTAGAGACAAGTTCAAAGCAGAAATCATTTATTGGAAAAATGAACAGACTGATGACATTAGGTAAATAGATCACAATCCTATTCATGGAGATGGTCGTGTTCTAGTGAGGCACTGTGACTCACGGGTTCCATAGTTGACTCTGCTATGCCTGATGGAGGGAACGGGTGACTCTAACCCTTGAGCCACGGGGGACAGTCGGCAAGCCCAATGGATTCCAGAATGATGGACACACCTAGAAATAACAGCTGCCGTCAGGGCTTGTCACCGCCGGCTGTGGGAAACACCAGGAGCAGGCGGAAGTGCTCCACAATGGAGACAGTACTGTGCCGTCGACCAACGAGGGAGAGCCAAATGTACTGTGATTTGTCAGCTCACCACCTGCCCCCCAGGAGCTTCTTGTTTTAGAGGTAGCCGTTCACTCCACAGGGCTCAGCAGAGTCAACTATGGAACCGGTGAGTCACAGTGCCTCACTAGCACACTCCAATCTACCTGCATGGGCTTGTGATCTATTTACCTAATGTCATCAGTCTGTTCAGTTTTCAGCACCACAAAGTATCGATTTTGGTATCAGGAGAATCTGGGCAAGTACCGATACTTGCTCAAATGCCTGGTATCGGCATTGATACCGATACTGGTATTGGTGCATCCCTAACTAAAGCCATTATGGTGGGTGGTGGCTGACTTAATTCTGACATGACTTGCTGTATACTTGTTCTAGGATTCAGAGGATCAGAATGGCAGCCAGGCAACTAGCATTTTCATCATGAGCTAAACAATGGGGTCAATATACTCTGTATCTCTCAGCATAGGTTTACTTTTCTAAACTAATGCCGAAAAACAAAAAAAGCCTTACAACAGGAGGTTGTTCGAGTTATAGTGCTACAATCTCCCTGAATTAACCATAACAAACCAAAAAGCTATGTGTGACATGTGCTCTCTCACAATTTATTTTGTGAGTACATAATATATTGTTTTTAATAAAGCCCTTTGATCCTTTTACTACACCAGAGGTCTGCACTGTTTCCTCGCTTCCCTTGTTTTATTTTTCTGTACTGAAATTAGGCAATTCTTCTTCAGTTGACCTGCTAACATTTTAATGTATTCCACATCTATACAGCTTGGAAATCACTTTAGAGGGAAAACAAAAATTTGCATACCTTTCCAAATATCTTACCTACATCCATTCTTCATGTCCTTGAGCTGGTTTTAGGATTTAAATTGAAAGGGCCTAAGCTGTTCTCCAGCTGCCAAAACCACCTCTTTCACAACTATACCTTCCACTAAAATATAGTAAATAATATATTGCACATTTTATCATGCATTAATTCAAACCAATGCACACCAGTGTACACACAAGAACAGGAAAAGTTAATGAACCTGCACAGCATTGTACCATGTGTTGTATTGACATAAATATCTGCATCATCGTTCACATTTTGATTTGTTGTGATTTGGCCATCTCATTCATTTTTTCCTTATTGCAACACATTCATGCGTGAAACACCACACAATAATGTGTGTGCAGTAGTACACATCAACACTAAATTGTAAAGGTAATATTAAGCCCTCTTTTTTCTGGGACACAATGCTGTAAAACTGTTGCTATAATTTAGATTACCATAGTGCTGCAATATTTTTCTGGAATAAACATAATATCGATCCTTTAAAATTGATGTAATGGAAAGGAAGCTAAAGGGCAGTGCTGTTGAAGAACCTTATACCCATTTACCTTTTCTCATTTCCACTTCTCTCTTATATGCTCTTGAGGGAATCTTTCCTTTTTTGTTCTTAGATTACTCTACCCTTGCTCCTACATGACTGCCCCTCCCCCTTTCCCCACTCTTCCCTCCTCCTCTCTTTCTACTCTCCCTCTAAAGGGCAGTGCTGTTGGAGAACCTTATACCCCTCTATCTTTTCTCTTTTCAACTTCTCTCTTATATGCCCTTGAGGGAATCTTTCCTTTTGATTCTCTGATTAATCTACCCTTGCTCCTACATAATTGTTCCTCCCCCTTTCCCCACTCTCCCCTCCTCCTCTCTTTCTACTCTCCCTCCCCTCCCCCTCGATACCCCCCCTTTTTTTTCTTTCTCTTTTCTGGGAGTTTTTGGAAACCTGGAATTATTTATCAATAGGAGGAAGACAATGGCCAAAGTGAATCTAGTATATTGAAAGCCTTACTGCAGTAAATCCCTCCGCTGGTGACAATATGTATTCATTCCAATCCACCAGGGAGAAGCTGTGAGCATTGTGTGCCTATATAGGGCCTATTATATCCCCTTTTTATAGGTTGTTTCACGATATTATGTGATTTAAATGAGCCTCTCTGCTTGTTACTATATTTCCTAAGATAGAGACCTCCAACCCACTGTCTTGGTTTCTTATTATATCAATATATCCACCATGCTATGTAAATCATATGTCTGGCATAAGCTGGGACGTTATTGGTGGCGAATGCCCAAAGTTTACCTGTTGTACATATTCCTGAATTTTGGAAGACTTCATACAGTATTTGTTGTTTATCCTCACTAAAATTAGATTGGATAAAATAAATAAAATAAACTACATATATTAAAGCCACTGTCATTTTTTTCATTTATATTGGGGTAATCCTAGCAGAGGGGTGTTGCACTGAGCACCAAAAGCTGTGTGCCCAGAGGGTCCAGTAATAGAAGTATGTTCCTGATCACAAATGTAGGTTTTAACATATTCATATTTATTCAGTGCAGTGGTTTAGTACAAGCTACATTGTCTTGGGAAAGGTAGTGGCTTTTGTAGCAGTTCCAAAAATAAGAGAATGGGTTAATTGGTTCATTCAATGATGTATATTTCTCATTAATAAAATCAGTGTTCTTCATAATTTATTATGGAGACGAGACATCCCAAAGTCATTACTTCCAAAGTAATCTCGACTAGCATCAACAGCATTCTTTTCAAAGCTAATTTGTACATGGCATTTCTAGAAGAAAACAGAACTACAGAGTACCTGAAGGAAATGCAGTAATATATCTCTTGATATATGGACTGATCCAAAGACATTTAGTAATGGCCATGTCTATACTGTTTTTTTACATTAGAATGATTCTAAAAAAAAAAACATTTATTTTTAATTAAATAATAAACTTGTTATACTTACCTGCTTTGTGCAATGGTTTTGCATAGAGCAGACCTGATGCTCTTTATCTTGGATTCCCTGCTGGCACTCAAGGCCCCCCCCGTTTGAGTTCCCCATGACAAGCAGCTTGCTATGGGGGCACTTGTGTGGGCTTGGTCCTGGGGCCAGGCTATGTGTGTCCATTGACACAAAGTGTTGCTCGGTACCACCCCCCCCCCCCCACTCTCTCCTCACAGGCTGTGATTGACAGCAACCAAAGCCAATGTCTCCTGCTGCTGCTTCAATGGCCAATGAGGAGAGAGAGATCGGAGAGAGTTGCTGCTCTCATGCACTGCTCTGGATCAAGATCAGGCTCAGGCTCAGGTAAGAATTTGGGGGGGAACTGCGGGGAGCAGAGAACAGAAGGTTTTTTACCTTTATGCATAAAATGCATTGCGGTAAGAAAAATGTTTGCCTTTAGAACCACTTCAATTAAAGTATATATGAGTGCTATCACTTATGTTTTATATAACCTTTAACTTTTGGTAATAAAGTTTAGTATGGTGAAAGGTTGGGTGTCTTCTCTCTACAATATGATGTTTGGGACATACTCCCATTGTGTATGCTGTGCAATACATTCTATACACCACCCGACACCACTTTGAGCTTTATTCTATTTTATATATTTTATGCTGGTATTATTGACAATGTCATATTAGAAAGAAGCTATTATTTCCACTAGGACTTCTAAATGACATCCCGTTCAATAAACAAGCACACATTTGATAGGGTTAATGTAATTTTCACAATGTAAATGCAGCTTTCATTAAAATAATACCTGGTGACTCTGCCTTGTTGAGGCACTTCCTGCTGTAGGTGGACAACTCACTGTTGCTGGCCCACAATTGTGTTCCTGCGTTGTCACTTTGATGAAAATTATAAGTGCCTATTTCAACACACATTATGCAGGCATGATCCACTTTTGTCACCAAAGGAAAACCCACACTGTGAAATGCCATGCAACCATCTATGGAGTGCATTAATGTAAACACTGTGGCTATAGGGGATCATCAGCACTAGGATGCAACAAGGATGAAAAAGGGAAAAAACAAATATTTTATTTAAAAAAGCTATTTTTTATGATAAATAGAGCTTTAGCAAATGATAATGCTGTTTAAAAACGTATATTACTGTCTCCTTATTATATTTAAGTATAGAGGAAGTGAGTTGCCATTTCAATGTTTCTCAATGCCTTGATTAAAACAATGAAAATCACATCCATTGTTTGCATTAACGCTTTTACATTAGAGATTTGGATAAAACATACAAAATATTGGTATAATTGTGTACAATGCAAAAACGCCCTAAAGCTTGCTCTATCTCAATGACAGTTTTAGACTTGAAAGACTTGAAAGAGGAACTACACTAAATCTGAGCACCACAAATCAATAATTTAATTGACTGATTTATTTAATTAATTTTTAATGTTTTAAGCAAACTCACCCAAACTCATATATCTCTATGCTTTATTGTGCTTAAAAATCACTTTGAAAACCACTCCCTAGCATTTCTGGCAGTGGCCATCTTGAGTAAGGTGACATGATTAGTGTAGCATTTACTTCCTGGTAAAAAAAAACCCTCTTCCTCTCCTGGGATGTATGACATAATTTGCCTAGGCATGGGAACCAGGAAGTAACTAAAGAAATGTAAAAAAAAGTTTAAAACAAATAAATATAACATACTTTCCTATCTATTTACTAACAGCATAAGGATTAAAAATAGTCAATGTTGACTAAGAGAGTGAATTTCCACTTAAAGTAAGAAAGTGTCATATCAAGTGATTTCAACGTGAAGTAAAAATTACACAAAAAGACAAGATTGTTCTGTACTCTCATAAAACACGTGGTTGGTATTGTTTAGAGAAGTACACAAATATATGTACTATATTATTTTAGAAGTATTTACAGCGTCAAGCCAATGTTTTATTGTTGGACAGAGTGTAGAAGGCCTATCAGTGCTATTAGTTATGTCAATTATACAGTTAACCACTTGCCAACTGGCTACTGTGTATTTACTGTGGCAGTGTGGCTCTATTGCCTCTGGCTAGCCTCCTCGCTAGCCGTGATTGGCTAGGGAGGATGTCTATCAGGGGGTCTGGCAGACCCGTGGTCATCCCCTGGAGAGGCAGAACGGCAGTCTGCCCATGTAAACAAAGCAGATCGCCGTTCTGCAAGGGGACAAGATGGAGATCTTGTTTTCCTGCTGAGCAGAAACCCGGATCTCTGTCTTCCCCTAATCAGTGCAACTCCCCCACAGTTAGTAAGCACCCCCTAGGGACACATTTAACCCTTTGATCACCCTTGATTTTAATCCCCTTCCCTGCCAGTGTCATTAGTGCAGTGACAATGCATTTTTTTAGTTCTTTACTGATCACTGTATTAGTGTCACTGGTCCCCAAAAAGTATCAAAAAGTGTCAGTTAGATGTCTGATTTGTATGCTGCAATGTCGCAGTCCCACTAAAAAAATCGATGATCCCCCCCATTACCAGTAAACAATATAAATAAATAAAAATTCCATAAAAATATATCTTCGTTTGTAGACGCTATATACACTTATTAGGATTTTTTAACCAAAAATATATAGCAAAATACATATTGTCCTAAATTGATGAAAAAAAATTTGATTTTAAAAAAATTTTTATTGACCGTGTTTTATAGCAGAAAGTAAAAAATATTGTTTTTTTTTTTTTTTTTAAATTGTCGCTCTATTTTTGTTTATAGCACAAAAAATAAAAACTGCAAAGGTGATCAAATAGCACCAAAAGAAAGCTCTATTTGTAGAAAAATATGGGCATATAATTTATTTAGGTACAGCATTGCATGGCGGCGCAATTATCAGTTAAAACAATGCAGTGCCGTATCGCAAAAAATGACCTGGTCATTAAGGGGGTAAAACTTTCCGGTCAAGAAGTGGTTAAGAAGTACATACTTATTTTGTATTATAAATGCATGACGAAAAAAAAAGCAAAAACGCTTTTATTTCATTATTTGGGTGCGCACTGATCTGCAAATGGCTATACGTTGATCACTCTTTCTCATGAAGGCCCCTTGAACCTCCTTTAGGGAAAGGGAGTCTGGAAGCATGGCATCACTGTGGGTGTGAACCTAAAAGGGAAGTTAAGTAGCCCTTGGGATTGGCTACAAAGACCTGAGATGAATGGGTGGAGCCTGAGTGAACTCTAGGAAAAGGCTCTGCTGGGGCACGTCCAACTGCTCTGAGGAGATTCACCTGTCACAAGAGCTGCTCTTCCCCAGCGTTCCTGTATCATCAAGGACACAGAACGTTTATCCAGAGGTCAGACTGACTGGCTCCTTGCTCTTCTTATGGTGAGACTGTTTCCTCAGCACCTACATCTGCTACCAATCCCTTGCTGCCAGGCAATCTCTTCCAGGGTCATTTAATGCAATTTCCCTCCATCCAGACCAAGCCCCAGCTGTTCCAGGGTCACTACTAATACAGCCAGACACAGGACCCCCTCTGGAGCTACTGGCACTAAGGGTGCTAGTTCCACTCCTTCTCTGCTAGTCTCTAACTCACTGACTAAAATTCATATGCCAAAAAAACTCACATTTTAGTGGCACTCACTAAACATTGCCTGATACAGTACAATCCTCGCTTTTCATGGCCAAAAGACGGCGTGGGTTCCACCCAAGTCAGATGTTGCAAAACCGGAAGTATCACCGCTACAAGGGCCTCAATGAATTGATGTATACTGTCAGCTCTCATCCCCTCCAGCATTTCACTCAGCTCCTCTCACTGCCTGTGTGAGGGATCAGGTTTCCATACAGCAAGAGGCACTTATTAACTCTTTACATCCCTGCCTTAGGCGCTGCATTCCAACCAGCTCTCTTCTTCAGAAACAGGTGATTTCAGTGTTACAGCCTCCCCAAGTGACATACCTCAGATTCTACTGACAGGGCTTCTGTGTCACCTGAGGCAGGAGGCTCCTTTTTATTAACCCTGCATATCCCAGTGCAACCTCTGACACACATGGTCAATGCTTGATCTCCACACTCTCCCTCCAGCTCTTTCTGAAGGCAATAGTCAGTCCTCCTACTGAACCTCCGCTTGGTAAGTATGATTATGGGGTGTTCTGGGGTAAGTCAAGTGTAGCTGTTTTAAGGCCACTGATGCATTTTTGCAGCAGTCCAATCAGTTTTTCATTTTTACTTTATTTGGGTGTCATGCCAGCTGTGTCACCCACCCCATTCCCAGGGTCTGGTTCTCACCTGGGTGGCCCTCTATAATTGATTTTCCCTGTCAATTTGCACTTAGGACAGGGGATTAAATAAATCAATTTTTAAAATGGAACTTTTACTGATGTGCTGACGCTGGTGCTTTTTGATATACAGACAACTGACAAATCAAAACATATTGATGTTAATACTGAGGGTGAAAAATCAGAGCAGTTTTCTTGTACTTTTAGGAACTGGCTTCAAGGTTGCTGTGTCTATGCATTGCTCTGTAAATAATTTCCAGAATTAGTCCCTGTAACGGACCGTTTCAGCAGACAAGGGGTTAAAATCCCCTTTCTGAGAGACAGGCACAGCTACTTGCAGGACACCAAACTCCCGAACTGGATACAAAATAGCACTCCAACCTGGAACCTCACGAATAGCTGCTAGCAGACGAACAGGAAAAGCATACATCAGCTTACACTCCTAGCAATCAGTTTCCAACAGCATACAACGAATCCCCCCAAGAAAGAGACAAAGCTCCGAGTTGAGGGTAAAACAGGAACAACATTTATTGGAAGAACACAGCACACTTTTATACAGAATTTGGAACATCCTTCCCCCAACAACCGCTTTCCCATTGATCAATTTCACAGTACCTGCAGTCCCCCATAAGGTCCTCTCCAGACATGCAAATGAGGGCTCGAAAATGAGTCAGTAGTGATTGGTCAGATAGCTTGACCAGGAGGGCTGCTATGCAAATGAGGACTTGAAAATGAGTCAACAGGGATTGGTCAGATAGCTTTGACCAATGAAAGGAGACAGAAGCCCCAGGGGGCAATCAATGTAAACTATAGTCAGACACAGAACAATGGTTCCCTAACGAGCCCTCAATACACATTACTCTGAGTGTCAATACCTCCCTTAGCAGACAACAGGTGAGGTCATTAGCACACCTGACAAAAGGTGAATGGGGAGCCACCTTAGACAGTCCGTCTCCTCAGAACTTCCTGGAATGACCATATTAGGAGTTGACTTCCTGTTCCTTACAGTTTACAGGAATAAGTTTTAGCTTCCAGGCAAGACTCCATTAGCCACACTGGTTAAAGAAACACAAAAAGACACAAAAATGCATAACCCCCAGTCTACTGAACAGAACCCCCACATTCAACCCATCCCCAGATAGCCTGGATCGGAGCGTTCAACATATCCAAACAGCGCTCAGATGCCACAAACACAGTCAAATTACCATGGGGTTTACGTTTAGCATGGGCTGATGAGAGAGGGTCCATAGTCACCTTGCAGGAGGCGAGCAACCAGGCTTCTCCATTGCCCAGTGGCGAGATTGGTCTCCCTTCCCTATTCACTTATGTGGATCTCAGCTGGGAGGTCTACAAAATATATGGAGGGCAGTCCTGTTTAATTTTGATACCCAGATTTGCCTAAAAATGGCTGCCTAGAAAGTGCCGAAATGTTAGTCTATGGTGCATGTATATTGAACTGCGTTGCTAGCTGCTAACATTATTCACTCTAGCGCTAACTTTACTCTGCATATGGGTATTACCCATGTGCCTACGTAGGCCAACTTATTTTCAGTCACCTGCACAAAACATCAGCGGTATACAAATAGGCAACTGCTGGCTGTTTAACCACTTGCCGACTGCCCGCCGCATATATACTGCAACAGGCTGGCTCGGCTTCACAAATTGCCGTACCTGTGTGGTAATCCACAGGAGCACTCCTGGGGGCGAGCGTGCACTACTGCCCCCACTAGGCAGCGGGGATACCGATCCACGGGACCAGAGGCATCGATTGCCCCCAGGCTCCCGTGATCGCTCCCCACTGAGAGAGAACAGTGGTCAGCTCTTGTTTATAGGAACACAGGTCTCTGTGATCATTTCACAAGCCCATTCCCCACAGTTAGTAAACACTCCCCTAGGCTCACAATTAACCCTTTGATCAACCCTAGATTAACCCCTTCCCTGCCAGTGTTATTATTACAGTAATGGTGCATATTTTTAGCACTGATTACTGTAGTAATGTCACTGGTCCCCCCAAAAGTGTCAAAAACGTCAGTTAGGGGGCCGATCTGTCCGTCACAATGTCGCAGTCCCGCTAAAAATTTCAGATCGGCCGCCATTACTGGTAAAAAAATATCAGTAAATAAAAAAGATATAAATCTTTCCCCTAGTTTGTAGACGCGATAACTTTTGTGCACATCAATCAAAATATGCTTATTGCGATTTCTTTTTACCAAAAATATGTAGCAGAATACAAATTGGCCTAAAAGGATGAAAAAAATAGATTTTTTTTTTTTTTGGGAATGTTATATAGCAGAAAGTGTAAAATATTAAGTATTTAAAGAATATTGATTTTTTTTTAGAATTGTTACATTCTTTTGTTTATAGCCCAAAAAATAAAAATTGCACAGGTGATCAAATACCACCAAAAGAAAGCTCTATAAGTGGTAAAAAGGGACATCAATTTTATTTAGGTACAGCGTCGCAGGACCGCGCAATTGTCCATTAAAATAGTGCAGTGCCGAATCGCAAAAAATGGCCTGGTCATTAAGGGGGCACATCCTTTAGGTCCAGAACTGGTTAACAAGAGCCACTGTGAGCAGTACACCACATGTCACTTTAAACACGACTTTTCTCTTGGCAGTGGTGCCCACTAGGGATGATCGAACTTTTGAAAAGTTCGGTTCGGCCAGAACATCCGAAACTACCCGAAAGTTCGGCCCGGATTTCAGAACCCCATTGAAATCAATGGACCCGAACTCCGGTAATCAAAAAACACAATTTTAAAGCCCTAAAACCCAATAAATGCCCCTAAAAAGTGCCTAGGGTTCTGGGTCATGCCCCAGGGACTATTAATCACACAAAAAAAGTTCTTAAAAATTGTCATTTTTGATAAAAAAAGCCAATTATTGAAAAAAAAAAAAATAGTTTTTTTATTTTGACTTTGGATTTAGTATCTGGGGGGTCTAAAAGGTGTACCTGTAAAGTTTCAGCTCTGTAGCATGTCCAGAACCAGAAAAAAAGATAATTTTTCATAAGAGCAGGGAATTTGGGACCCCACTTTTACACCTATATGATCTTTTTTTGGGGGTTCTGGACATGCTACAGAGCTGAAACTTCACAAGTACACCTTTTAGACCCCCCAGACACAAAATCACACAAAAAAAGTTCTTAGAAATTGTCATTTTTGATAGAGAGACAATTATTTAAAAAATTAAAAAAAAAAAAAAAAATCTTTGGATTTAGTATCTGGGGGGTCTAAAAAGTGTACCTGTGAAGTTTCAGCTCTGTAGCATGTCCAAAAACAGAAAAAAAAGATAGTTTTTCAGTAGAGCAGGGATGGTGGGACCCCGCTTTTACACTTATATGATTTTTTTGGGGGTTCTGGACATGCTACAGAGCTGAAACTTCACAGGTACACCTTTTAGACCCCCCAGATACAAAATCACACAAAAAAGTTCTTAAAAATTGTAATTTTGATAGATTGTTGATAGAGAGCCAATTATTGAAAAAAAAAAATAAAAATAAAAAAAAAAAAAAAATAAAAAAAATTCTTTGGATTTAGTATCTGGGGGGTCTAAAAAGTGTACCTGTGAAGTTTCAGCTCTGTAGCATGTCCAGAACCATAAAAAAGAAGATCGTGGCAGTAGAAAGTTCGCGGCTGACTGCAGTGTACAGTGTCCGGGAAGTCCATACAGGGTCCGATTATAGTCATGGGAGACGCAGAGAAGGGAAAGAAGATTTTCATTCAGAAGTGCGCTCAGTGCCATGTTTGTGAAAAAGGAGGCAAGCATAAGGTTGGGCCTAACCTGTACGGCTTGATTGGACGCAAAACTGGTCAGGCAGACGGCTTCTCTTACACTGATGCAAACAAAGACAAGGGTATTACCTGGAATGAGGAAACCCTGAATGAATACTTGGAAAACCCTAAAAAATACATCCCTGGCACAAAGATGATCTTTGCTGGAATCAAGAAGCAGGGAGAGAGGAAAGACTTGATAGCATACCTCAAAAGTGCATGTTCCTGTTAATTGCTGAATCTGATGCCTTATTTATTTCAAGGAGGGAACCTGTGTGATGAGATACTTTTAAAGTTTATATTTTTATTTGTACTGTCCATACATATTTTATATTGTCTCATCAACCAGCAAATGTAAAGTTATTGAATGAAAAATATTCGTGAAATGAATTTGGCTTTGTAAGATATCTGTCGCTTTGAGGATCAGATTGTGTTATGAAAGAAATTTGGGCCGACATTAAAAATTCTATTCACTAAAAAAAAAAAAAAAAAAAAAAAAAGAAGATCGTTTGTATTTGTGCAATTATAGATCTGGAACATGGCTTCTCGCTTTTCACACCTTTCCGGTTTAATAGCAGGCTTTTTTTTTGGGCATTTTTTTGGTTTCTTTGGAGTCAGGAAAAACATCTGAACTTGTGTATAGTGGTACTGTATACACAAGTTCAGATGTTTTGCCTGCCTCCAAAAACCCCCAAAAAATACCTTCAACAACACACCTGGGCGTTTTTTTTTTTGGCGCTAGAGTTTTTTTTGGGCAGTTTTTTGGGTTCTTTGGAGGCAGGCAAAACATCTGAACATTGTGTATAATGGTTTATATAGCAATATACACAAGTTCAGATGTTTTTCCTGCCTCAAAAGAACCCAAAAAAATGCCCCAAAAAAACGCCTGCTATTAAACCAGCAAGGTGTGAAAAGCGAGAAGCCAACTACCTGTGCTGAAAGTGTTCTAATACAAACAATCTTTTTTTTTTATGGTTCTGGACATGCTACAGAGCTGAAACTTCACAGGTACACTTTTTAGACTCCCCAGATACTACATTTTTTTATTTTTTTTTATTTTTTTTTATTTTTTCAATAATTGGCACTCTATCAAAAATCTATCAAAAATGACAATTTTTAAGAACTCTTTTTGTGTGATTTAGTGTCGGGGGGGGGGGGGGTAAAAGGTGTACCTGTGAAGTTTCAGCTCTGCAGCATGTCCAGAACCCCCCAAAAAAATCATATAAGTGTAAAAGTGGGGTCCCAAGTTCCCTGCTCTAATGAAAAATTATCTTTTTTTCTGGTTCTGGACATGCTACAGAGCTGAAACTTCACAGGTACACTATACACAAGTTCAGATGTTTTGCCTGCCTCCAAAAACCCCCAAAACATGCCTGCAACAACACACCTGGGTGTTTTTTTTTTTTTTGACGCTAGCGTTTTTTGGGCATTTTTTTGGGTTCTTTGGAGGCAGGCAAAACATCTGAACTTGTGTATAGTGGTGTATATACACACATACTTATATGTATATACACACCTAGACATATATAGGTGTGATAGGAGCAGAAATATATTGGTGTTAATTATTTCATTAGCGCAAGTAGTTTTTTCTGCTCCTTTCACACCTGTATATGTGCAGGTGTATATATACAGACATTGGTGTGTATATATACCCCCCTATACACATGTTCAGATGTCATTTCTGACTCCAAACATGTGCTCAAAAAAGCCCTAGCAACACCTGCAGCCAAAAATGCTGGCGGCGGCGAAGCCATATTACAGAAACGAAAGTCAGCTAATAGAAAATAGCTTTTCTCTATTGCGGTCACCCTGCTATGGAAGGGTTTGGTCACCCTGCCATAGCAGTCAGTGTCAGTTCACCCTACACTACATTACGGTCACCCTGGTATGGAAGGGTTCGGTCACCCTGCCATAGCAGTCAGTTAACCCTACACTACATTACGGTCACCCTGACACTTCATACTTTCCCTACAGAAACTAAATTTTTGAAGCTAACTAAAGTGTAAAGGAGCACTCTAACTACACTAGATATCCCTTTCCTCAAACTAATAAATGCTAAATGACACTTTTAAAGTAAAATTAACAGAACTGCTTCCACTCTCTTCCATGTCCAGTATAACAATGCTAGGAATTTGGCGGGGGCTATCTTATATACTGGGGGGCGTATTCACTAATGATTGGTCTAGGGACCCCTAGTCACTCCAATCACATTCCTAGCATTCTTCTGCCCCCTCAATTGGCTTTTGCTAATGGTTCTGGTCCAATCACTGGCTTTTAAAGCCCATTTCCTGTCCCATTGCATTTTGGTCGGTTCTGGTTGCCGAATTCCGAACATTTTGGGCAAAAAGTTCTAAATTCGGCTGAACCTCGAACACCCAATGTTCGGGCCGAACCGATGGTGGACCCGAACCGTTCGATCATCCCTAGTGCCCACCCAGCGGTCAACTCTTTCTGAATGGGGAAAATACCACCTGCCACACCAGGGTCCAAGTTTGACCTCCCTAAGACAGAGGATGCCTGTAAACCTCTCAAAGATGTTGCACTGGCTTGACCGGTACTCCCAGTAGGGAGGCTTGGAACTTACAGTTGGGATTTATTTGGGGGTTTTGGATCCCTTTCATGCCATTAGATGAGCCTACTATGTCGGTGAACTTAAAATAAGCTCCATGGTTTAAATTAGTAGTAGCTCATAAAACTGAGAAAGAATTGGATTTTTGTCTCATGGCATGCCCATTTGGTGTGCCTCTCTAAGGCTTCCAGCATATTTCCTCATTTGGTGTGGTACCTGAAGAAAAAAAAAAGAAAATTTTCAAATTATACAACACTTTTCTTGCTTGTCGGTGAATGGTGGTATTGATCAGGAGAAGCCCCAGGACCAATACTCCACTTTTGATTCAGCACTTTCTTTGCTGAGTTCTCTGGTGCTTCTACCCTTCTGGTAAAGGCCGACATTGAGTCTGCCTTTCCCCTTCTTCCTCTACACTGTGGCTGTTCCATAACAACAACATGGAAGGTCCTGCCCGCCCATCTTCTGTCCTTTTGAGCATTGAGATTGACGTTTTAGAGATGGTTTATTGACTTCCTGGGATACTTAGCTTCTGTCCTTGGTTAAAATTACAAGGGACACTAGGAAGTTCTGGCTGTAGCAGCTTCAATCTTTTTGGGTAATTATGTTTTCTCATTCCGCGTACTTCTGATGGACAGTGCTTTCTAAATATATATCAGATACACTCAGGGCTGCTTATGGGGGGGGGGCACCAGTCCTCCTGTAGGGGGCCCGGGCACACAGGGGGGCCCGAACCGCTGAGGGAATCAGTGTGGTCAGATGGAAAGGCAAATACAGGATGCCCTGTGTGACTCTCTGCAGCTATTGTTAAGGATGCTGCAGCCAGCTTCCCGGCCTCACTCCTTAACAACCAGCTTATACTGCACCCTGATTAGATCATATTGAGCTGAGGGAGAGCTGGTGGTGGCAGTGGATGCTGCTCCTCTACATAGACATGATACTTGGATCCTTGTCCACCATCAATCATAAAGCACTGCGGAGAACACTAATCATACCTAGAATTGCACATGGAACAATTTCTTTCCAGAAAATAGAGAGGAAAGGTTGTACAGAACTGCTGCAAGAAAATTCAGACAGTGGGGACGAGGAATTGAACATGGTGTAGCAATTACCTATCAAGAGTCAATAGAGAGCATCAATTACCATCTGAAAAAAACTGCATTCTTATCCAAGGGACATATCATTTATTACTTCTGATTTCTTAAAAGAAATCTGCAGTGTATCCTCACTTCTGAAGAGCCCAGTAGGAGGGACGAAACGCATCAAGCGGTGATGGCGGTAATTGTAAGTGTATTTGCTTTTAACCCTTTAAAAAAAGCATACAGTATTACAATATGGGCACCTTTTTTCTCATTTACATCTGCTGGATGAGAGCCTTGTGATTGGATGAATTATAGAGGACCATATCCCGCTCCAGGAAAAACTCCATATTTAACATCCTATGATTGGAGAAGAAGGGGGGGAATTTCAACTACATATGTGTTGTGCCTGGGAGCACTATATGCCTGCTTGATATATATCTCTGGTAAGTGGGGATCACAGGAGGTTAGCACGGAGTGGCATCTTGAAAGCACCAGAAGAATATGCCAGCACAGAAACTTTTGCACTTTTATTCAAAATTGTTTATTGATTGATACATTGTGATTTTGCACTGTGATTTTTGTGATTTAGAAGCAGCCCTGTACAATTTATTTAATTTGTTTAATGCCATGCATACCATTCTGTTTAACCCCATTCTAAACGAGCTGTAGACCCTTACCATATGAAAAGGAGAGGGGGACATGCAAAAGATATCAGTGGCTTACTAGAGTTCAACTAACAAATAAAATAGTCCTTATTATACTTGATATTAGTCCTTATTATAGTCCTTATACTTGTTTATACTTGTTTGTGGTCAGAAACTTAAAGTTCCTGACGAAGAGGGTCAGCATGACAGCTAGATAGGTATTTCTTTCCCATGACAGAGGCTAAAGCTCATCTTTGGGCAAAAACGACCCCCTTTCTCACTACTTGCTCCCACCCGTTTTTTTTTTTTTTAATACCTTCGAAAGCAATGTTTTATTTACACTTCTACATGTACTTAAAGCAGATATAAACTCTCAGAAATACTCAGAAGTACAACTTCCATCTATGTGTCTGTTACATCCCTTGCCAGCTGCTGTAATCTTCTCCCCAGCTACTTCCAGGTGCCAGGTTTTTGGCTTCCTTATTGGCCTGCGTTATAAAGACATAATCCTATGCATGCACACAGGAGTCAGTCATTCCAGCACAGCTGGAGTGTGCTGGGAATTCATACTAAGCTTTTCATTCACAATTTAGTGTGTATTCAATAGAATACTGTAAGTAGGCAGGTAAATGTTTATTACAGAAGACACATTGCATGTTTCTTTTGCAACAAAGAACTGCCTGCTCACAATTTTGTAATATTTAAAGTGTTACTAAACCCACAACAACAAGTAAAATCTCTTTGTATATGCATTAAAGCATGCTTGTTATTCTCACTGTGTAGCCTAAGTGGTTAATCCTCTGCATTGTGAAAAAAGCTATTTGATCATGTTTTCTCTGATCCTCCCCTTATTCCACTGTCCCCAGTCCATCTGCTGATAGAACAGAGCCTTGGGGGCAAGCTGCACGTGCTCAGTTTGGTGTGTAATGCTAGGGAGTTTTTTTTTTTTCTTGGAGAGTGCATGTGATCAGCACAGGGCCAATCAGCACGTCCAGACAGAGGGTCAGGGGTCCTGCAGCCTCATAGGACAATCAGAGAAAAATGAAAACTCCTCCTACAAGCTTTAACCAGACAATGATCAAAGTCACAAGACTGCTATATACTGCTGATGAGAAAAGGTATTTAGCGGTTTATATTTACTAAAAGAATTGCATTTCCATGTTCTATGTACTGTGGGAGACAAGGTATAGTGAATACAGGGTCCTGGGTTAAGTAACACTTAAAGTTTAGTCCCACTTAAGTGTGCCATCTGCATCTTTGTCAGTGCCATTTCCAAATGCATGTGACCAACAATCCAACAAAATAGACGTGCCTGTACATACTGGTGCCTGGCGATTCACTTTTCCTGAAGTCACTGCAGAGAATTTTCTGAGAGGACCCAGCACTGAATAGCTAATAGAAAGTGTCTACGCCATACAGACAGTGACATGGACACCAGAAGAATGGCCCCACCTACTGTACACAGAGGAGACTGGCTGATCCAGCTGTCAGAATACAATGGCCTCAGCTGGAAATTCATCCACCCGTGCTGTTTAGCATGAATGGAGGAATCAGTGGACTGAACAAAAGAAATCTATTTGTGTATGTCCAGCTTCTGAAGAGGAGAGCATGCCATGCAAAACCACAGCTTTCCAGAGACCGGAGATGGGAGTGTGTATCTATCCTGAGCAGGCAGAGAGACTGTAGATAGCCCAGTCACAAAGCTCCATGAAAGTGAGAAAACTGGCAGGATCAACATTTTAGACTTTGACATAAGGTAAATAAAACATTTAGGAATGATACAGGGAAGCAATGCTGCATTTTTTTTATTTTGGGTTTGTAGACACTTCAATCATTTAAAAACAATTTGATAAGTTTTAGATTTTTTTGCACTAGGTTAAATAAAAAGTAAATTCAGAATATAATAAAAGAACAACATAAAACACACCAATTCATAACTTTATTCCCATGTACTGGAAGCAAGTTTCAATTTTATGTAAAGACATTCTAACTTATCAGCTCCTGTCAGTAGAAAGAAATCAGAGGCTGTGTGTACTTATTGTCTGATGAAAAAAAGCTGATCTAGCGAAGTGCAATACAATAAGAAATTTGACTTGTTTACATATTCATTTCTATGGCAGGCACTTCAGGGTAAATAAGTGTCAAGGGAACAAAGCATTTCTTCAGGCATTTTAGTTTACAAAGAAAGCATGATGCACTTTTTTAACAGCCATTATTTTAGGGTATTCCTTTTTAGAAGATTTTAAGTAGGAAAATAGGCAAGCTCTGCAAAATCGTTTATTAAAGATTTCTTGTTCTCTTGTTTCTTTTTTGGTAATATGGTTAAAGAATGTTTAATCCATATTGGATGGATCATGAATCAGATTAGTTTACCTGAAATTATTTCATTTGCAGACAGAAAGAGTGTGTGTGTGTGTGTTTTTTTAATTATTGACCCAAGTTAAAAAAGTAAATTTGCCCCAGGACTGTCAAGACAGCACCCCAGCCCCATGGCACCCGTTCCAAAAGACTTGCATGCAATGAAGCTTGTCTATGATTTCTAAAGGAGTCAAGGTCTAAATACGGAATAAAAGAATGCAAGTTATCAATTGTTTCAAAAAAGACCTGCCATATAGGGAAAAAGGGAAAAGGCAGCAGAGCTGGCGGTTTCAGGGTTCCCCTTTAAGCGGTCAGGATAGGTTGTGGAATGGGATACAGGGGAGGGGTCCTGGAAACCGCTAGGTCACATGTCCGGGAGGCTTCTGGAAGCTGGGGACCCTCTATATAGAGGGGTCTGAGGAGCCCGGACTTTGTCAGTCACCTCATAGAGTCAGCAGTGGCGGAGCTCTCGCTAGCCTGCTGCAGTGACTGCTGAGGTGCTATGAAGACTCTACTTCATCAACTCCTGGAGAAGGCTGAAGCAGAGGGCAGCGAAGAATCAAGAAATGCCTGGCCCTACCTTCCAGAGAAGAAGAAGAAGGCAAAGGAGAGAGAATCGGAAGCCGAAGAACAAGGTCCCGAAGAAACGAAGAGGCAGAGGAAGAGGGCTGAGCGGTCAGCTTCAGTGAGACTGCACAGCAAGAGCAAGTGGCTCGCGTACCATCATTAAGAGAAGAGGACAGTGGAGGACAGACGACGCAGAGAAGGAAGATCAACAGATGGTACAGCCAGTTGGCAGAAGAAAGTAGATTATCCAAAAGAAGAGCGGAGTCATCAGCGAGTCAGGCAGCAAGCACGCCGTCCAGCGGGGCCATAGGAGAAGAAAAGGAAAGAGGAACAAGAGGAGTCTGGAGTCAGGAAATAGAGCATCCACTGGCAGTCAGAAGCAAAAAAACAAGCGGAGCGCCTCTAAGTGCAATACGTTTAATGGAAGTAAAACATACAACAGGTGGTAACTCACTAGATGTGGATGAAGTAAAGGCACAAAAACAAACGTCCTGGGGTCAAGCAGTCCATGTAGCTACTGCCGGGAGGAAGGATGTTGAGAGGATCAGATCCGGTAGATGAAGCAGCGGGGAGATGCCGGCTCTGTCTTCCCCGGGACCGGACTCTCAAGGCAGGCGGGGACTCAGCTTCAGCCGTAGGACGTAAGCACGGTCAGGGGTGCACACGACGCGTTTCAGAGCGTGCGCCAAGCTCGTGGAGAGCGTGCGCGCTCTTTTTTCAAGTGTAGATGCGGTGACCGCTGTGAGCCAACAGATTTGTACACACGCAATGTGTGAATGGGAGTGTGCACAGGCCAACCAACCAATGAAAAGGCATGGCGGCCATATTGGAGCACACAACCCATACATAATAGCAAATAATTAAATGGCCATACAATATACTGATAATATAAAAGGGGACCGTGGCAATATAAAAAATATACAAAGAAATGTATAAAAAATATATATATATATCATTATATATGTACATATGCAGACCAAAGAACTTATGTGGTGTAATGTTTTATAATAAAAAATATATAGAGGATCTGTTTTAAAATGTATCTAAAAGATATATAAGAATATATATGTGTATATATATTTTAGTCAAGGATTTAAAAATAAAAGAAATAGAAAGTAAAAACAATGTAGCTGAACAAGATCTATTAGGTAGTTATTGTACGTCTAATAGGTGCATATAGACCTCCATAGACACCTCAAAAAGGACATGAAAGAGGATTATAAAATAGTACTAATTTCAAGTTCTTCATTAAGGCCATGGGGCTTTAAAGTATTCAAAGAAAAGATCCAAAAAGTCTCGCGTTCGCAGAGTCTAGAGAACCGCTGAGCCTCTGGTAATTGATTGGAGATGGCCTCAATAACCCAAACTCTAAGCCCTTCTGTAGATTTGTTATGATATTCTAAAAAGTGTCTCGGGACACTGTGCTTATCCGATCCTTCCTCTATAAGCCACCGGTGTTTGCCAAAACGCTGGCGCAAAGGACAAATGGTGCGACCCACGTATATAACTTGCATGGGCAAATCAAACAATAGACCACATAGTCTGTGGAACAATTGTAAAAGTTATCCAAAAAATATGTGCGACCTTCATGGGAAAAAGATTTTAGTCCATAAGTTATGAAATTGCATGTTTTGCATAGTTTTTTCTTACACGGGTACATACCCTTGAGGGGAATGAGATTCAATGGTGGGGCTTTATGGTTATCAGTTAATTTACTGTGGGCTATTTTGTTCTTCAGGGTGGGTGCTCTCCGATAAGTAACTGTAGGCCGTGGGTGTAGGGATGTTCTGAGATGTGGGTCTTGTAGCAGAATATTCCAATGTTTACGGAGTATCCCCTCCATGTTTCTGTACTTGGTGTGCAATCTGGTAATAAAGCGAACTGGTGGGTCAGCTTGAGATTTGGGGGCCTTGGGGGGCTTGCCATGGGCATAAGTATAGCATGCTGAATCGACCAAATCTGATGGATAGCCGTTATCGAGAAATTTTTCTTTAAGGTGAGAACTTTGAGTATTGTAATCTTGGTCCCTGGCAGTCAGAAGCATCAGGAGCTTTGACTGCTGCCATTGCACAGGGCAGACATCTAGTATTAAAGGAGAAATAGATAGGTCCAGAATGAGCAGTGAGATGCAGGCTGGTATAATGGAAGAAGAGAGTTTTATACCAGGTGAGTTGGCTAACAATATATTGAGTACTTTAGTGATGTCAAAGGCTAATATCTCTTCCATACTAGATGAGTTAACAAAGATACCAGCAAAGGTAAGAAACAAAGAGGATGTTTCAGCAGTTTGGGTGATCCCAGAACAAGAAATAGGTAATGAGGTAGATGAGTCAATAAATAAAAATAACAGTGTTGGCTTTAATAATGGAAGTGGCAGTACAAGTGGTGTGGCAGAATGCTCAGTTAAACAATGTATGCCTTGTGCGCCATCCCCTTTAGTTTTTCATTTATCTAAAAGTTTGAAAGAGAAAATATGGAAAGAAGAGTATTTGGATTTATTATCATTGCTTCCTTCTAGCAAAGAGTTTCTAAGGAATGATAAAGAGAAAAATGAAGAGGATAGAAGTAGGCCGGTCTCCAGATCATTCAATAATTGGTTGCAGGCCTTCTGCATATATGGCAGTATAATGTATGAGAAATATCCAGAGAAAAGCCCAGGTTTATTTCATCATATCGAGATTATTTTAGAAGCATATAAAAATTTTGACGGTTTGGGAGGGTGTTCATATGATGAATCTTTTAGACAAAAGCTGGCATTACATGACAATTTAGAATGGGGAAACAAAGATGTAGGTTTGTGGCTGAATTTGTTGATTCCTCCAAACCTGCCAACATTTAGACAATCAAATAATTTGGGTATGATGACAACTTCAAATTATAAAAAAGGTTTGTGTTTTGCGTTTAAGGATTCACAGTGCAAATGGGCAAATAGCTCTAGATACAAACACGAATGTGCATTCTCTGGGGGTCCTCACGGGATAAACAAATATTTTAAGAAAATGACGATGGGACAGAATTTAATAGACAACGAAAAATTTCTTAACAGCCAGAATGCCAGTGATTCTACAAAACATGCGTCCATAGCTGGCAATATACCCAGACCAACGGATGGCCACCATGTTAATTAAAGGTTTTGAGGAAGGCTTTAGGTTACCTAACTTTAGATGTTCAGGTTGTAAAGTAGTCAATAATTTAAAATCAGTAGAAAGAATGGCTAGTATTGTTCAAGAAAAAATTTATAAAGAAGTGTTAGAAGGCAAGATAGCATGCCCCTTAAAGGATCTGCCATTTAAAGACTTTTGAATCTCGCCGTTGGGCATAATACCAAAAAAAGAACAAAATAGTTTTAGATTGATACATCACTTGTCATTTCCAAGTTGTGAATCATTAAATGATCAAATATACTTAGATAATTATCCGGTTAAATACAAATCTTTTGAAGACGCCATGGGATTTTTAAGAGAGCTGGGGCCTAACACATTACAGTAAAACCTTGGTTTGAGAGTAACTTGGTTTAAGAGCGCTTTGCAAGACAAGCAAAATTTTCAAATAAATTTTGACTTGATATACAAGCGATGTCTTGATATACAAGTAGCCTCAAGTCACAGCTAAGTATAAAAGAGAAGAGAGGCGCCTCTAAGTGTAGCAATATGGTTAAAATTAATGAAGGTTCAACATTTAGCAACTCACGTGGTTGATTGGAACAGGCACATCTAAGGATGCAAGCATCAGGGATAAAGCTGTCCACATAGACCGTCCTACGCACCGACATCTACGTCATCCCTTCCATGCTGCCCCTCGCTTTCAGATCGCTTTATTGCAGGGTGGTCTTCCCGGTCAGGATTACAGACTGGCAGCCGGCGGTGCAGAAGATAGTCTATGTGGACAGCTTTACCCCGGATGCCTGCATACTTAGATGTGCCTGTTTTATTCATCAACCATGTGAGTTGCTAAATGTTGTACCTTCATTAAATGGAACCATATTGCTACACTTAGAGGCGCCTCTCTTTGATACTCTGTAGCTCCTGCTGGATTTTGCTTCTAATCCCCTTATGGAAGTGGCTATTTGTGGATGGACGTTTTATGGTTACACAATCTATCGCAATGCTATAATCTTTTTATATGGACTATAAACTGAAGGACTTATGAATAAATGGTTGTGGGACGAATCATCTGAGTTTCCATTATTTCTTATGGGGAAACTCGCTTTGATATAAGAGTGCTTTGGATTACAAGCATGTTTCCAGAACGAATTATGCTCGCAATCCAAGGTTTTACTGTATTAGCAAAAGCTGATATTAAATCAGCTTTTAGACTTTTAGACCTGGAGAGCTTTAAATCTTTGGGTTTCAAATTTGACAATTGCTATTATTTTGATAAATGCCTCCCGATAGGTTGCTCACTCTCTTGCTACTGCTTTGAATCCTTAGCCACATTCATCCAATGGGTAGTGAGGAAATATTCAAATAGGGATGATTGAACGGTTTGGGTCGACCATCGGTTCGACCCGAACATTGGCTGTTCGAAATTCGGCCGAATTCCGAACTTTTTGCTGAAAAAGTTCGGAATTCGGCAACCAGAACCGACCAAAATGCAACGGGACAGGAAATGGGCTTAAAAAGCCCGTGATTGGACCAGAACCATCAGTAAAAGCCAATTGAGGGGGCAGGAGAATGCTAGGAATGTGATTGGAGTGACTAGGGGGTCCAGAGGCCAATCATTAGTGAATACACCCCCCAGTATATAAGATAGCCCCCGCCAAATTCCTAGCATTGTAATACAGGGACGTGGAAGAGAGTGGAAGCAGTTCTGTTACTTCTGCTTTAAAGTGTCATTTAGCAATTTTTAGTGTGAGGAAAGGGATATCTAGTGTAGTTAGGGTACTATTTTCCACTATAGTTAGATTTAATAATCTAGTTTCTGTAGGGAAAGTGTTAAGTGTAAGGGGACTGTAGTGTAGTGTAGGGTTAACTGACTCTGACTGCTATGGCAGGGTGACAAAACCCTTCCATGTCAGGGTGACCGCTATAAAGAAAAGATTGTTTCTCTTAGGGCACTTATAGAACAGCGATATGGCTTCTCGCCTGTCACTCTGCTTTTTGCTGCAGGCGTTTATAGGGTTTTTTTGAGGACATGTTTGGAGTCAGGCATGACATCTGAACTTCTGTGTAGGGGTATATATACATACACCCATGTATGTATATATACACATACACATATATAGGTGTGAAAGTAGCAGAAACCTATGCTTGCGCTAATGAAATAATTAACACCCATGTGGCTTCTCTGCTATCACACCTATATGTGTGTATGTGTATAAATACATATAAGTGTGGGTTTATATATACCCCTATACAGAAGTTCAGATGTTTTGCCTGCCTCCAAAGACCCCAAAAAAATGCCCAAAAAAATGCTTGCTGCAAAAACACACCTGGGCGTTTTTGTAGCTGGCATTTTTTTGGGCATTTTTTGGGCGTCTTTGGAGGGAGGCATAACATCTGAACTTCTGTGTAGGGGTATATACACACACACACATGTATGTATATATACACATACACATATATAGGTGTGAAAGTAGCAGAAACCTATGCTTGCGCTTATTAAATAATTAACACCCATATGGCTTCTCTGCTATAACACCTATATATGTGATAGATGTTTTGCCTGCCTCCAAAGACCCACAAAAAATGCTCAAAAAAACACCTGCAACAACACACCTGGGCATTTTTTTTCTTGGCGCAGGCATTTTTTTGGGCATTTTTTGTGGGTCTTTGGAGGCAGGCAAAACATCTAAAATTCTGTATAGGGGTATATATATATACACACACACTTATATGTATTTATACACATACACACATATAGGTGTGATAGGAGAGAAGCCATATGGGTGTTAATTATTTCATTAGCGCAAGCATAGGTTTCTGCTATTTTCACACCTATATATGTGTATGTGTATATATACATACATGTGTGTGTGTATATATACCCCTACACAGAAGTTCTGATGTTATGCCTGCCTCCAAAGTCCCCCAAAAAATGCCCAAAAAAACGCTTGCTACAAAACCGGCAAGGTGTGAAAATAGCAGAGCCATATCCCTGTTCTATATTAATTCTAATAGAAACAAACTTTTTTTTCCTGGTTTTGCTACAGAGCTGAAACTTCACAGGTACACTTTTTAGACCCCCCAGACACTAAATCCAAAGAAATCTCATTTTTTTTCAATAATTTTTTCAATAATTGGCTCTCTATCAAAAATGACAATTTTTAAGAACTTTTTTTGTGTGATTAATAGTCCCTGGGGCATGACCCAGAACCCTAGGCACTTTTAAGGGACATTTATTGGGTTTTAGGGCTTGGTGTTTTTTGATTACCGAAGATCGGGTCCCATTGAACTTTCGGGCAGTTCGGGTGTTCTGGTCAAACCAAACTTTTGAAAAGTTCGATCATCCCTATATTCAAAGTCCCCGTTTATTCTGCACTACCTGGACAATTTTTTATTCCTAGGTCCTCCGGAGTCTGACAGTTGTTTGGGATTACTGAACTCCTTTGTGGAGATATGTGAAGATTTTGGGGTTCGGCTGGCTAAAGAAAAAACTGTATTGCCGACAAATGGCTTGGAGTTTTTATGAATCTTTGTGGACTCACAAAAAATAGAGTTCAGTCTTCCCAAAGAAAAACTGGATAGAATTGCATATCTAATGTTGATATTGATAAGGAGAAAAAAGATCTACCTGAAATAAATGCAGACGCTTTTGGGTTTTTTAGCTTTTGCTACAAGAGTTTTACCAGTAGGAAGAATTTATTCAAGAAGGATTTACTTAGCAATAGCTGGTCTAAAAAATCTGTATGCTCATATAAGATTAACTCAAGATATTAAAGCAGATATGTTGGTATGGCAAGAGTTTTTAGAATCCTTTAATGGGAGAGCAATAATTCAACAAGAATTTTTATTAGACAGCCAGTTTTGTTTGTATAGGGATGTGGTGGGTTCAATAGGGTTCTCAGCAATATGAAATTCAAAATGGTGTGCAGGGAAATGGCCGAAGTCATGGAAAGATAAGGGTTTATTAAAAAATATAGCCTTGTTAGAGATTTTCCCAATAATAGTAGCATTAGAGATTTGGGGTGAGAATTTTAAAAATACACAGATACAAAGGTGTTATGTTCCCATTAGGTTGTTTGACGTCCAAATCCCCTCCAGTGATAAAATTATTAAGATATTTAGTGGCAAAATGTTTGTTATTAAACATATGGATAAAAGCGAGATATATCCCTAGTAGGTTGAATATAATAGCGGACTCTCTTTCACGATTGCAGATGGACAAGTTTTGAGTTATGGTTGACCTATGCCTCACATTCTTTTGATTCATTTAGGTGGCAATGATGTGGATAAGCAGAAAACACTAAATGTAATGTTCAAAATGCAATTTTTCATTAAAACATTTAAAGCAATGTTGCCTAAGTTAGTGATCATATACTCTGAGATCATTCAGTCTAATATGGCTCCAAAACAATTGTTATAAGGTTTTTGAGACAATCAGGAAAAGGATTAATAGAAGAATAGAAAAAAACTTTAAGTCTAGGCTATGGGCTATTATTCAGAAACATTGATTTAGAAGGTGGGGTACCAGGGCTATATCGGGAGGATGGGATACATATTTCCGATATAGGGCTGGACATTTTAAATCTGGATTTCCAGACGTCAATAGAAATGGCTGCGGGCTGGGTGAGGTAGTCAGGAGAATGTAAACATTCTCCTGACTTTCTGGGACAAGTTTATATGAAATATGGATTCATGTTTGAAGATAACCCAAGCTTCAAAAGCTGGGTTGGTTTATTTGGTTAAGAGTTTTGCTGTTTTGAAAGATATATATGAGGAGTTGATAAGTATTGATAAAAAAGTTTATTTGAAACCAATAAATAAAGGCTGTGGCCATTTAGTTATCCAAAATGCATTGTCTGCCTTCCCATATAGGGAAAAAGGGAAAAGGGGGTTCCACCCATTTGCCTCCCTTTTTCCTCATGGGAAGGTGGCAGAGCTGGCAGTTTCAGGGTTCCTCTTTAAGCAGTCAGGATAGGTAGTGGAATGGGATACAGGGGAGGGGTCCTGGAAACCACTAGGTCACGTGTCCGGGAAGCTTTTGGAAGCCGGGGAACCTCTATATAGAGGGGCCTGAGGAGCGTGGGCTTGGTCAGTCACCTCAGAGAGTCAGCAGTGGCGGAACGACCCTCCCTCCCACCCTAATTGTCGCAGCCTTGTTTATGTGGTGGGTCCCCTTTATTAATGAAGGGGGACAAGTTTGTATGAAATATATATTAATGTTTTAAGATAACCCGAGCTTCAAAAGCTGGGTTGGTTTATTTGGTTAAGAGTTTTGCTGTTTTGGAAGAGATATATGATGAGTTGATAAGTATTGATAAAAAAGTTTTTTTGAAACCAATAAATAAATGCCATGGCCATTTAGTTATCCAAAATGCATTGTCTGTGTCATTCATTGACGTATGGAATGAGGAAATAACTGTCTGCCTTCCCATTAAAATTCTCACCTTACATAAAAGTGACTACATGTCAGCATAACACAATCAAAATATTATTTTGTGTAAAAAGGACTTCTTACTTGCTTTAAATGAAGAAACAAAAATGCTGTTGTTAAGCTTCCAAACTAGGCAGCTAAGATCACAGGGTCTTTGGCTATAAATAATTTTATATCATAGTTTATTGTTTTCACTCAGATAGACCCTGTCCTGTAGACTTTGGAAATTATTTCTAAACTCTGGCTACAAAAAACTTTTATATAAATATATTTTTCAATAGCAAAAAAGGATTTAAATCCACTTTGTATGCACCAAATGCCTTTACAGACCCAAAAATATCCTTGTAAAGGTAATATTGACATCATCACTGGATAATAAATTAACATAGATTTTAAAGTGACATTAATCCCAGAGTATAAAAAACTCTCATTACATACAGACATAACATAACAGAGAGTTTATGCCCACAAATAAGGATGGGCCGAAGACCCCCTGATTGGTTCGCACCAGAACTTTCAAACGTTGTGAAAGTTCGGAACTGAATAATGAACCTCATTGAAGTCTATGGGACCCGAACTGGAAAAATCAAAAGTGCCTATTCTGAAGGCTTATAATGAAAAAAGTTTGTAAAAAGACGTAATTTTTAAATGAACAGTGATTTACTGATGCTTAAAGAGAAAGCCTAATAATGAGAAATAACAATTAAAATGAAAACATTTTTTCAATATAGTGCCTGCCTGTCCCCTTAGTCTGCATGTAAAGTGGCACATCTGTACTGTGTATAGACACTGCTGCAGTAATAATTGCATTCATAAAGCCAAAAAATGAAATTTTCCCTGCAAGCTTTCTTTATTTTGTAAACAACGGCTTGGGAAGCCCGTCTCTATGATGAGGCCATAATGTTGTTCACTGTGAACAAGATTAGAGATTTTTTGGATAAATTCTGGTGTTTCTTCTGCAGACTTTGGAAAGAAGTAAGATGTGCTGAAAAATTGGCCTATGGGTGTCAGAGGTGCCTACACACTGTAACCCTATAGAGGTAGCAAGAATTGCCTTGCTGTCAAAAACTGAAATGATATGTGCCTGTCAATCAGGTGCAGAAAAATTGGTCTTTGGGTGTTGGAGGTGTCTTCAAACCATAACCCTATAGAGGTACTCTTGATGAAATAGTCTTTGGGTGTTCATTGTGCCCATGAAACCTACACCAAAAAAATTCTTCCAAATTAAATTAACATCGACAACACTAGGCAGGCTAGAAGTCTCGCAGAGATTCCACATCCCCAAATCACTTAATCAGTGACATCGGCATTAGGGGCTTCATAGCTCCTGGTAATCCAGGACTGATTCGTTTTGATAAACGTCAGACGGTCCACGGAGTCTGTGGACAGACACCCTCCATTATGAGTAACAAAACCTCCAGCAGCACTGATTGCCCATTCGTAAAGCACGCTGGATGCAGGGCAGCCCAGCAGCTCAATTACATACTGACAAGTTCTAGCCAGTGGTCTATTCTCATGACCCAGTAACCCAGTGGATCGTCAACTGGAAAGCTCTCCTTCTCTGTTTTCACCGCTGGATAATGATATGGAGTATGATGCAGACGCTGCCAATGGGATGTTGAAGCTGGCAGCCCTGGGCGCCGAGGACTAAAAAAATGTGAAATGCATCACTTAGGCAGCCTCCCTCTCCACCGCTCTGCTCTTGACCAACATAAGCCTCAAAATGACATTTTCCATGACACTGTAACCTAACAGGGTCGGGAAAAGCATTAGATAAACTCCTCTTTAAGGTGTCCTTAAGAGATTTGCTGACTCCTCTATGCCCAATGCTGGGGCTATGGCAGGTATAGCTGTGGACAAAGAGGCAGAATAAGCCACTATGGCAGCTGCAGTCGACTGCGCACTAGTCTTTGCTTGGGTGATGGAGGATGAGGAGGTTTAGGTCGGTTTAGTAAGCCAGTCCACCACCTCCTCTGCATGCTGTGGCTGGAAAGCATGGGCAACAGAAGAAAATGATGCCCTGCCTGAAGACTGACCACGTCCACCTTTGCCTTTGTGGATACATACTCTGCTGGCTCCCTCAAAGTGCCATGGGAACACATTGCAATATACTGAGTTAAATGTGCAGTAACGCACAGAAATATATTGTGTTAAATGGCATGTAATGACCTGAAATATACTGCGCTAAATGGCAGGTAACACACTGAAATATATTGCGTTATATATGCAGTAACACACTGAAATACACTGCGTTAAACTCACAGTAATGCACAGAAATACACTGTGTTAAACATGCAGTAACACACAGAAATATACTGAGTTAAACTTGCAGTAACGCACTGAAATATACTGTGTTAAATGTATAGTAACACACAGAAATATATTGTGTTAAATGTGCAGTAACGCACAGAAATATATTGTGTTAAATGGCACATAATGCCCTGAAATATACTGCGTTAAATGAAAGGTAACACACTGAAATATACTGGAGTTATTTGTGCAGTAACACACAGAACTATACTGATGTAAACTTGCAGTAATGCACAGAAATATACTGTGTTAAACATGCAGTAATACCCTGAAATATGCTTAGTTAAATGTGCAGTAACACAAATATACTGTGTTAAACAACACATAATGCACTGAAATATACTGCGTTAAACATTCAGAAATGCACAGGAATACACTGCATTAAACATGCTCTAACGCACTGAAATATACTACGTTACATGACACATAACGCACAGAAATATACTGCGTTATACATGCAGTAGCGCACTGAAATATACTGTGTTAAACGTGGATTAATGCATTGAAATATACTGCGTTAAACTGCACTAACGCATTGAATTATACTGCGTTAAATGTGCACTAATGCACTGAAATATACTGTATTAAACGGCACGTAACGCACAAAAATATACTGTGTTAAACGTGCAGTATCGCACTGAAATGTACTGTGTCAAGTGGCACATAGCGCATTGAAATATACTACGTTAAACACACAGTAACACATTGAAATATTCTGAGTTAAATGTGCACTATCGCACAGAAATATACTGCGTTAAATGGCACGTAATGCACTGAAATATACTGCGTTAAACGGCACGTAACACACAGAAATGTAATGCGTTAAATGTACAGTAACACACTAAAATATACTGCATTAATGCACTGAAATATATTGTATAAACATGCAGTAATGCACTGAAATATACTGCGTTAAACATTCAGTAATGCACAGAAATATACTGCGTTAAACGTGCAGTAACACACTGAAATTTACTGCGTTAAACGTGCTATAACACACTGAAATATGGCATGCAATGCACAGAAATAAATGGCATTTAATGCACAAAAATATACTGCGTTAAATGTGCACTAATGCGCTGAAATATACTGCATTAAACGTGCAGTAATGCACTAAAATATACTACGTTAAATGGCATGTAACGCACAGAAATATACTAAATTAAACATGCATTAACACTGAAATACACTGCGTTAAACTCACAGTAATGCACAGAAATACACTGTGTTAAACATGCAGTAACACACAGAAATATACTGAGTTAAACTTGCAGTAACGCACTGAAATATACTGTGTTAAATGTATAGTAACACACAGAAATATATTGTGTTAAACGTGCAGTAACGCACAGAAATATATTGTGTTAAATGGCACATAATGCCCTGAAATATACTGCGTTAAATGAAAGGTAACACACTGAAATATACTGGAGTTATTTGTGCAGTAACACACAGAACTATACTGATGTAAACTTGCAGTAATGCACAGAAATATACTGTGTTAAACATGCAGTAATACCCTGAAATATGCTTAGTTAAATGTGCAGTAACACAAATATACTGTGTTAAACAACACATAATGCACTGAAATATACTGCGTTAAACATTCAGAAATGCACAGGAATACACTGCATTAAACATGCTCTAACGCACTGAAATATACTACGTTACATGACACATAACGCACAGAAATATACTGCGTTATACATGCAGTAGCGCACTGAAATATACTGTGTTAAACGTGGATTAATGCATTGAAATATACTGCGTTAAACTGCACTAACGCATTGAATTATACTGCGTTAAATGTGCACTAATGCACTGAAATATACTGTATTAAACGGCACGTAACGCACAAAAATATACTGTGTTAAACGTGCAGTATCGCACTGAAATGTACTGTGTCAAGTGGCACATAGCGCATTGAAATATACTACGTTAAACACACAGTAACACATTGAAATATTCTGAGTTAAATGTGCACTATCGCACAGAAATATACTGCGTTAAATGGCACGTAATGCACTGAAATATACTGCGTTAAACGGCACGTAACACACAGAAATGTAATGCGTTAAATGTACAGTAACACACTAAAATATACTGCATTAATGCACTGAAATATATTGTATAAACATGCAGTAATGCACTGAAATATACTGCGTTAAACATTCAGTAATGCACAGAAATATACTGCGTTAAACGTGCAGTAACACACTGAAATTTACTGCGTTAAACGTGCTATAACACACTGAAATATGGCATGCAATGCACAGAAATAAATGGCATTTAATGCACAAAAATATACTGCGTTAAATGTGCACTAATGCGCTGAAATATACTGCATTAAACGTGCAGTAATGCACTAAAATATACTACGTTAAATGGCATGTAACGCACAGAAATATACTAAATTAAACATGCATTAACACTGAAATACACTGCGTTAAACTCACAGTAATGCACAGAAATACACTGTGTTAAACATGCAGTAACACACAGAAATATACTGAGTTAAACTTGCAGTAACGCACTGAAATATACTGTGTTAAATGTATAGTAACACACAGAAATATATTGTGTTAAACGTGCAGTAACGCACAGAAATATATTGTGTTAAATGGCACATAATGCCCTGAAATATACTGCGTTAAATGAAAGGTAACACACTGAAATATACTGGAGTTATTTGTGCAGTAACGCACAGAAATATACTGCCATAAACTTGCAGTAACGCACAGAAATATACTGCGTTAAACAGTACATAATGCACTGAAATATACTGTGCTAAACATTCAGTAACGCACAGGAATATACTGCATTAAACATTCAGTAACGCACAGGAATATACTGTGTTAAACGTGCTCTAACGCAGTGAAATATACTACATTACATGGCACATAATGCCCAGAAATATACTGCGTTATATGTGCAGTAGCGCGCTGAAATATACAGCGTTAAACGTGGACTAATGCATTGAAATATACTGTTAAACATGCAGTAACACACTAAAATATACTGCATTAAACATGCAGTAACGCACAGAAATATACTGCATTAAATGTGCACAGAAATATACTTTGGTAAAAGTGCAGTAATGCACTGGAATATACTGCATTAAACTGCACTAACACACTGAATTATACTGCATTAGATGTGCACTAATGCACTGAAATATACTGCATTAAACGGTACGTAACGCACAAAAATATACTGTGTTAAACGTGCAGTATCACACTGAAATGTACTGTGTCAAGTGGCACATAGCGCATTGAAATATACTACGTTAAACACACAGTAACACATTGAAATATTCTGAGTTAAATGTGCACTATCGCACAGAAATATACTGCGTTAAATGGCACGTAATGCACTGAAATATACTGCGTTAAACGGCACGTAACACACAGAAATGTATTGCGTTAAATGTACAGTAACACACTAAAATATACTGCATTAATGCACTGAAATAGTGTTGAGCGAACACGGACTGTATTATTCGTGTTCGTACCGAATAATTGGATTTTTTTTACCCGAACACGGACACGGACACTTTACTGTATGTTCGGGTAAAAATCCGTGTTCGGTCGTTTTATTTCCGGGTTTTGCATGCTTTGGCGCTCTTTTCATGGCGGGCTTTCAACAGCCAATCAACAATCGTTTAACTGGTGTGCCTTAAGCCATCCCAGCCATGCCTGCAAATGTCTTAGTAGCTGTGATTGGCCGTCTGAAGCATGTGACCAAGTCTTTATAAGTTCGAGGCAGCCGCCGCAGCAGCGTCATTCTGCTGCTTAGCTAAGGGACAGAGCACACATCAATGTGCTGGCTGCTGATTAGGGAAAGATAGGCAGGAAAAAACCATTTGTGTCCGGATAGAATTGAGGGACAGGTCGGAGTGTTTAGGCAGGGCGAGTTGTAGGCATTTTAGGGATAGAGTCTGCTGAATTATAGGGTCAGTGTCTTCTACAAACTACAATCGATATTGCTTTGTGGGGGGTGGGGTGAATCTGCACTCAATCCTGATCTACGATCTCTTCTCAATCCTGTTAGGGACAGAGTCTGCTGAATTTTAGGGAAACTGTGTTCTACAAACTACAATCGATATTGCTGTGTGGTGTGGGATTGGAGATAGGCAGGTGTCAGTGATCCACATCCATTTTTCTGTGTGTGAGCTGCAGTGAACACAATCTTTTTGGGCTGCAGTGAACACAATCTTTTTGGGCTGCAGTGAACACAATCTTTTTGGGCTGCAGTGAACACAATCTTTTTGGGGTGCAGTGAACAAAATCTTTTTGGGGTGCAGTGAACACAATCCTTTTTGGTGTGCAGTGAACACAATCTTTGTGGGGTGCAGTGAACAAAATCCTTTGTGGGGTGCAGTGAACACAATCTTTTTGGGGTGCAGTGAACAAAATCCTTTTTGGGGTGCAGTGAACAACATCCTTTTTGGGGTGCAGTGAACACAATCTTTTTGGGGTGCAGTGAACAAAATCCTTTGTGGGGTGCAGTGAACACAATCTTTTTGGGGTGCAGTGAACACAATCTTTTTGGGGTGGAGTGAACAACATCCTTTTTGGGGTGCAGTGAACAAAATCCTTTTTGGGGTGCAGTGAACAAAATCATTTTTGGGGTGCAGTGAACACAATCTTTTTGGGGTGCAGTGAACACAATCTTTGTGGGGTGCAGTGAACACAATCTTTTTGGGGTGGAGTGAACAACATCCTTTTTGGGGTGCAGTGAACAACATCCTTTTTGGGGTGCAGTGAACACAATCTTTTTGGGGTGCAGTGAACACAATCTTTGTGGGGTACAGTGAACAGAATCTTTGTGGGGTGCAGTGAACACAATCTTTTTGGGGTGGAGTGAACAACATCCTTTTTGGGGTGCAGTGAACAAAATCCTTTTTGGGGTGCAGTGAACAAAATCATTTTTGGGGTGCAGTGAACACAATCTTTTTGGGGTGCAGTGAACACAATCTTTGTGGGGTGCAGTGAACACAATCTTTTTGGGGTGGAGTGAACAACATCCTTTTTGGGGTGCAGTGAACAACATCCTTTTTGGGGTGCAGTGAACACAATCTTTTTGGGGTGCAGTGAACACAATCTTTGTGGGGTGCAGTGAACACAATCTTTTTGGGGTGGAGTGAACAAAATCATTTTTGGGGTGCAGTGAACAACATCCTTTTTGGGGTGCAGTGATCAAAATCCTTTTTGGGGTGCAGTGAACACAATCTTTTTGGGGTGCAGTGAACAAAATCCTTTGTGGGGTGCAGTGAACAGAATCTTTGTGGGGTGCAGTGAACACAATCTTTGGGGGGGTACAGTGAACACAATCTTTTTGGGGTGCAGTGAACACAATCTTTGTGGGGTACAGTGAACAGAATCTTTGTGGGGTGCAGTGAACACAATCTTTGGGGGGTACAGTGAACACAATCTTTTTGGGGTGCAGTGAACACAATCTTTGGGGGGTACAGTGAACACAATCTTTTTGGGGTGCAGTGAATACAATCTTTGTGGGGTGCAGTGAACACAATCTTTGGGGGGGTACAGTGAACACAATCTTTTTGGGGTGCAGTGAACAACATCCTTTTAGGGTGCAGTGAACACAATCTTTGTGGGGTGCAGTGAACAACATCCTTTTAGGGTGCAGTGAACACAATCTTTGTGGGGTACAGTGAACAGAATCTTTGTGGGGTGCAGTGAACACAATCTTTGGGGGGTACAGTGAACACAATCTTTGTGAGGTGCAGTGAACACAATCTTTGTGGGGTGCAGTGAACACAATCATTGTGGGGTGCAGTGAACTCAATCTTTGTGGGGTACAGTGAACACAATCTCATACTTCTGAAGATTTGAGGGTGCTGCCTGTTCCATACTCCCCCTACTCCTCATCTAGCCTTTTAGGGGTACAAACAATAGTAATTGGGGCCTAGTGTGGTTGTGTACGTGTGATATACATACACTTTTTTTGGATCATATTTTCTATTCCGCTATTTAATCAAAAACCTTTGGGGATCAGTTAAATTGGGGGATAGTCTGTGTTGGTACGTGTGAGAGAGATCCACCTTTCCAAGTTGTTGGGGTTCATCTCATACTTCTGAAGGTTTGAGGGTGCTGCCTGTTCCATACTCCCCCTACTCCTAGCCTTTTAGGGGTACAAACAATAGTAATTGGGGCCTAGTGTGGTTGTGTACGTGTGATATACATACACTTTTTTTGGATCATATTTTCTATTCCGCTATTTAATCAAAAACCTTTGGGGATCAGTTAAATTGGGGGATAGTCTGTGTTGGTACGTGTGAGAGAGATCCACCTTTCCAAGTTGTTGGGGTTCATCTCATACTTCTGAAGGTTTGAGGGTGCTGCCTGTTCCATACCCCCCCTACTCCTCATCTAGCCTTTTAGGGGTACAAACAATAGTAATTGGGGCCTAGTGTGGTTGTGTACGTGTGATATACATACACTTTTTTTGGATCATATTTTCTATTCCGCTATTTAATCAAAAACCTTTGGGGATCAGTTAAATTGGGGGATAGTCTGTGTTGGTACGTGTGAGAGAGATCCACCTTTCCAAGTTTTTGGGGTTCATCTCATACTTCTGAAGATTTGAGGGTGCTGCCTGTTCCATACCCCCCCTACTCCTCATCTAGCCTTTTAGGGGTACAAACAATAGTAATTGGGGCCTAGTGTGGTTGTGTACGTGTGATATACATACACTTTTTTTGGATCATATTTTCTATTCCGCTATTTAATCAAAAACCTTTGGGGATCAGTTAAATTGGGGGATAGTCTGTGTTGGTACGTGTGAGAGAGATCCACCTTTCCAAGTTGTTGGGGTTCATCTCATACTTCTGAAGGTTTGAGGGTGCTGCCTGTTCCATACCCCCCCTACTCCTCATCTAGCCTTTTAGGGGTACAAACAATAGTAATTGGGGCCTAGTGTGGTTGTGTACGTGTGATATACATACACTTTTTTTGGATCATATTTTCTATTCCGCTATTTAATCAAAAACCTTTGGGGATCAGTTAAATTGGGGGATAGTCTGTGTTGGTACGTGTGAGAGAGATCCACCTTTCCAAGTTGTTGGGGTTCATCTCATACTTCTGAAGGTTTGAGGGTGCTGCCTGTTCCATACCCCCCCTACTCCTCATCTAGCCTTTTAGGGGTACAAACAATAGTAATTGGGGCCTAGTGTGGTTGTGTACGTGTGATATACATACACTTTTTTTGGATCATATTTTCTATTCCGCTATTTAATCAAAAACCTTTGGGGATCAGTTAAATTGGGGGATAGTCTGTGTTGGTACGTGTGAGAGAGATCCACCTTTCCAAGTTTTTGGGGTTCATCTCATACTTCTGAAGATTTGAGGGTGCTGCCTGTTCCATACCCCCCCTACTCCTCATCTAGCCTTTTAGGGGTACAAACAATAGTAATTGGGGCCTAGTGTGGTTGTGTACGTGTGATATACATACACTTTTTTTGGATCATATTTTCTATTCCGCTATTTAATCAAAAACCTTTGGGGATCAGTTAAATTGGGGGATAGTCTGTGTTGGTACGTGTGAGAGAGATCCACCTTTCCAAGTTGTTGGGGTTCATCTCATACTTCTGAAGGTTTGAGGGTGCTGCCTGTTCCATACTCCCCCTACTCCTCATCTAGCCTTTTAGGGGTACAAACAATAGTAATTGGGGCCCAGTGTGGTTGTGTACGTGTGATATACATACACTTTTTTTGGATCATATTTTCTATTCCGCTATTTAATCAAAAACCTTTGGGGATCAGTTAAATTGGGGGATAGTCTGTGTTGGTACGTGTGAGAGAGATCCACCTTTCCAAGTTGTTGGGGTTCATCTCATACTTCTGAAGGTTTGAGGGTGCTGCCTGTTCCATACCCCCCCTACTCCTCATCTAGCCTTTTAGGGGTACAAACAATAGTAATTGGGGCCTAGTGTGGTTGTGTACGTGTGATATACATACACTTTTTTTGGATCATATTTTCTATTCCGCTATTTAATCAAAAACCTTTGGGGATCAGTTAAATTGGGGGATAGTCTGTGTTGGTACGTGTGAGAGAGATCCACCTTTCCAAGTTGTTGGGGTTCATCTCATACTTCTGAAGGTTTGAGGGTGCTGCCTGTTCCATACCCCCCCTACTCCTCATCTAGCCTTTTAGGGGTACAAACAATAGTAATTGGGGCCTAGTGTGGTTGTGTACGTGTGATATACATACACTTTTTTTGGATCATATTTTCTATTCCGCTATTTAATCAAAAACCTTTGGGGATCAGTTAAATTGGGGGATAGTCTGTGTTGGTACGTGTGAGAGAGATCCACCTTTCCAAGTTTTTGGGGTTCATCTCATACTTCTGAAGATTTGAGGGTGCTGCCTGTTCCATACCCCCCCTACTCCTCATCTAGCCTTTTAGGGGTACAAACAATAGTAATTGGGGCCTAGTGTGGTTGTGTACGTGTGATATACATACACTTTTTTTGGATCATATTTTCTATTCCGCTATTTAATCAAAAACCTTTGGGGATCAGTTAAATTGGGGGATAGTCTGTGTTGGTACGTGTGAGAGAGATCCACCTTTCCAAGTTGTTGGGGTTCATCTCATACTTCTGAAGGTTTGAGGGTGCTGCCTGTTCCATACCCCCCCTACTCCTCATCTAGCCTTTTAGGGGTACAAACAATAGTAATTGGGGCCTAGTGTGGTTGTGTACGTGTGATATACATACACTTTTTTTGGATCATATTTTCTATTCCGCTATTTAATCAAAAACCTTTGGGGATCAGTTAAATTGGGGGATAGTCTGTGTTGGTACGTGTGAGAGAGATCCACCTTTCCAAGTTGTTGGGGTTCATCTCATACTTCTGAAGGTTTGAGGGTGCTGCCTGTTCCATACTCCCCCTACTCCTCATCTAGCCTTTTAGGGGTACAAACAATAGTAATTGGGGCCTAGTGTGGTTGTGTACGTGTGATATACATACACTTTTTTTGGATCATATTTTCTATTCCGCTATTTAATCAAAAACCTTTGGGGATCAGTTAAATTGGGGGATAGTCTGTGTTGGTACGTGTGAGAGAGATCCACCTTTCCAAGTTGTTGGGGTTCATCTCATACTTCTGAAGGTTTGAGGGTGCTGCCTGTTCCATACTCCCCCTACTCCTAGCCTTTTAGGGGTACAAACAATAGTAATTGGGGCCTAGTGTGGTTGTGTACGTGTGATATACATACACTTTTTTTGGATCATATTTTCTATTCCGCTATTTAATCAAAAACCTTTGGGGATCAGTTAAATTGGGGGATAGTCTGTGTTGGTACGTGTGAGAGAGATCCACCTTTCCAAGTTGTTGGGGTTCATCTCATACTTCTGAAGGTTTGAGGGTGCTGCCTGTTCCATACCCCCCCTACTCCTCATCTAGCCTTTTAGGGGTACAAACAATAGTAATTGGGGCCTAGTGTGGTTGTGTACGTGTGATATACATACACTTTTTTTGGATCATATTTTCTATTCCGCTATTTAATCAAAAACCTTTGGGGATCAGTTAAATTGGGGGATAGTCTGTGTTGGTACGTGTGAGAGAGATCCACCTTTCCAAGTTGTTGGGGTTCATCTCATACTTCTGAAGGTTTGAGGGTGCTGCCTGTTCCATACCCCCCCTACTCCTCATCTAGCCTTTTAGGGGTACAAACAATAGTAATTGGGGCCTAGTGTGGTTGTGTACGTGTGATATACATACACTTTTTTTGGATCATATTTTCTATTCCGCTATTTAATCAAAAACCTTTGGGGATCAGTTAAATTGGGGGATAGTCTGTGTTGGTACGTGTGAGAGAGATCCACCTTTCCAAGTTTTTGGGGTTCATCTCATACTTCTGAAGATTTGAGGGTGCTGCATGTTCCATACTCCTCTTCCTCATCCTCCCTTTAGGGTAGGAAAAAATTTAATCGGGCCTAGTCTGTGTTTGTACGTGTGAGATACACAGTTTTTTATCCTATTCCGCTATTCAATACACACCCTTTTGGTGTAAAAAACATTAAATTGCGGCATAGTTTGCATATTTGACATTTGCATATATTGTGCCTTGTTGCGCTGTTTTGGGTACTCCACCAACATGGCCAGTGGCAATGACGCCATTCTCAGCTTAACTATCCCACTTCTATGCCTCCTTGAAAAAACAATTTGGGCGATGATGGAAGAGGATGTGGCACAGGATGAGGAGGAGGAGGAGGAGGATGAAGAGGTAACATTTCAAAGGCTTTCAGGGCAGTCATTCGCAAGGGGCTCCGAGGGTGGGTTCCTGCACACACAAACGCCAGGGACACAATTGTCCAGCAGGGGCACAGTTCTGGAGGATGAGGAGGATGAGGAGGAGGAGGAGCTGGAGGAGGAGATGGAACCATGTTCACAGCAGGGTGGCACCCAGGCCAGCTCATGGCCATCACTGGTGCGTGGCTGGGGGGATACAGAGGACACGGACGATACACCTCCCACAGAGGACAGCCTTTCGTCGCCTTTGGGCAGCCTGGCACACATGAGCGATTACATGCTGCAGTGTCTCCACAACGACCGCCGAGTTGCCCACATTCTAACTTGTGCTGATTACTGGGTGGCCACGCTGCTGGATCCCCGTTACAAGGACAACGTACCGTCCTTAATTCACTCACTGGAGCGCGATCGCAAGATGCGCGAGTACAAGCGCACGCTGGTAGACGCCATGCTGCTGGCATTCCCATCTGACAGCGGGGCCACAGTGGAAGCACAAGGCAGAGGAGGAGGAGGAGGAGGTCGCCAACGCAACCAGGGCACCGCCAGCACCTCAGAAGGCAGGGTTAGCATGGCCGAAATGTGGAAAAGCTTTGTCAGCACGCCACAACAAACAGCAGCACCAGCAGCTCAGATGGAACGTCTTAGCAGGAGGCAGCATTTTACCAACATGGTGGAGCAGTATGTGTGCACACGCCTACATGTAGTGAATGACGGGTCTGCCCCCTTCAACTTCTGGGTCTCCAAATTGGGCACATGGCCTGAGCTTGCCCTTTACGCCTTGGAGGTGCTGGCGTGCCCTGCAGCCAGTGTATTATCTGAACGGGTATTTAGCACGGCTGGGGGCGTTATAACAGACAAGCGCAGCCGCCTGTCCAGAGACAATGTGGACAAGCTCACGTTCATTACAATGAACCAGGCATGGATCCCACGGGACTTTTCCGTACCTTATGCAGAATAGCAATGGATACCGACCTTACCCACCCATTGTTCCATTTTTGCTCTTTCTCACTCTTTTGGGGTGTACCCTCATTTAAAATTTTTGAAAAGAAGCAGTGTTGGCTACCTCGTCCTCCTCCTCAGGGCCAGATTAATGTAGGGGCTATTGGAGCTGCAGCTCCAGGCCCCTACCTTTTATATAGGCCCCGGGTTGGCCATATTCACTGTTACCGCTCTTCTGTCACTTGTAAACACAGAAGTCTGGCTTCTATGCTCGCTTCCCCAGGCAGCACCCTCAGAACCTCCCCACACAGCGTGAAGGCCGGACAAGGAGGGACAGTTGGCGATGCATGGATGTGTTTATGGGCTTCAGAGACAGCATCCCATGTTGAATTAGGCATGCATGGCTGCACCCTTCCTCCTCTGGGTGCATGGCAAGGCACGGCCCTTAAGGCCCTTCAAAATCCTCAGCACCAAGCCCATGATGCTGTTAATCCGGCCCTGGTCCTCCTCCACCGCCGCTTCCACCTACACCGCCCATAGGTGTGCGCAGCCTATTGCATTAAGGTGTGCACCCCAAAGTTGAAATACACATGCATGTGTTTGCCAGCAGGGAGAGTAATGTATCGGGGCCATGTACCTGTAGGCAAGGAGAAATAGAGCAGAGCAGGTCCCAGGGAGATCTTTCCCATCTCCTCACTGGCAATGCTATGTGCCCTAGGTGATTAGGGTGTGCCCAGGCACACCCAGCACACCCTGTGCGCACGCCTATGTCACCGCCACATCCACCACCACCTCAACCTCCCTCCTACTCCATATGGGCCTCGTCCTTCAGAGATGAAGAAGAACATTGTTTTATTTTTCTGTTTTTTTTTGTTGTTTTAAGTTATTTCCCTATCCACATTTGTTTGCAGAGCACTTGCCATGCTCTTAATTACGTTTTGCTGCCATTTGCAGCACTCTAGCCCTTTCCTTTGGTGTTTTAGAGCCATTTTAGTGCCTTAAAGTTCGGGTCCCCATTGACTTCAATGGGGTTCGGTGTCCGGGAAAAGTTCGGTAAAAGTCCGGGACACGGACCCGGACTTTTTTTTAAAGTTCGGCCGAACCCGTCGAACACGGACATCTAGGTGTCCGCTCAACCCTACACTGAAATATATTGTATAAACATGCAGTAATGCACTGAAATATACTGCGTTAAACATTCAGTAATGCACAGAAATATACTGCGTTAAACGTGCAGTAACACACTGAAATTTACTGCGTTAAACGTGCTATAACACACTGAAATATGGCATGCCATGCACAGAAATAAATGGCATTTAATGCACAAAAATATACTGCATTAAATGTGCACTAATGCGCTGAAATATACTGCATTAAACGTGCAGTAATGCACTAAAATATACTACGTTAAATGGCATGTAACGCACAGAAATATACTAAATTAAACATGCATTAACACTGAAATACACTGCGTTAAACTCACAGTAATGCACAGAAATACACTGTGTTAAACATGCAGTAACACACAGAAATTTACTGAGTTAAACTTGCAGTAACGCACTGAAATATACTGTGTTAAATGTATAGTAACACACAGAAATATATTGTGTTAAACGTGCAGTAACGCACAGAAATATATTGTGTTAAATGGCACATAATGCCCTGAAATATACTGCGTTAAATGAAAGGTAACACACTGAAATATACTGGAGTTATTTGTGCAGTAACGCACAGAAATATACTGCCATAAACTTGCAGTAACGCACAGAAATATACTGCGTTAAACAGTACATAATGCACTGAAATATACTGCGCTAAACATTCAGTAACGCAGAGGAATATACTGCATTAAACATTCAGTAACGCACAGGAATATACTGTGTTAAACGTGCTCTAACGCAGTGAAATATACTACATTACATGGCACATAATGCCCAGAAATATACTGCGTTATATGTGCAGTAGCGCGCTGAAATATACAGCGTTAAACGTGGACTAATGCATTGAAATATACTGTTAAACATGCAATAACACACTAAAATATACTGCATTAAACATGCAGTAACGCACAGAAATATACTGCATTAAATGTGCACAGAAATATACTTTGGTAAAAGTGCAGTAATGCACTGGAATATACTGCATTAAACTGCACTAACACACTGAATTATACTGCATTAGATGTGCACTAATGCACTGAAATATACTGCATTAAACGACACATAACGCACAAAAATATACTGCGTTAAACATGCAGTATCACACTAAAATGCACTGTGCCAAGTGGCACATAGCGCACTGAAATATACTGCGTTAAACACACAGTAACACATTGAAATATTCTGCATTAAATTTGCACTAACGCACTGAAATATACATAGTTAAACATGCAGTAATGCACAGAAATATATTATGTTAAATGTGCAACAACGCACTGAATTATACTGCTTTAAACATGCTGTAATGTACATATATATACTGCGTTAAACATGCACTAACCCACTAAAATATACTGCATTAAACAGCACGTAATGCACTGAAATATACTGCGTTAAACGGCACGTAACACACAGAAAGGTATTGTGTTAAATGTGCAGTAACACACTAAAATATACTGCATTAAACGTGCAGTAATGCACTGAAATGTATTGCATAAACATGCAGTAATGCACAGAAATATAGTGCGTTAACAATTTAGTAATGCACAGAAATATACTGCATTAAACGTGCAGTAACACACTGAAATTTGCTGTGTTAAATGTGCTCTAAGACACTGAAATTAGGGATGATCAAACGGTTTAGGTCCACCATCGGTTCGACCCGAACATTGACTGTCCGAAATTCGGCCGAATTCCAAACTTTTTGCGGAAAAAGTTCGGAATTAGGCAACCAGAACCAACCAAAATGCAATGGGACAGGAACTGGGCTTTAAAAGCCTGTGATTGGACCAGAAACATACGTAAAAGCCAATTGAGGGGGTAGGAGGATGCTAGGAATGTGATTGGAGTGACTAGGGGGTCCAGAGGCCAATCAGTAGTGAATACGCCCCCCAGTATATAACATAGCCCCGCCAAATCTCTAGCACTGTAATACAGGGGCTGTGGAAGAGAGTGGAAGCAGTTCTGTTACTCCTGCTGCAAAAGTGTCATTTAGCAATTATTAGTGTGAGGAAAGGGATATCTAGTGTAGTTAGAGTACTATATACCACTATAGTTAGATTCAATAATCTAGTTTCTGTAGGGAAAGTGTCAGGGTGACCGTAGTGTAGTGTAGGGTGAACTGACTCTGACTGCTATGGCAGGGTGACCGCCATAAGAAAAAGATAATTTTTCTTAGAATTTTTAGTGGAGCAGGGATGGGGCTCCGCTCCTTGTATGCCAGGGTGACCGAATTCATCCATGTCAGGGTGACCGCCATAAGAAAAAGATTGTTTGTCTTAGAAATTTTAGTAGAGCAGGGATGTGGCTCCACTCCTGTCACACCTAGGTGTTTTTGTTTCAGGCGTTTATTGGGCTTTTTTGTGGACGTCTTTGGAGGCAGGCATGACATCTGAACTTCTGTGTAGGGGTATATATACACACACACACACATATATTATATACACATACACACGTATAGGTGTGAAAGTAGCGGAACCCCATCCATGCGCTAATGAAATTATTTGCAGGGATGTGGCTCCGCTCCTATCACACCTATATGTGTGTATGTGTATACATACATATATGTGTGTGTGTGTATATACCCCTATACAGAAGTTCAGATGTTATGCCTGCCTCCAAAGACGCACAAAAAATACTGCATTGAATGCCCCCCAACACTTTTTTCTTATTTGAGCCCATCCGAGCCAGCAATGTGCATGACCACAGTGGCTCCAGCTGCTGTTGCTATCCTCAGTTGCTATCCTCATTGGACAGATTGATAGCAGCAGGAGCAATTGGTTGCCTCTGCTTTCAATCAAAAGCTGTGACACTGGGGCGGGGGGATGGGGCTGTCAATGGATGCAGCAGCAGGACTCAGGCCCGAGCCCTACTGGGTGCCCTCATGGAAGGTGTCTTTCTGTGGGGGCACCTGATGAAGAGGAGGGGCCTGGAGCATCGGCGAAGTACACCAGAAGAAGAGGAGGTAAGTATAACATGTTTGTTATTTGAAAAAAAAAAATGTTTACAATCACTTTAATTCCACAATGAAGAATATGTAATGCCATCCACCAGATAGCACTCCTCCTCCAACGCCTCTTCTAGGGTGAAATTCTTTAGAGAAGAAGGAGAATGGTCTGATGGATTAAGTTGCATATAATAAAAGAGAAGGATTTAGAGGGGTCCTGCGTTTACAGTGTGATCCATAACTATGTTTGTTGTGCATAAATAGAATTGGTTAGTACCTGTTGGTTTTTTGCCATCATTTTATGTTTGTGATAACAGGCACAAGAGCTAGATGTGAGGGAAATCTATGAAGGCACAGACAGCAATAAATATCTAACAAAAAGTTATAAACCTTACCCAGTCTATTACCTTATTTTTGCAGTCTGTGCTCTGAGGATATTTTTTCTAATTTTCTGTCCCCATGGCAATAGTCATTGCCATGTGGACAGACATCAAAAACACCAGACAGAAATACCAACCTTTCCCAACTCTATCCAGACCTAAAACAAGTGGGGTTGTAGTTTTATTTTCACTGAAATCCTTAATTTTGAAATGATAGTAAATTCAAACCCAAAGGACTCCTTTTTTGACATTTGAAAATATAATTGAAATACATTTCAAGCTCCCTTGGGAAGGCACCTCCCCCCATAAGGGTTAGGTAGGGAATTGTGGCGTGACTCCTTGCTGTTTTTTTTTTTTTTTGTGGGTTACCCCTTAACATCTTTACCAAACTTTTATCAATGATAAGAGTGAGACCCTTTTCTCTTAAAGAGATAAAGTGAATCCCTAGCCATTTGTTTACAAATAGAATTAAAGCGGCCAAAGCTGTCATTTGCCACCAGTTTAAAGTAAGTTTCTTTTTAAATGTCAGTTTTGCTGTAGCAGGTTGCAAACATTGCACAGGTGAGCCACTTAACAGGCGTGCCCTAAACCATGTTATTTAAAGAATTGTTGCTTTTTTAATGTCTCACCTAAAGCATTATTTAAAATATCGCTGCTCCTTGCCAACTTGAATTTTTTTGATTGTACATATCCAGGGTAGCTCTGAAGAGCCTTTTGTTTTGTGTGCTTTTTGCAAATCCCTTCTGAGTGTATATGTTACTGTAAAAGCTAGTTACAACCAGTAGTGGTAGCCATTTTTGTTTAGCTTTGCTTGGACTTGACTATGCTCTTGCTTGCTGCCTGCCTAGACCTCTGCTTGGACCTTTTTCAGCTTCCACTTACTTTAAACCCCTGGCTGGACCTTTAAACAATATATATATACAGCACTATATAAATTCAATAACCAATAAAGTGACAATGTGCATCATATAAATAAATATTTCTCTTAAGGTGCAATATATAGAGTGTCCATAAAGTGCATTCCAAAGTAAAGTGCATGAAAAGTCCACTAAAACATGAGTCAAGCCGTGAGCAAAAATCAATCAAGTTGCTTTATAGATGTCTCCATATATAAAGTGCGAGTGACACCACCACCTTTTAGCCACAAGATGGCCTCTCACCTCACTGAAGTATTAAACCGGCAGTAAATCCTCTGTAAGGATAAGCCCAGTGTAGGGGATGCCACTTCCTGGATCGATCTCTCACAATTTCATGGGTATGGACCTGACTACTTACACTTTTGCACCCTGTGAACAATCTCAGAACTGTAATTCCATCAGCCACCCCCTTGGCGGGGTAATCCTAAGGGCATTGACTGATGTCAGTTTTCAGCAAAGTAAACTGAGGCCACTAGGATACCTGGCCCATCTCCACCAACAGAACCTCTGGTGAAAACTAACTGCCATTTAGATTCCATACCTCAGGTGAGCCAATGTCACCTGCCAGGGGGCACCTTAACATAGTCAGAGAGGACTAGAAGGGGCAGGAATGTGCAGCAACAGGAAGCCAAAAGGTATTACAAAGGGTTGTGCATGCACAGTAAAGCTTGGAATCTTCAGACATGTAGTCTCAAGGAGATCAGTGGACTGTGTATGAAGCTACAAATGTGCAATCGACAACTGGAAAGGGAAAGTGGAGAAGTGCAACACAGAGACTGTGCTTGTATACACAACAAATTGTGTTTCTGTATTTTTCTTGAGCTAAACATTTATTGCCCACTACTCATCTGGCCTGTATAGGTCTAATTCTGATAAAACTGAGGATTTAGCATTATTTTACCCCTTCCTGCCCACAGTCTGTATTTTTATGCTCCTCAGCACAAGTTAATAAGCCTCTTTGAGGACTACCAGCCAGCACTTTGCGTAGCTTTGGCCCCCACTAACTATAGGGAAACAATAAGACTGTTTCCAGAGCATGTGATATCTATGCCATCAACTTGAGGATTGCATATTTTACCTTAAATCTACTTTAAACTGCGTGCATGGTCAAAATGTTGTATAGTTAACAACCCCCAATTTTTAATTTATAATAAAAAAATGTTTAGATGCTTGGGTCGCAAAACTATTTTTAGTGATTCTGAACATCTCATTTTTATGCTGTAGCTTGATTTTTAATTAGCCAAGAGTTCTTTGATATTTTATGGTGACATTTTGCTTTATATTTTTACATACCCACAATATATTTATCTAGAATTAGGATAACAGGTTTATTTATATACATTTTACAAGTCAGGCTTCATTTTGTCAGGCTAAATTTTCTGTGAATCATTGTCTGTGCAATTACACCTTTAGTGTAACCTTCACTTTCATTCACAAATAAATGCTTTCATGTCTTCGGGGAATGTCATTGTAAACCTCTTCTGTATATAGACTTCAGATTACATTTTATTCCAGGTACGAGGTTACCATGAACAGGCAGTTGTTTTGCATGTGCTATTTGTGCACTGATTTTCAAGAACAGAGGCTAAAATTAACTTGATCTGACTAAAGTCAGCTAAAATCACGACATTTGATCTGTTGTTATGGGTCAGTACAATTTGGACATTATCAAGTTATTAAATTGCTTGAAAAGCTTGCTATTTACAAATGTATTTAAAAGTATATATTTAGCCATTTTTCTTTTACGATTAAATGGTGCAGGGTTGAAACATCTTTCAGGTTTTTTATTGCTGCCTGTATTCCCGCTTGGGAGATTTACCCTCTAAATTGGTCCCGTTGAACAATATTACTAGGTCAAAAAATGAGGGATAATCCAAAACATCCATGGTATAGGATGAGGGTAATGAATATCCCCTTAGTTTGGGGATTTTTCACTCACTTCCTGCTGTGTCTCTAAGACAAGAAACAAAACAAAATTGCCCCAATATGTGTGCTGGGAAAATCTCTTTTACAGAAATGCTTTTAAAACTATCTTACTAAATATTTTTTTTTTTGTAAATAAATTTTTATTGAAGAAATAAAATAGAATAATAATACATGCAAACATGTGAAAAGCCGAGGTACAGGGACACTGTCAATTGAAAAACAAACAGTAAATGGTACAACTTCGAATAACATATTCAAGTATAAACACATATAAAATTACATACAGTGCCCATGGCCGAGACCAGCCTCAAGTTAGGGAATTAGTGCAACAATCATGGTTCCCAGACCCTCACCCCGAATTGGGTGCATACTGTGAGGGTGCCGCCACCTGCTACTTAAATTCTCAAAACCCAGGTGTCGCCACTACCTGAGTGTGTTTCCCCAGCTTGAGTCCTAGATGGTTGCCAATGAGGGGTAGCGATAACAAGAAAAAGAAAAGAAAAGCAACAGGAACCTAACTAGGGTGGGGTAGAGGGGGCGAGGAAGGAAGGGGAACGGGGGGGGGCTGCCACCAGAGCATTGTAGACTGCGGATGGAGATAGTTATTTAAAGTATTATGTCAAGAGAAGTAAATTCAAATCAAATCAAGTCAGGGGATTGTATAATCCAAGAATGCCACTGTTTCTTAAACTTATCTGCTTTCCTGTGTTTGAAGGCTAGCATTTTTTCCATTACGAACTGGTTGGCAACTCTATGTTTGATAATCGCCAGGTTCGGGGGGTCGATGGACCTCCATTTGGCTGCTATTGCTATTCTTGTGGCAAATAAAATATGCGCCAACACCTTCCGGGGGCCAGGCGGAAAGGAATCCAGGCCTAGTCCCAACAAGGCTAAAGCTGGGGAGGGTACACATATTACTTACAATATCTGAGATGCCCAGGCAAATACGTCTTCCCAATGTGCCCGGACCACTGGAAAACCCCAGAATACATGTAAAAGGTTACCCCTTTCATGGCATTCACGCCAGCAGAGGGGGGAGCATTTCCTATCCATAGCATGGAGTCTAGCTGGCGTCATATAATATCTGTGAAACAACTTCTGGGAGTTGTCCCAATGGTCCACACACGCCGAGGAAGAGCGACTGGCCTGAAATGCTTTCATCCACTGATAAACAGAGAAGGACTGGCCCAGCTCGCCCTCCCATTTAAGGATAGTGGGGGATTTTCGGAGCGGCGGCTGATAATTATAATATTTGTAGCAGAGTGAGATACCTTTAACGTTAGGAATGGACTTGGCAGTAAGGAATTCCCAGAGTTTTTTAGGTATAGGGGGATTACTGAGGCATGAGCTTTCTGATATGCTGTAATTTGGAAATTAGTCAACATTTCAAGGGCGGAATGGGGCTGGATTGGTAGAGTGGAGAAGTTGTAACCACGTCTCCTCCAATTCAAGGTTGAGACTCCTGGTATGAGCAAATCATACACTGCTAGTGGGGTAGTGAGCGTGACACATTCCTCATCTTGGAATTTTTGTCCAAAGAGATGGGTCCACACTTGTAGTGTGGCTTGAATCGTGGGGTAGTCAGGGCACCTAATTTTGTGGAGCAAAGTGGCCGCAAATGTTAAAGCATGCAGATTCTGTCCAGGGGAGACCTGTTTCTCAATCTAGTTCCACAGGTTATCTTCCTGATGAACAAACCAATATCGAGCTTGAGATAGGACTGCTGCTCGGTAATATGCTTGTGCATTAGGGAGTCCCACCCCTCCGAATTTACAGGGTTTGTATAAAGTGGAGAGTGCAATTCTAGGGGGTCTCCCATCCCAGATAAACTTCCTCAACTGGGAAGCCAGTTTATTGAAAAATAGCTGGGGGATGGGGATGGGGAGAGTCCTGAAAAAGTACAACAGTTTCGGTAACACCTGCATTCTGTATGCAGCAATTCTGCCCAGCCAGGAAAGGTGCACTTTCCTGATTTGGGAAAATTCCTCTTCTATGCGATCTAACAACGGTAACATTGTAATATACATACAGTTTTGTAACCGGTGAGGTAAGTTGGATGCCCAGGTAAGTTATGGATGGAGCCTCCCAGTTGCATGGGAAAACATCTTTAAGTGAATTGATTTCAGCAGACGAGATAGAGACCGGAAGAGCATAGCATTTGGAGGTGTTAACTTTATAGTAAGACACGCGACCAAACATTTGAATAACTGCTTGCAGCTCATGTAACGACACAGTCGGGTCGGTCAGGGTCAGAATGATGTCATCAGCAAAAATTCCTAGTTTGTGCTCAGTTTGACCAACTTGTATACCTCGGATGCGAGGATTGGACCTAATAGCTTCCGCAAGGGGTTCTATTGCTAGTGAAAAAACGATGGGGGAAAGGGGACACCCCTGGCGTGTGCCATTTGTTAGGGCGAATGAGTCTGATAGGATCCCATCAGTGAGGACTTTGGCTGAGGGGTTAGTATAGAGGGCCATAATGGCTGAGTGAATGAATCCACGAAACCCAAACCGAGTAAGGGCTTTGGACAGGTAACCCCAATGCACCCTATCAAAGGCCTTTTCAGCATCCAGTGCCAAAAAGGCCGTAGGCGTAGGGTGTTCCTCAACAAATTTTAAAAGGTCAATCATGCGACGGGTGCCATCTGTCGCCTGCCTGCCTTTCACAAATCCCACTTGATCCAATCCTAGTAAATAGGGCGTACAAAGTAAAAGTCTGTTTGCTATCATCTTTGCATATATCTTCAGGTCCACGTTAAGCAAAGAAATAGGTCTGAAATTTAGGGGGGAGTCAGTTGTCTTTCCCGGTTTAGGTATGGTGACGACCGTGGCCTGAAGCATTTCCTGGGGAAAAGTGTTAGTCAAGGGGGACGAATTAAAAAGAGGGACAAGATGGGGAACGATCGTAGGGGCCATCAGTTTGTGATATTCTGCTGAAAATCCATCCGTCCCCTAAATATATTGTTTTTAACAGGCAGTTCTTGGTTAACCACTTGCCCTCTGGAAGATCTACCCCCTATCATGACCAGGCCATTTTTTGCTTTTTGGCACTATGTTACCTTATCTGACAATTGCACAGTCATGTAACACTATACACAAATCAAATGTATATCCTTTTTTTCCCCCACAAATAGAGCTTTCTTTTGGTGGTATTCGTTCACCTCTGGGTTTTTTATTGTTTGCATTATAAACAAAGAAAGACAATTAAAAAAAAAAAAAACTAATATTTTTTACTTTCTGCTAAAAAAAACATATTCAATAAAAAACAAAAACCAAAAAAAATCAAATTTCTTCATAAATTTAGGCCAATATGTATACTGATACATATTTTTGGTAACAAAAATCCCAGTAAGCATATATTGATTGGTTTGCAGAAAAGTTATAGTGTCTACAAATTATGGTATACTGTATACTGGAATTTTTATTTATATATTTATTTTTGTACTAGTAATGGTAACAATCAGCAACTCATAGTGGGACTGCTATTTTGTGGTGGACAATCTGACACTATCCGCCACTTTTGACACTTTGTGGAAACCAGTGACACTAAAAGAATGATCAGTGCTAAAAATATGTATTGTCACTATACTAATGACACTGGCTGGGAAGGGGTTAAACATCTAGAGTGATCAAAGGGATTTGTGACTAACCAGTATTTTAGTGCTTACTTTTTGCTGTTTTTACTAAGGGATCTGGAGGATTTTATTCCCTGCTTTGCAGGGAAATGAAATCCACCATATCCCTGCTGACAGAACAGAGCTCTGCCTTGTTTACATAAGCAGAGCTCTGTTCTGTGTCTTTCCTTGCAGATTGATATCCTTGGCGGACATCTATTGACCGGCACCTGTTGATAGGATTGCGCTGTGTCTAATCACAGCACAGCCATGATGCCTGCGCCATGCGTGCGTGCCCCCTACCCAGAAGTGTCGGCTCATGTGCTAGGTATGTGATCTGGCTCAGGAGAGTCCTAATTTTAAAGACTTAAATGCAAGTTACAGCATTGGCCCAAAAAAGTGTATGGGGATCTGGGTACTGCCCCGGGAACATGTATCAATGCAAACATTTATGCAAACATTTTTTTTTAAAACAATCGTTTTTACAGGAGCAGTGATTTTAATAATGCTTAAAGTGAAACAATAAAAATGAAAAATTATTTTAAATATTGTGCCTGGGGGGCCCCCTTAATATGCCTGTTAGGTGACGCATTTGTGCGATGTATGTAGCCTGCTGCAGCAATACTGTTGTTGGCTTTTGGCAATACAGAATAAAAAATGAAAAACAAAACGCCAAAATTTAAAAAAAAAAAAAAACAGCATGGGATTCCAGGCCCCTCGGGTCTGGTATGGATTTTAATGGGAACCCCGTGCCAAAATAAAAAAAAAAAATGGCATGGGGTTTCCCCTAAAATCCATACCAGACCCTTATCCAAGCACAAAGTGGTAAAACACAGCCCGGCTGCCCAGGATGGTGGTGGGGGCGAGAGAGCTCCCCCTCTCCTGAACCATACCAGGCCACATGCCCTCAACATGGGGGAGGGGGTGGGTGCTGGCCTGGTATGGTTCAGGAGGGGGGGGCGCACGATCGCCTCCACCTCCATCCTGGCCAGGCTGTGTGCTCGGATAAGAGTCTGGTATGGATTTTAGGGGGAACCCCACGCCATTTTTTTTAAATGTTGGTACAGGGTTCCCATTAAAATCCATACCAGACCAAAGGGGCCTGGAATGGACTGGGGGGGGGGGGGGGCATGTCATTTTTTACTGACATAAACTGATATAAACTGAAGTGCCTATATATATATATATATATATATATATATATATATATATATATATATATATATATATATATATAACTTTTTGGTATACACTGCATTTGATCTCAACAAACTGTAAATAGCAAAAATCCATCTCCCTGCCAGCAATGTATTATTAGTATAGTATAGTATTAGTAACTATACTACTCTCTCCCTGAAGGAATTCCTCTTATAAATCACCCGCTGGCCAAGGGACAAGTTAGTTAGGCAGGGAGAGTGTCTTCAGTCTAAGCAGGCTTGACGGTGGCATAGTTGGTAGGATACCAGGCTTGCAGTTGAGAGGTTGTGGGTTCAACTCCCTTGGGCAGTGGGGGATTTATAAGTGGAATTACTTTAGGGAGAGTGTAGTGAGATTAACAGCTGCCCCTGAGCAATAATGTGGGAACTTGAAGTTCCTGCAAAGGAGACCATTTGTTCGCCATTCTGCAAACAGGCTGTGTTGAAGTCAAACTTAGGTTCAACTCAAACACAAAGCCCATCCCTAGTCACAAGCTGTTAATCACCACCCTTGTGTGATATAGCTGATCTAGACAGAAGAATACATTGTAAGAACCTACAACTATTAGCTTATACAACCGCACCTGAACTTCAAACAAACTTCAAATGAGTGGACTGACGTGTCCAGAAATCCCATGGCACACACAGCTACATATATGTGAACCAAGCCTAAGAACTGCAGACAGGAGACATTGGGGTTGATTTACTAAACGCAAATCTACTGTGCACTACAAGTGTTCTATCATCCATTCATGTGCAAGCATTATCGCCCTTGCATGTCCCCCTCAGATCTGCAGTGACTGCACTTCCAAGTACACTTGCAGTGCATTTCCAAGTGTAGTGCACAGTGGCTTTACCTTTAGTAAATAACCCTCACTGTGATGTTTATATATGGTTACTTGACAGCACTACACACCCTTGCCTTCCCAATTTTACTCCTGTCTGCTGACAGTTCTACTACCTTCTTTACTGCATCAGGGGCTGCTCCCAAAAATACCATTTATTGAGACAGGACTAGCTGCCTTTCCAGTTGATCTATCCAAACTTCTTAAAAGTTTGCATTAACAGCCCCTATGTTTCAGGAAAGTCTGGAGACAAAAGGCTACCAAGAGGATGTCATCCATGTAATGGTAAACCTATAACTCTTGCTAATAAAGGAGTTCTATAACTGGAAGAAGCATCTTTGAGAATGTACTTGGCGATGCTGACAGGCAGAGCAGGAAAGAGTTGAACTGTAGATGTACAGTATGTTGAAGACTCAGAAATATGTGAAATAATAGATCTACTGGGAAGTGAAAATAGTAATTGGACAGAACAACTGAAAGACTCCAGTCACCAGGGTGGACGACCTGCATTCTAATATAAAGTCAGAAAATAAGAAAAAAAGGAAATTGCGCTCAAAGATCTAACTCAACAGCTGGCACATCAATTGACATAAATTGATTCGGAATAAATATAAAACAGTCCAGCAGTTTATATAAAATTTGCAATAAGTGTAAATATTTAAAAAAAAATAAAAAATTCAAGAAGTTAGGGCTCTTTCACACGGACGTTCCGTATGTCTGTATATCACCGCATCCGTTTGCGGGTGATATACGGACATAATGCTTGTCAATGGGATTGCGGATGTCAGCGGATGACCATCCGATGACATCCGATTTGTGTCCTTTTAAGTTCTGTTTGGTTTTTTGGAACGGAACAGAACCCTATTTTTCCTCTGTTAAAAAAAACGGAACTGATGCAAAATCTGATGTCAGCGGTGTCATCTGCTGACATCTGCAATCCCCATAGACTAACATTATGTCCGTATATCATCCGCAAATGGATGGGATGTTATGCGGACATACGGACTGGATGACACAAGTATACGGACCAGATGACACAAGTGTCATCCGTGTCCGTAAAAAAAAAAAAAAAGTGCCGCAGCGGACAAAAAAACCGGAGCGGCCGTGTGAAAGAGGCCTTAGGTGCTAGAAAAAAGTCCAAGGTGTAAACACCACAGTGACAATAATGACTACTTCAAAGATCACCATATCGTACTTCTGTGATGCACAAAATTATCCAGTGATCCACTACCATAGAAAAGCCATGAGCGCTTACCTTATCATACGATAAGAATAGAGTCAAACACGCTTGTTTGGTTATAGACCACCGCTCAGGGGGATGGAGAGAGACATCTTCAATTAAATCCAACTGGTCTCGGTTCACCGGATAAAACTCTCCGTTAAGGTTTCAGATACACACTCATGGCCGGTCACAGATCAGCATCCCATTGATTAGCTATATAAGGGAAAACAAGGCCACGTAGTTTAAAACCAGATAAAGTTTATTAAAATAAAGGAATAACACTTACAGAATAAGATGAATACCAGCACTTGTGAAAAATTTTCTTCCCGCGAATCAAAGGAATCATTTCCTAGTTTTGAGTGCGATGACGTGAAAAAGGTAGCACAAGAATCAAGGAAAGGTGGCCCAAAATAAAAGCCAACCATATGAATACTCTAGGCAGATAGTGTTCTGACTGGAGCTGAACTGAGAACCCCAATGTTATAAGGCAAAATTGCTAATCATTGAGCTGTCTTGAGTAAAAAAAAAACTAAATAGGGCTGCCAGTGCTGATTCTGATGTGGATGCACAATTGCTTGTCTTGGGAAAGCACCTCGAAAAAAAAAAAGTGGGTCATTCCCCCTAAAATCAGCGTGCCACTAGAAAGACAGCATTTCTAAAGGAAAAGGGGACCCTTCTGGCCTGTCAGTATGGAGCAAGCACTTCCTACCATGGCCCTCGCAACTAGAAGCATCTCTGAAAAATAACTCCCTGAGAGTTTCTGACTTGTCTCCCCAGAAGGATATCCTGTCACTGACATGCATCTATCTTGGTGGAGGTTGCCTTCCCAAAACACCAGATTATCTCCTAGCCCAGCAAGGAGGGGAAAGGGAGGAGACGTTGATGGGAATGCAACTGTCCTAAGCATTTCACAGAAGGACAACAAGCACAGGACAACATTTAAAGTAAAACTAAAGTCTTGTTTTTTTTTTATTAAAAATAACAAACATGTTATACTTCCTTGCTCTGTGCAGTAGTTTTGCACAGAACAACCCAGATCCTTCCCTTCTCAGGTCCCTCTTTGATTCTCCTGGCCCCTCCCTCCTGTTGAGTGCCCCCACAACAAGCAGCTTCCTAGGGCGGGCACCCGAGCCACAGCTCCCTGTGTCCATTCAGACACAAAGCCGCAGCCTGGCCCCGCCCATTTTCTCTCCTCATTGGCTTAGTGACTTTTATTGACAGCAGCGGGAACCAATAGTGCCGCGATGCTGTCTCAGCCAATGAGAAGGGGAGTCCCAGACAGCGGAGTCTCTCGTGCAACATTGCTGGATCAAGATGGGGCTAAGGTAAGTATTAGGGGGGCTGCTGCTCACAGAAGGCTTTTTATCTCAATGCATAGAATACGTTAAGATAAAAAACCTTCTTACTTTACAACCACTTTATGGGAAAATGGCATGACCAGCCTGCCTCAGCCCCTGAATAAAAATAAGTAGCTGACACGCACCACATATTCTGGACCTCCATGACCACCAGATCTGGACTCCCCACATAAATTTACATTTAGAAGCTGTGCAGTAGAGAACTCAACCAAGGGAAAGACAGAATCTAGGTGCTAGACTGCAAACAAATCATTCAACTGTTGTGACTTCAGCAAAAGTCTTGTGAGTAGCTTTAAGCCCACGTTTGCACTGAGGGCAGGTTTGAAATTGTGTAAATTCAGCTGACTTTGGTGGTGATTTTAGAGTCATCTGCGTGGGTCCATGCACAGATGTCTATTAAACTAGCCCCCAAAGTCGCCAAAAGTAGTGCAGTGTAGTAGTGTCGCAGAATTCTATACATATAGAAATTCATTTTTTGCATGATAAGATCAGACAAAATGATCGCAATTTATAAAAAATGGAGGACAGCTAGGTGATTGAAATGGTCATTTTAAACCTCCATATACACAGCTAAGTGAAAGCAAGAAACAGGTTCATGTGGTGTACTGTGAGCAGTGAGGACAGGAAAGTGATCTATGAAAATCAAAGTAAAATGTTTTGGCTGGAGTTGGGCTTTAACCTCTCCCAAACCACTCACTGCTGAAGTACAGTTACAGGACGGCTTGGCTGCGCTCAATCACGTAGATGTACTTAATCCAGTATTTCTGGGTATTCATCACTACAGCACAAGCCAATGGGTCCCAGCCAATGATCAGCTGAGTAAATGACAGAAGAGAGCCTTGTGTTGGTAAACATCACAGAGTTTTCTACAGACAGCAGAGATATGGCAGGGAGATGCAAAGCAGGGAGTAAAAAACAGCACATTGCTTAGTAAAAACAGCATACAGTACACACAGTAAACATTGTTAGACGCACAGGGTTTGATTGCTCCTAAATGTTAACCCCTTCCTAGCCAGTGTCATTAGCCCAGTGAAAGTGTATATTATTAGCATTGATCACTGCATTAGTATCACTGGTGTTGTTAGTGTCAGTTAGTCAGTTCCCACAATGTGCCAGTTAATCTTAGATTTCCTGCCGTACCATCACAGTCCCACTATAAGTCGCTGATCCCCGCCATTACTAGTAAAAATAAAGCATTTTTGGTATTTTTCATTTATTTAAAAAAATATATAAAACCCAGTGGTGATCAAATACCATCAAACGCTAGCTCTATTTGTGTGAAAAAAAAAGATATACATTTCAATTGGGTACAGTGTTGCATGACTGCGCAATTGCCAGGTAAAGTAGCACAGTGCCAAATAGCGAAAAAATGGCCTAGTCATGAAGGTGGTAAAATCTTCCAAAGCTTAAGTGGTTAAAATAGATGTAAGCCTTAACTGAAAAACATTTAGTTTGCTAAAAAAACTGTGTTTAATTAATTTGTTGTTCTCTGGCAGCTGTTTCCTGGCCTAATGCATGCACTTCAACAATAGCTGCATGGCATTTCTCAGGGTGGGATTCCTGATGGTGACAACAGTGGACCATGACTTTCAATGAGTATTCACGTGGCCACTTGTACTCTCTTTCTCCAGCTGACATTGTAGAATGATTCCCCAGCAACTATAGACCACCCACAACACCCCCCCCCCCTCCAGAGCAGCAGCAGACCCCAGCAACACAAGAATATGGATGTCCAGCAACAATAGATCTCCTACCAGCCAGCATCAATAGACACATCCCTCAACAGTAGGTCCCTCCCTGCAAAAATTGACCCCCAGCACCATAAGACCATTCCCCTTCCATCCCCCAATAATCCCCCTCTCACAATCATAGATCTCCCCCAGCAACAACAGATCCCCCAACAGCCAGCATCTCACAAAATTGAGTACACCCCTCACATTTTTCTAAATGAGGCATTTCTAGTATTGTAAGTTGCATGAACAATGGGGACATAATTTCTTGGCATGGTTTTGGTTTAATATGATATTAAATGGTTATGTGTATCTGAGGCTGATAGAAAAATTGTATAGAAAGTAAATTAGATTGTTAGAAAGATATGCTTTTAGAGCTATCACCTTTTTTTCTTTGGATAGAGCAAAAAGTATATGAACCCCTGTCAGGGTTTTTATTGCTGTGCAAGGTAGGTTTTAGCTTTTAAATGCCTTGTAAGTGCAAAATATAATCAAGATAATTTAGTATAATTTTACAAAAATTTTACAAAAAAGCTAAGGGTATAGATGGAAAGTAGTAATGCAAAAATGCAACATACTTTATTAAACAAATATTGTTAAATCCTTAATAGAAAAGCATAACCTTATTAAAATATTTAAAATAGGTCAACGGGCCATATTGAGAAGTCCATATGCATAAGATTATAGTCAAATGTAGATTTACTGTTTAACCACTTGCCGACCAGTCACGTTGACTGTACTGCGACAAAGTGGTTCGTTATCGTCTGGCGACATAGACCTACGTCACCAGACATTCCCCTCTCTCAGCGGCGCACGCGGCGCCGGAGGCTCGCTCCCGCTGTATTCAGTTACAGCGGGAGTCGGGCCAGGGGAGGAGCGGCGGTGATCACCGGCGCTCTTCCCTGATCGTCAGGGAATTGATTGTGGAGATCCGCCCGCTTGTGTAAACAAAGCGGGCGGATCTCCTAAGTGACAGGCAGGGTCAGATTGCAGGGTTTAGCATAGCTGAACCTGCGATCTGTCCCTGTGTCACTCCGTCACCTCCCCCCACACACGTTAGTAAGCACCAGGCATACATTAACCCCATGATCACCAATAAAAATTAACCCCTTCCCTGCCAGTGTCATTTTTACAGTAACAGTTACAAAAGTGTCAAAAATGTCAGTCAAGTGTCTGATATGTCCGCCACAATGTCGCAGTCCCGCAAAAAAAATCGCAGATCGCCGCCATTACTCGTTAAAAAAAAAACACCAAAAATGACAGAAATCTTTCCCTTAGTTAGTAAACGCAATAACTTTTGCGCAAACCAATCAAAATACGCTTATTGCAATTTTTTTTCCAAAAATATGTAGCAGAAAACAAATTGGCCTAAAATGATAAAAAAAATTTGATTTTTACATTTTTTTTGGGGTGGGGGGGAATTTCATTTAAAAAAATGTGAAAAATATTGTTATTTTTTCAAACTTTTCACTCTTTTTTTGTTTATAGCGCAAAAAGTAAAAATCGCACAGGTGATCAAATACCACTAAATAAAGCTCTATTTGTGGAAAAAAAAGGACGTAAATTTCGTTTGGGCGTTGCATGACCGTGCAATTTTCAGTTAAATTTGCACAGTGCCGAATCGCAAAAAGTGGCCTGGACGTAAGACAGCAAAATCCTCCGGTGGTAAAGTGGTTAATAACCGTGCCATAAACATATGTGTATATATATATATATATATATATATATATATATATATATATATATATATACTTATATATACAATATACAGTATCTCATAAAAGTAAGTAGACCCCTCACATCTTTGTAAATATTTTATTATATCTTTTCATGTGACAACACTAAAGAAATTACACTTTGCTACAATGTAAAGTAGTGAGTGTACAGCTTGCATAACAGTGTAAATTTGATGTCCCCTCAAAATAACTCAACACACAGCCAATGTCTAAACCGCTGGCAACAAAAGTGAGTACACCCCTAAGTGAAAATTTCCAAATTGGGCCCAAAGTGTCAATATTTTGTGTGGCCACCATTATTTTCCAGCACAGCCTTAACCCCCTTGGGCATGGAGTTCACCAGAGCTTCACAGGTTGCCACTGGAGTTCTCTTCAACTCCTCCACGACGACATCATGGAGCTGGTGAATGTTAGAGACCTTGCACTCCTCCACCTTCCGTTTGGGGATGCCCCACAGATGCTCAATAGGGTTTGGGTCTGGAGACATGCTTGGCCAGTCCATCACCTTTACCCTCAGCTTCTTTAGCAAGGCAGTGGTCGTATTGGAGGTGTGTTTGGGGTCGTTATCATGTTGGAATACTACCCTGCAGCTCCGTCTCTGAAATGAGAGGATCATGCTCTGCTTTAGTATGTCACCGTACATGTTGGCATTCATGGTTCCCTCAATGTACTGTAGCTCCCCAGTGTCGGCAGCACTCATGCAGCCCCAGACCATGACACTCCCACCACAATGCTTGACGTAGGCAAGACACACTTGTCTTTGTACTCCTCACCTGGTTGCTGCCACACACGCTTGACACCATCTGAACCAAATAGGTTTATCTTGGTCTCATCAGACCACAGGACATGGTTCCAGTAATCCATGTCCTTAGTCTGCTTGTCTTCACCTAACTGTTTGCAGGCTTTCTTGTGCATCATCTTTGAAGAGGCTTCCTTCTGGGATGACAGCCACGCATACCAATTTGATGCAGTGTGCAGCGCATGGTCTGAGCACTGACAGGCTGACCCCCCCCCCCCACCCCTTCAACCTCTGCAGCAATGCTGGCAACACTCATACATCTATTTCCCAAAGAGAACCTCTGGATATGATGCTGAGCACGTGCACTCAACTTCTTTGGTCGACCATAGCAAGGCCTGTTCTGAGTGGAACCTGTCCTTTTGAACCAATGTATGGTCTTAGCCACTGTGCTGCTGCTCAGTTTCAGGGTATTGGCAATCTTCCTATAGCCTAGGCCATCTTTATGTAGAGCAACAATTCTTTTTTTCAGATTCTGAATTCTTTGCCATGAGGTGCCATGTTGAACTTTCAGTGACCAGTATGAGAGAGTGAGAGCGATAACACTAAATTTACCAAACCTGCTGACCATTAACACCTGAGACCTTGTAACACTAATGAGTCACATGTCACTGGGGAGGATAAATGGCTAATTGGGCCCAATTTGGACATTGTCACTTAGGGGTGTACTCACTTTTGTTGCCAGCGGTTTAGACATTAATGGTTGTGTGTTGAGTTATTTTGAGGGGACAGCACATTTAAACTGTTATACAAGTACAAGCTGTACACTCACTACTTTACATTGTAGCATTTCTTCAGTGTTGTCACATGAAAAGATATAATAAAATATTTACAAAAATGTTGTGGGTGTACTCATTTTTGTGAAATACTGTATATATATATATATATATATATATCAGTATTTCTCAACTCCGGTCCTCAGGGCACACTAACAGGCCAGATTTTAAGTATTACCTTGGGGAGATGCAGACTAGAATACTGCAACCTGTGATGTATTTCAGTTTTCTTGCAAACCTGGCCTGTTAGTGTGCCCTGAGGACTGGAGTTGAGAAACACTGATATATATATATATATATATATATATATATATATATATATATATATATATATATATATATATATATATATATATATATGCAATCTTTATTTATTCAGCTGTCAGGGGGGAACCCATTGACAGCTGATGACTCATCGGTTGTTAAGGCCCTCCTTAACAACCAACTTACACTGCGCCCTAATTGTTCATTAAATTGTGAAAAATTCTGAAAAGGTGCAAATAGTGCTGGAAAATAGTCCAATACAATGTGCAATATTTGATAGAAGGTACTTCAAATGCTGAAAACAAAAGTTTTTGTGAGACAGAAGCCCTGCCGTGCACCACATCTCACACAGGCTCGAGTTTGTCTCAGCTGTCCGGAGATGTTTATATTAAGGGGTCACAGCGATTGAGTACCTTCCTAGAGGATATCTTCTGTGGATTTGTACCAAAAGCCCACTTGACCCTTAGTTGATGGTCCATCACTTCTGGTGAGTAGGGTCCCAGAAGGGGATTGAGACACTCTGCACTGATTGCCATTTGGAGCACCCCAGCACTTTTGTTTTTAGCACTTGAAGCACCTTCTATCAAATATTGCACATTGTATTGGACTATTTTCCAGCACTATTTGCACGTTTTCAGAATTTTGCACAAAATTAACCACATCCCGCCCGCCCTATAGCAGAATGACGGCGGGAATGTGGTTGCATTATCCTGACCGGACGTCATATGACGGCGGCAGAGAGGCGATCGGTGATGCGAGGTGTCACACTGACTCCCTGCATCTCCAATCTCGGTTAAGAGCCCACTGACGTAGGCTCTTTACCATGTGACCAGCCGTGTCCACTCACGGCTGGTCACATAGTAAACAGGAAGAGCCGTTCATCGGCTTTCCTCAGTACGTGCCTGACAGGCAAGAGTAAAGGAGTGCTGATCGGCGGCTCCTCTGACAGGGGGGGGGGGTCGGCACTGGTAATCAGATCATTGATTACCAGTGCAGACCCTCGGGGGGGTGCCACTAGAAACACCAGGGATGCCCACCCATGACCCCAGGGATGCCCACCCATGACTCCAGGGATGCCCACTATTGCCACCAGGGATGGCAATAAGGGCTCAGGGAGCCCCCCATTGCCCTCCCCATCAGTGATGCCCGCCAGTGCCCTCCCCATCAGTGATGCCCACCAGTGCCCATCATCCCTATCTATCAATGCCGCCCACCAGTGCCCATTATTGCCCACCAGTGCCGCCTATTAGTGCCCATTAGTGCCCATCAGTGCCACCCTTCAGTGCCGATCAGTGCTGCCTATCAGTGCCCATCAGTACCCGCCAGTGCCGCCTATCAGTGCCCATTAGTGCCCATCAGTGCCACATATCAGTGCCCATCAGTGCCACCTATCAGTGCCCATCAATGCCACCTATCAGTGCCCAGCAGTGCCACCTATCAGTGCCCACCAATGCTGCATATCAGTGCTACCTATCAGTGCCACATATCAGCGCCTAACAGTGCCGCCTATCAGTGCCACCCCATCAGTGCCACCCCATCAGTGCCACCCCATCAGTGCCTCCTCATCAGTGCCTGTCAGTGCAGTCTCATCAGTGCTCATCAGTGCAGGAAAAAAACTTATTTATTTACAAAATTGTATAACATAAACAAAAAACTTTTTTTTTTTTCAAACTTTTCGGTCTTTTTTTTATTTGTTTAGCAAAAAAGAAAAAACCTTGCGGTGAATACCACCAAAAGAAAGATCTATTTTTGGGGGGAAAATTACATAAATTTGGTTTAGGTACAGTGTTGCATGACCGCGCAATTGTCATTCAAAATGCAACAGCGCTAAAAGCTCAAAATTGGCCTGGGCAGGAAGGGGGGGGAAGTGCCCTGTATTGAAGTGGTTAACCACTAAAATGGTGAACTCATTTTAAGCACTAGTGCACTTTTCATTTAATTATATATTTATATATATATATTACACTATTGTATTTACTTGAGAGTTTATTATTGTCTTTATGCAAGCGCTGTCCTTTGTTAGTAATTTTTTGTCTGAATTTTTACTTGGTGAACAGCAGCTGCATTATTTATTTATTTATTTATTTATTTATTTATGTTACACCAAATTTAGTTGCCATCGTTGACATCCCTTATTATTTACCAATCATTTAGCGCGGGTTTTAATTATTTAAATTATGTAATGTACCTTATTACATGTGGAGCGTGTTCCATTCTTATGTTGGAAGAACAAATCGCAGGCTTAAAGATAGGTTTCATGAACATTTGAGTGACATTAGGGGGTGTAAATCCACCAATGTTGCTGGCCATTTTAACACTATACATGCGGGTGACCAGTCGCTCGTGCAAGTACAGGTTATAGATCTACGGGGAAGAGTTTCTCAAAGAGGAGGTGATGTTTTTAGCCTCCTATGTAAGAGAGAAGTATTATGGATCTTCAAGCTCCAGACCAGAATACCAAATGGGTTAAACTATGAATGGGATGTTACGCATTACTGTGAATAGTGATAGGATCGCTTTTCACTTACACTTTACATAATACTATAAATAGAGATATGTATAAAAATATACTCAAATATATATCGTCCCTATATATCGTCCCTATATATATTATACCATATACAATGGTATAAGTAGCGCAGGTATAATTGAGGGGAAATGACGTAGCTTACAAACAAGTCAAATCTCAATACAGTCCTTAAACGTCCATTAATGCAAGAAATTCAAAAAATTCTAAACAAGGGGTTAATTCCTCCAGCAATAGTCCAATCCACCGAGTGAAAATCACCACCAAATGTTGGGGTCACCAAAGCTCTACACCTCCACCGATGTGATAATGGGGGGAATGGTAACTCACCAGAAGCTGTGGCCTACCTATTTGCATAGGACAGGCAAACAGGCTGTTATGTCACAAATCTCACTCAGGAGCGATAACTGCTGCTATTACTGGATTTCAATCTCGGGTAGTCACATGTCTCCCTTCTTCTCCCGATAATTGCTCAAATGGTCAACATAGGGGGAAAGAAGGAACCACACTAGTGTGATATTGTTTCACCCATCGGTTTATTTATTAAGAAAAACCCCAATACAAATGTACTCACAAACGCATTAAAACAGTGTGCCTTCAGTATCCTAATAGATATCAGCGCTACGGGTACCGTGGTATGCTGTGTCGATCCTGCTCACCCTCTCCACGCTGGTGTCTCGGATCTCCAAAGCTGCCGCTCGTGTCCCCCGTGCACTTCCGGTTGCCGTAAGGTTCATGCTATGACGCGTTTCGTCATTTCCGACTTTTTATATTGTATCACCAGTAGAGGGCAGATTTGTGCTACATATATATACTTTTTCATATAAATAGAGATAGGATTACTCTTCATATCTAGTTTTCCCTTTCCTCCTGCTTATTTTGGGTGTTCTCTCTCTGTGTTGGGAACCTAGTATAATCTTCTTTTTGTATCTAGCAAGGGTCTTCCTTGGTTGTTCTGCTTCTCCTACCTAATGTTCATGTTCATGTTCACTTTGCTTTTTTCTTTTGATGATTCTCAAATCATTCCATAAGGGGATTTTTATCTGCCAATGGGATTGACCAAGTGTCTATGACTGTTTAAATAGGGGTAATTGTATCTCTTTATTTACATTTTTGACATTTTTGATAATTCAATTTTTCTTTATCAGTCTATATATACATTGGGCATTTCTTGTTTGTGCACATATGATAATGTTTTTTCTTATTGATGGAAATAGGTTTTTTTTTTTTGTTTGTTTTTTTAATGCAAAGTATGAGATATGGATAAATACATTTTTCACATTTCATTTGTATAAACTCATACCCCATTGATGAGTCTATTATGGTTCTGCATTTTATATATTCATATGTTGTTTTTTAGAAGAATGTATGTTTACTATTTGGCTACAAAATTTGTTTTCATTTTCACTTACAAGAACCTGTTGAATATGCTAATTTGCGTAAAATGTGTTCAGCTGTTTTCATCACTATTTTTGGAAACTCACATAGGGATACATTTTAGTTATGATTAAGCAAATTTAGTTCATGAAACGCATTACCCTTCCTGTGGCTTGTTTGTCTATGGTATTGTCAAGACTTTCACCATGAAATAAAGAAATACGTTTTATCCTTTGAATGCCGGAGTTCGGTCAAATCTTCTTTTGCACTTGAATATTCATTCAGACCACAGACTGGACCTGCACCCAATCATTAAAGGGAGTACTTGTCTCACCTGGAGCCGTGTAACCTCGCCCTTGTTCCACTAATGTTCTGGACAAGGGTGCTGTGGTGGACATAACCTATCTTTATTTCAGCAAAGTATTTGATACAGTTCCACATAATGATCTAATAAAATGTTGTACAAGATAGGACTTAAAGTGAATGTAAACCCTCACATACAGCTCTGGGGGGAGTGGCTTGGAGAGGAAGAGATGTGAGGACGTGTTAGTAGGAGCTCCCGCTACTCCCTCTCCCAGACTACCCCGACACGGCATAGCTACAACGGCATGCAAACAAGCAACCCGGCCAGGACTCGTCCGGTGACCCGCTCGACCAGTGATCGCCCGGTTGCAGACCGGCGCCAACCACAGAGGAGATCGGGCAGTGGTATACAGCACTACTTTCAACAGCAGCTATCCGGAACTCCGGAAACCAAGATGGCGGCGGCACGCGTGGGGATACAGCCCAAGCAGAGCGTGCAGGGAGTGCAGTGCACACAGCAGACTGAGAAAGGCGAGAAGCCACCGGAGGGAAACATGACAACCACGGGGGAACTAGCAGGGAGAGAAGTCGAAATAGACTCTGTTATTCAGCAAGAGAAGGTAAACCCGGATATTAAAGAGCTATTAAAAGCATTACCCACTAAAGCAGAGATAGAAGCGTTAATCATGCGGATTGAGGAAGCACATCGACGTGATATTCAGGAGCTTCGCAAAGACATGACTCAACTATCTGATAAAGTTACTTTAAAAGAAACCGAAATTACACAAGTAAAGGACCAAATAGCGGATATAAGGAAGACCACAGAGACATTATCAGAGGTCACTATTAACATGCAAATCCACATGGAAGATTTAGAAGACAGGAGTCGCAGAGGAAACTTAAAACTCAGAGGCGTACCAGAGGTGGAAGGGGAAAACCTACAGGAGAAGGTGAGAGACATTTTTCTAAAAGTATTAGCCCCCACCTCACATACTGCGGCCCCTATGGAAATTGACAGGGTCCATAGACTGACAGGGTTCAGATACGCAGACCCCAATAGACCCCGTGATATAATATGTAAAATGCATTATTATACTCAGAAAGAGGAGATCCTTCGAAAAGCCTGGGATATAGGTATAGTTGAAATCGCAGGGGCTAAAATAAATATACTCCCGGACCTGTCCAAAGCCACATTATACCGCAGATCATTACTACAACCAGTGTTGGAAAGAGCAAAGCAGCAAGGTTTTAAGTACAGATGGGGATACCCGCTGGCAGTGACTTTTTTCAATGAACGAGACAAGTTTGTTCTTCGTACCCCAGCGGATTTACCCAACCTATTTGAGTTCCTGGGCATAGAACCAGTCCAGGTGGAGGACTGGCTTACAATCTCTCCCAGAACAATGGGGCACTCAACCTGGGGCCCACGTGAAAGGAGGCTGAATGGACATGGTAACAGGAAAGTGTAGGTCTGAGAAGATTGAGAGAATTAAGGATCCAATTGGAAGAGAGAATGAAGAAGTGACTGCAAGATTCTCTCCCTGTTTTTTCTTTTTTTTTCCCTACCCCCTTTTTTTTTTTTTTGGTGTTTTCCCCCCCTTTCCCTTTTTTTTTGAGCAAGGTGCTCCTCTATATTGTTAGTGGGGTATATGTATACATGGATACACTCCCCTCCCCCCCTCGGGAAGAAGAGATAAGGACTTTTTTTTTTTTTGATCTCCTCTGTACAAAAACTCCTATTGACCCTGAACTTGTCTACATTATATATAGAGATAATATATATGGATGAATATATAAGTTGAAGGAGGGTTTTCTCTCGTATATTCTTTTTTATTATAATTCCTTTTTTTTTTTTTTTGGGGATTTGCATGTTTTTTTTTTTTTTCTCTTTCTCACTATTTTTCAATTTTTTTTTTTATGCACATCATTAGAGCACATGAGACACGAGGGTAGAGTGGTTATGGAAGTGGGTTTTTTTTTTTTTTTCTGAGTTTCTTTTTTTTTTGGGCTATGGTAGAAGTTTGTTGTTTTTTTTTTTTTTCTTTTCTTTGGACACATAAAAATTAGACATTATTTTTATATGGAACAGAGGAGATAAGGAACTAGGAATTAGAAACTAGTAGGAGATATTTATAATCTATAAATCTATAAGTACTTACAATCTATAAATACTAACAATGGTAATAATTTGATGTATAAAATAGTACGGGCCCGCCCTTTCCCTTTTTTTTTTTTTTTTTTAAACACATTTTGAAACTTATAAACACTAATAATGGGTATAATTTGAGTTTTTTTTAATAACACTATTTTTGTTCCAATTTTTATGCTTCACTATAAACACACTTTAAATGGGACCAACCATACTGGTCCCAGGGTGATAGAGCACGGAGATTGGGAAAGGAGTCCCCTCTCCCCTCCCCCCCCCCCATTTTTTTTTCTGGCTATAAATACATTCTATAGCCTATAAACACTAATAATGGTTATAAGCTGATTTATTGAATAGAATTGTTTTTGATTTATTATTTATTTTTGACTATAAACACATTGCACAATAGGACCAATTAAGGTGGTCCCTAAGAGGATGATAGAGCACTGAGAATGGGAGAGGAGTTTTTTTTTCTTCCCCCCCCCCCCCCTTTTTTTTTTTTGGGTGGCGCTTTTTTTTTTTTTTTTTTTTTTTTAGGTTATAAACATATTCCGTAACCTATAAACATTAATAATGGCTATAACCTAACTACTTGAATAGCATTGTCTTTGTTTCATAATTTTTTTTTTTTTTATTTATTTTATTATAAACACATTTTACAATAGGACCAATTTAAAGGGCCCCCAAGAGGGTGATAGAGCACGGAGAAGGGGAAAGGGGTTTCCTCTCCCCCTCTCACAAATTTTTTTTTTTTTTTTTTAGGATTAAATATAGTAGACATGATCAAGAAGGGGGAGGAGGGGCGGAGGGAACATTAGGCAATATTTGGCTTCATTAAGGAACTAGGAGATGGGAAGGGGAAGATGGAAGACGGTAGATGGCGAAGGTGAGACCTTGGGGTAGGGAGGGGGGGGTTGGGAGGGAGGGGGGGGAGGATACCCGCTTGCACGTCCTTTCTCTCTCCTCCACCCCCCCCCCCCCTGGTTTTTTTTTACTTTTACATTTTTTGTTTTTTTTTTCTCCCTCCTAGGAAGGGGAATTGAGTAGTTTTTTGAATATAAAGTTTATTTCTTTAACTTTTTTCCCTTTGCCTCTAAAGGCGATATAAGGAGTGTAAGAGGGGAGAAAATGAGGCCGGGAGAAGTAGAAAAACAAAGAAAATGAATTTATTTATATATATGCCAAAATATCATAGAATGATTTGTGTTGGGGTCTGGGAGAGGGAGGGGAGATTTTAATTCTCTAGCCTAATCCAAACATAACCCCATTTAGGAAATTGCTCAAAAAACCAACATAGATTGGATGAGCAACCCAGCGTGAAGCTACATAGTGACCTCTCTATAGTCGAGAGGTCAAGAAGGTACTTTTCCCCCTCCCCCCCCCCCCCGCCTCCCTCCCTTTCTTTTTTTTGTAATGGAGAATATAAGAATGTTATCCATTAATGCAAAAGGTCTCAACACTCCAGAGAAAAGGAGAATCCTGCTAGACGAATTGAAAAGATTAAGGATAGACATAGCGATGGTACAAGAGACACATTTCAGAGAGGATAAATGCCCTAAATTAAGCAATAATCTTTTTCCTACAGTATATCACTCGACCAACTTGGAGGCAAAGTCGAAGGGTGTATCCATCCTCCTATCAAGGAACATTCCATGGAAATGCACACAAATCTTGAATGACCCAAATGGTCGTTACCTATTTGTAAAAGGGACCATACGGGAGACCGAAGTTACGTTAGCTAATATGTATGTTCCAAACATAAAACAGGATGGTTTCTTGAGGAGGAGCATGGATATGCTCAATGAGTTTAGGGGAGGACATCTAATAATAGGAGGGGATATGAATATCCCCTTGATCCCCTCAGAGGACACATCCCGGGGATTATCTTCTATTCCGCCAAGAGTACAAAAGCAGTTTGCCAAAACACTACAGGAAGGTCAATTAATAGATGCATGGCGCTTGATGCACCCCAGAGAAAGAGATTACTCATTTTATTCCTCTTTACACCAACAATACTCCCGCATAGACTATTTCCTAATTCCACATAGTCAATTGCACGCTATAAAAGACATAATGATAGGCTCAGCGACTTGGTCAGACCACGCCCCAATTAGAATGACTTATGAGTTACCAAATAAAAGAGAAAGGAGAGAAACAACCTGGAGACTGAATGAAAGTCTTTTACAAGATCAGGAGACCATGGCAGAGGTCGAGTCAGAAATAGGTTTTTTCTTTGCAACTAATACTATCGCAGACTCAGAGTCAGGGATAATATGGGAAACACACAAAGCAGTTATACGAGGTATTTTTATTAAGCATGGGGCCAGGATCAAAAAACAACGAACTAAACAATTAGATTATACTTCAAACTCTTTATAAAACAGAAGCAAAACACAAACATGTACCATCAGCGGAAGGAAAGGAGGAGCTCTTGAAAATAAGGAAAGAAATCAATGAACTTCTATCTTTCAGAGCTAAAGCAGCAATTCAGAAAACTAAAGGGATTTTTTATGAAGCAGGAGACAGATGTGGGAAGCTATTAGCAAAATCACTTAAAGATCATAATTTGACAACTTATATACCACATATAGTTACTGACACAGGACAGAAAATCACATATCCCAAACAGATAACTCAAGAATTTAAAAAATACTATGAAACATTATATAATTTGAGAACCCAAGTAGTCCCACAAACGCAGATGGAGGAATATGTATACACTTCACAAATGCCCCAGTTGTCAGAAGAGGAAAGTAAGATACTTGAATCCCCAATTACATCAACGGAGATAATGGAAACTATAAAAAACATTAAAGTAGGGAAGGCACTTGGACCTGACGGGTTTACCATTCATTACTATAAGAAGCTAATGCCATATTTGAAGGAATTTATGAGGGACATGTTCAACGCTTGGGGGGCAGAGAATAGAATCCCCAAAGAAACCATACATGCACATATATCGGTAGTCCCCAAGGAAGGGAAAGACCCTACCTCGTGCAAAAGCTACAGACCAATCTCCCTGCTGAACACTGATTTTAAAATTTTCACAAAGATTCTAGCAGTTAGACTACAGAAATACCTGACAAAGCTGATCCATTTGGATCAGGTCGGATTTGTCCCAACACGAGAGGCAAGGGACAATACGACCAAGTTACTGAGCCTATTAGATATAACACACCAAAATAAGATACCAACTGTCCTGCTTAACACCGACGCAGAGAAAGCGTTTGACAGGGTCAGGTGGGAGTATATGTTTACGGTCCTTCGCTACATAGGGATAGGTGAGAAAATGTTAAAATGGATAACACAGAGTTATTCAATTCCCTCTGCAAAAGTAAGGGTTAACGGAATTTTATCCACAGAGTTCTCAATTACGAATGGAACGAGACAGGGATGTCCCCTGTCTCCGCTCCTGTTTGTATTATCATTGGAGCCCTTCTTGTGCAGGATCCGAATGAATCCGGATATTTCGGGTATCAAGGTGGGGAGAGACCAATACAAAATATCAGCGTATGCCGACGACGTCCTATTTTCGATTACAAACCCAATCATATCACTACCCAACCTGCTACACGAGTTGGAGAGATATGGAATTCAATCTAATATGAAGATAAACTTCATTAAATCCGAAACAATGGGAATAGAATTGACAGGGACACTTCAGCAACAGTTAAGTGCAAATTTTAAATTGAATTGGACCAAGACAACCTTAAAATACTTGGGGACATTGATCACACCAAAAATATCGCAATTGTTTAATCTGAATTTTATCCCCTTACTAAAATCTATAAGATCACTATTGCAAAAGTGGAAAGGAGGAACGCACTCATGGATTGGGAGGTGCAACATAGTCAAAATGAGTGTCCTACCAAAATTCCTATATATCTTTCAGGCACTCCCCATCCACATTCCACCACGATACCTGTCACAGATTGAAATCATGATAATGAATTACATATGGAACTCAAAATGACCGAGAATAGGGAAAAAATATCTATTAAAATCTAAAGCAGACGGGGGGCTGGCGGTCCCGAACGTGAAGAAATATTACCAAGCCATCCAATTGGGAAGAGTGATAGACTGGTGTCGACACAGAATATAAGATATGGCCAAATTTAGAGCAGGCCCAATGTGAGTTCCTGTTGAAAAGAGCCCCGTGGTGCTATAAAACCTTACCAGCATCAATAAAGAAACATCCTACCATAGGAAATACGATCAAAATATGCGCAAAAATATTTAAACAGGATAAATTAATACGGGAGAATTCCTTACTGTATCCAGTATTGGGAAACCCCCATTTTGAGACAGGATATCAAGATAGGAAATTTAAGGCCTTAGCAGAGAGAGGAATAATACAAATATCTGACTTTCTATCAGTGACAGGATGGGTAACGATAGAGGAATTAACAGACGTCTCAGGCCATTTTGGCCTAGACCTATGGAGGGCCTTTCAGTTACGCCACTTCCTGGGAACATTGCAAGTGCCTTCCCAGGGCGATAAAGAGGTAACACCTTATGAAAAAATATGCACTCAAAACGGAATTCTGGAACATACCATATCTAAAATGTACTCCCTGTTAACAATATCAGTAGAACGGCGTAAACTTCCCTTCCTGAGGGAGTGGGAGAGGGAAATGGGCATCGTCTTCTCACTAGAGCAGGAGAACCAAATAATTAAGTCAGTATTCTCAACCTCAATGTGCGTTAGAATTCAAGAACTGAACTACAAAATTTTCTCCAGATGGTATTATACCCCGGTCAAAATGAATAAAATTTCTATATCAAACACAGATTTGTGCTGGAGATGTGGGACAGAGAGGGGGACAATGCTCCATATATTTTGGGAATGTCCTAAACTTGAAATGTTCTGGGAACAGATCTGGAAGACAATACAGGAAGTTATGAAATGTCATATTCCCAAAGAACCTGCTCTCTTTCTGCTCCATGCCCCCAGCATACCGATACAAAATTATAAAAAATCCATTATACCACATCTGGTGAACGCGGCCAAGATATGTATCCCTCTCAAATGGAGAGAGACTGAACCACCTAATATAAATATCTGGCTAAGGAAAGTTGAGGAAATAAATAATTTAGAAAAATTGGTTTTATCTGCCCATCAACAAACTGATAAATATGAGAAGAAATGGAAACAGTGGAAAGAATATGTTAATTCAGAAGAAAGGTAATCTTTAAGTATAGGATAAGAACTTGCTCGCAGAAAATAGATATATAATAATATAGGAGTGATGAGACCTATGCGTGCCCTTTTTTTTTTTTTTTTTTTATTTTTTTTTTATTTTGTGGTTTTGGGGGAGGCGGGGGGAAGAGGGGGAGAGAAGGAAAAGGAACGAAACTGGAGTTTTGGGTTCGGTTATAGAATGTCAAAGAAAGGTTAGCGCTCCTTTTAGTGGAAATAAATGTTTTGTAAATTGTAACCTTGAAAGTTAAAATGTAATTGAATATAATTTATATGTAACTGAACTTAAGGAAATAAAGATATAATTTAAAAAAAAAAAAAAAAAAACCCTCACATACAGTATACCCAGTGAAGTGAACAGCCTCAGATGATACACAGAGATGAAACAAACCTCCCTACATAAGTTTTATTTGTATATTTGCTGTCTTCAGCTTTCTACACTTTATAAAGTGAACATTGTGTTAGAATTTTTTCTTCCTGTTCCAGCACTGGGTGTGGAGTCTTGGCATACACTTTGTGACAGCTGATTAGAGGAAAGGCACCCCTACCCCCCTCCACATAGGCAGAGGAATGAAGAAACATGCAGAGTTGTGCTGTGAACAGACCAGCTATCTGCTAATTTATCTCTAAGCACCCACCCAGACACACATTTCTAACTGCTGTTATCCCCTGCGTTGGAGAACTTGTCAGAAGTTATCATGCTGATAACAGAGGAATGGAGGAGCAGAAAGACATGGGAGTGCTTTGGAGAGAGATAAGTAAACAGCGCAGATATATGTGCCTAGGTCAGAATTCATGAATGGGGTTTACATCCACTTTAACTCTTGGGTGGTTTAATGGTTAGATTACAACCTTTTGTTATTCTCAAGAAATCACTTTGTCTTTGTCCATGTGGAAAGTGATATTAATGGGAGTAGTTCCATGATTATCAATCAGCTGCTGCACTTGCAGGGCTCTAATGAGTAGGGATGATCGAACGTTTCGGGTCGACCATCGGTTCGACCCCAACATTGGGTGTTCGAAATTCGGCCGAATTCCGAACTTCTTGCGGTAAAAGTTCGGAATTCGGCCACCAGAACCGCCCAAAATGCACTGGGACAGGAACTGGGCTTTAAGAGCCCGTGGTTGGCCCAGAAACGTCAGCAAAAGCCAATGAGGGGGCAGGAGTCTGCTAGGAACGTGATTGGAGTGACTACGGGGACCAGAGGCCAATCAGGAGTGAGTACGCCCCACAGTATATAAGATAGCCCCGCCTAACCCCTAGCGCAGTGTTACAGAGTCTGTTGAAGAGAGTGGAAGCATTTCTCTTACTCCTGCTTTGCTACACTACGTTTTCTGCATAGACGAGTGCTTCTAAAGCTCCATAAAGCAGAATTGCATTCAGCTTACAGCCAGTCAGTGTAGATAGAAATACAGCGATTGTGCTGGTTTTTTGAGTTAGAAATTTTTTTTTAAAGGGACAGTGTCAGTCTTCTGCTGTATGGAGCTGTTTATTTAGTGTGAGGAAAGGGATATCTAGTGTAGTTAGGGAACTTTGTACCACAGTAGGTAGATGTAATAATCAAGTTTCTGTAGGGAAAGTGAAAGTGAAAGTGTGAGGGTTCTGTGTAGTGAGCACGTTGCACAGTGCTGATATATCTACAGCAGGTATACGTGCTTGCTAGTCAGCAAAATACATTGCCTCAGTGACAACGTAACGCCTGTTCTTGAAAGCCTTAGGTCCACTGTGCAAAAGGCTTTACAACTGTGCGTGACACGCATCTGCTGTGCTGTATTCAGTGACAACTTTGGGTCGCATAGCAGTGTGCGTTTTTCACCACACAGAGTTGCCAAGGCCTCAGTGACAACTTAACGCCTGTTCTTGAAAGCGTTAGGTCCACTGTGCAAAAGGCTTTGCAACTGTGCGTGACACGCATCTGCTGTGCTGTATTCAGCGACGACTTTGGGTCGCAAAGCAGTGTGCGTTTTTCACTGCACAGAGTTGCCAACGCCTCAGTGACAACTTAACGCCTGTTCTTGAAAGCGTTAGGTCCACTGTGCAAAAGGCTTTGCTACTGAGCGTGACACGCATCTTCTGTGCTGTATTCAGCGACAACTGTGGGTCGCATAGCAGTGTGCGTTTTTCACCGCACAGAGTTGCCAACGCCTCAGTGACAAATATGCCAGGTAGACCAAGAAAAGGCATACGTGGCCCTGCTGCGGAAAGGGGCACAGCTTCTAGGGTGTCTAGAGGCAGGGGTGGACGTGGTGGTCAGTCCTCAGCCAGGCCACAATTTGGATTGTTCTCCGGCAGTGGCCAAGCTATACGACCACAGTACGTACAGGAGGTGGTGGACTATATTACCAAACCCTCATCATCAGCATCATCTGCAACTACAGTGACCCAGGCAGAGAAAAGTGGTCAGTCTTCTGCAGTTGGCAGAACAAATAGAGATGAGTCCATGTCCACCTCACGTCCTCCCTTAGACCCAACTTCAGACATGGCAGAGGAGTCAGCTGAGCTGTTTGACCACAGTGTCGGCCATCTACTCCAGCCTGATGCTCAGTCCTTTATGGAGTCTGATGTTGGGTCTGAGGTTGAGGAGGAGGCAGAGCAGGCAAGAGGGGAGAGCAGACAGCCCACTCCATCTAAGGCTGCACCTGTTGTCTCCCGGGCCACATCTGATGCTCAGTCCTTTATGGAGTCAGATGTTGGGTCTGAGGTTGAGGAGGAGGCAGAGCAAGCAAGAGGGGAGAGCAGACGGCCCGCTCCATCTAAGGCCGCACCTGTTGTCTCCCGGGCCACGCCTGATGATCAGTCCTTTATGGAGTCTGATGTTGGGTCTGAGGTTGAGGAGGAGGCAGAGCAAGCAAGAGGGGAGAGCAGACGGCCCACTCCATCTAAGGCCACACCTGTTGTCTCCCGGGCCACTATACACACCTCTTCTTGCTGGGCCTTTTTTGAGACATCCCATGCAGACCGAACAGTTGCGATCTGCAAGATTTGTCATAAGGGTATAAAACGTGGCAAAGATGTCAACCACCTGGGTACAAGCTGCCTAAACAGGCATTTGACAACCCACCACTTGGCCCGTTGGCAGGAGCATTTGAAGAATCCACAAAAGAGCCAAAGATCGGTCAGTCGGCCTCTTAGTCCTCCTCGCGCTCCTCCTTGTGCTCCACCTGCACATCAGTCTGTTCCTGGCCCTGCTATAGTCACTCGTCACCTCTTGGCAGCCTCCACTGACAGGGATGATGATATAGCAGGCAGTGTCGCATCTACCTCCAGCACACCATCAGCTGTAACATCTAGACGCCAAATTTCGATTCCACACATGCTGGAACAAAAAAAATGTATACTCCCCGCCACCCACATGCCCAGCATCTAAACAGTAGTTTGGAAAAACTACTGGCTCTGCAACTGTTACCATTTAACCTGGTAGAGTCTGTTCCCTTTCGTGACTTTGCAAAATGTGCAGTTCCACAGTGGCAGGTGCCAAGTCGGCATTACTTTGCCCGTAAGGCCCTGCCATCCCTATACCAACATGTGGAAGGCAATGTAGTGTTGTCCCTGGCCAAGTCAGTCAGCCGTAAGATACACCTGACGGCTGACACTTGGTCAAGCAAACATGGGCAGGGACGGTACATTTCTGTCACGGCTCATTGGGTGACACTGCTTGCCAGCAGAAGGGATTGTGGCCAGAGCTCGGTGCTGTAGCCAGTGTTACCCCCACGTCTGCAAACAGCTGGTGGTGTCGCTGATCCAGGTAGATAGATCACTTCTACCGCCTCCTGCTCCTCCTCCTCATCCTCCTCCATGCCCTCCTCTGCAGAATGGTCCTTTGAATATGATGAGGTACCACGTAAGCGTTCAAAGGGCTATTCTATGTCTCAGGCCAAAAGGTGTCACGCAGTGCTGCCGCTTGTGTGTCTAGGGGACAGGCAGCACACTGCCCCTGAGATTCTTGTGGCTCTGCAGGCACAGGCCCAGAGGTGGTTGACACCACGCCAGCTGCAGCCAGGGATGGTGGTTACCGATAATGGGTCAAACCTCCTGGCCGCCCTTCGTCAGGGAAATTGACCCATGTGCCATGCCTGGCGCATGTCCTGAATCTCGCGGTACAGCGGTTTTTGAACTCGTACCCGGGAATGCAGGATGTGCTAAGGATGGCAAGAAGGGTGTGCAGTCACTTCAGGCGGTCGTACAGTGCCACTGCACGTTTGGCCGAAGTGCAGCGCGAGTTTCACCTGCCGGTACACCGCCTCGTCTGTGACATGCCCACCCGCTGGAACTCCACCTTGGCTATGCTGCAGCGCCTGTACACGCAGCAGAGGGCCCTCAATGAATATCTCTGCGAGTACGGCACCAGCACTGGCTCAGCGCGCCTGGGCTTCTTTTCACCACAGCAGTGGCTTTTAATTAAGGATGCATGTGCTGTCCTCTCGCCATTTGAGGAGGCCACAAGGATGGTCAGCTGGGACAGCGCATGCATCAGTGACACCCTACTGGTACTGTTTTTGTTGGAGCACACTCTGCGAGGCATTATGGACAGGGCACTGGAGGCAGAGCAGCAGGAGGAAGAGTAGGACTTCCTTGCCTCTCAAGGCCCCCTTTATCCTGAGAATCCTGACCCCATTATGCCTAGCTCCCAGAGGCCCGAGTAGGATCCAGGGGTGGAAGAGGAGGAGGAGGAGGAGGACGATTCTTCTGGAACTTTTGCAGTCTTTGAGGAGGAGGAGGAGGAGGAAGACATGCGGCAATCTGCAAGGCCTAGTTTGACTCCCTCGGGACACTTTGGAGTAGTACGTGGCTGGGAGGAGGAGGAGCCCGTTCAAGATAATGTCGTTTTGAGTGACCCCGAGGAGTCAGCTTCTGAGGCCTTTGCTAATTTGCGATGCATGGCAAACATCATGCTTCAAAGCCTGCGAAAGGACCCCAGAATCAAGGCCATTAAACAGACTGACCACTATAAGTTGGCCACCCTACTTGACCACCTGTACAAGTCAAAAGTCTCTGAGCTTTTCCCATCCACCCAGAGAGTCCACAGGATCAAATCCCTTGAGGACAGTCTCAAGAGGATTCTGGTGAACATGTTCCCCGACTCCCGTAGGGTGCAGGGGGCGGGGACAACCTACCATGGACTCTACTGCTGGTCACGAGAGGAGCGTTGGAGAAGGCGTGCGGTTGACGGATGCCTTTCGGTCTTTTTTTAGTCCTCACCGCCCAGGCCTCTCAGCTGCCATATCGCATTGACAGCGTCTGCATCACATGGTGGACGATTACGTCAGGGCACAAAGTGACACAGAGGGCTTTTAATGTGACGAAGCCGATCCACTGGCATACTGGGTCTTAAGTTTAGACCACTGGCCAGAACTGGCTCAGTATGCCATGGAGTTGTTGGCCTGCACTGCTTCCAGTGTCCTATCGGAACGGGCATTCAGCGCAGCTGGAGGATTTGTCACAGACCATCGAACGAGACTCTCCACCGACTCAGTCGACCGTTTGACATTCATTAAAATGAATCAGTCGTGGATATCAAGCTTTGATGCACCTGATGCAGACCTTGTAGACTAGTCTATCGTTGCGATGTGGCTGCTGAGCCTCAGTTTAAGGACCATGGTGCCACCCTCAAACCCTCCTCTCATTCTGTTTAGGTTCACAGAACCTCATTTTAGTTATAACAAAAATACCATGTTTGCGCACCTGTTCCACAGGTGCACACCTTTATAATTTTTTGGCCTCCTTCAACACCAGCTCTTTGGGGTTACGGTGGGGAGGCTACGCTAAAAAAAATACCATGTCTGCGCACCTGTTCCACAGGTGCACACCTTTATAATTTTTGGGCCTCCTTCAACACCAGCTCTTTGGGCTTACGGTGGGGAGGCTACGCTAAAAAAATACCATGTCTGCGCACCTGGTCCACAGGTGCACACCTTTATAATTTTTGGGCCTCTTTCAACACCAGCTCTTTGGGGTTACGGTGGGGAGGCTCCGCCAACACCAAAAATACCATGTTTGCGCACCTGTTCCACAGGTGCACACCTTTATAATTTTTTGGCCTCCTTCAACACCAGCTCTTTGGGGTTACGGTGCGGAGGCTCCGCCAACACCAAAATTACCATGTTTGCGCAGCTGTTCCACAGGTGCACACCTTTATAATTTTTTGGCCTCCTTCAACACCAGCTCTTTGGGCTTAAGGTGGGGAGGCTACGCTAAACAAAAAATACCATGTTTGCACACCTGTTCCACAGGTGCACACCTTTATAATTTTTTGGCCTCCTTCAACACCAGCTCTTTGGGGTTATGGCGGGGAGGCTCCGCCAACACCAAAAATACCATGTTTGCGCACCTGTTCCACAGGTGCACACCTTCATAGTTTTTACACCTTCTTTAACACCAGCTCTTTGGGCTTACAGTGGTATGGCTCCGCCAACACCCAAACAACAATTTTTGTGCACCTGTCACACAGATGCATATCATTGCAATTTTTTTCCTTACAAAGGCAATTATTGCCTTCATGACCAGCACTTTCATAGGGTTATGGTGTCAAGGCATCGTCGGCACCACCAAAGGCCCAATTTTTAAGCATCCTTTACTTCTATTCAAAGTCAAGAGACAACAGTATTCATCCAAAACATCTCTAATCTTGTTCACTGTGCACTACATTGTGGCCCCTAACCCTAACCCTCAATGTATCCGTGCATATATGTCTGTTTCTTGTGAGAATTCAAGTTAAAGTGCACCAAACACCATTTTACACGAAATAAAGTGCATCTACATACATCTTTTGACTTCTTGAAAACATTTGGTAATAATAGCCCCATTGTGAAAATACACCCGTTAATTATATGCACATTTAAAGAGACAGCACCTTTTTCCAAAAAAAAACTCTAATCTTGTTCCCAGTGCACTGCGTTATGTCCCCATCATACACATTGGCTGTGCAGTTGATTAGGAGCAAAAGAAAGGCGCGGTTAAGCAAAAAAGTCATTTTTGAAGGTTTGGCATGCTATAATTCTGGTTCTGGACATGCAGAGCTGAAACTTCACAGGTACACCTTTTAGACCCCCCAGACACTAAAATCTCTCCTTTTTTTTTTTCAATAATTTTTTCAATAATTGGCTCTCTATCAAAAACGACAATTTTTAAGAACTTTTTTTTTTGTGTGATTAATAGTCCCTGGGGCATGACCCAGAACCCTAGGCACTTTTTAGGGGCATTTATTGGGTTTTAGGGCTTCAAAATGGTGTTTTTTGATTACCGAAGTTCGGGTCCCATTGATTTCAATGGGGTTCTGGAATCCGAACTGAACTTTCGGGAAATTCGGGTGTTCTGGTCGAACCAAACTTTTCAAAAGTTCGATCATCCCTACTAATGAGGAAAATTACAAGTCTGTATCCCTTTAGACATGATTTCTGATTAGGATTATCTCACCAAAAATGACATTTTTGTTATAGGGGGTGCCTGATATGTGACTTGTATCTTAGCGCAGAATTCTGGGAAACTCAGTGAGTCAATCACACAAGCCAGAAATTATGTTTCTGCCAGCCATTCTGTATACATTCCGTGTTCAGAACTCATCCTGGATAGCAATGTTGCATTGCATTTTACTGAAAATTACAGCGCTGCAGTAAAGGAAAAGACATTTTTAAAAACATTAAATTACAATAAGACTTATGTCGCAATATTACATGCTATATTAATTTATTTTTATTTGCTATTTTTTTCCCATAAAAATGGAGTTACCCTTTAAGGAAATCAGATAGGTGTCTGAGTCAGTACCTTTGTTAATTACTAATACTTGCATTTCAGTATTGGACCGACAAGTTACAAAAGATATTGAAACGAAGTCAGCATCACTGCGGAAGTGCCCCAGTTTAATGTAATCTCTCTCTTTAATGTAAAAAAACATAGGAATATCTGCAAGTGGAACATGACTATACACCTACATTCTATATATTACTGAAGGCACATAAAAGTCTGTAGTGTACTTCTTATGACTAGGGTTGAGCGGACACCTAGATGTCCGTGTTCGACGGGTTCGGCCGAACTTTAAAAAAAAGTCCAGGTCCGTGTCCCGGACTTTTACCGAACTTTTCCCGGACACCGAACCCCATTGAAGTCAATGGGGACCCGAACTTTAAGGCACTAAAATGGCTCTAAAACACCAAAGGAAAGGGCTAGAGTGCTGCAAATGGCAGCAAAACGTAATTAAGAGCATGGCAAGTGCTCTGCAAACAAATGGATAGGGAAATAACTTAAAACAACAAAAAAAAACAGAAAAATAAAACAATGTTCTTCTTCATCTCTGAAGGACGAGACCCATATGGAGTAGGAGGGAGGTTGAGGTGGTGGTGGATGTGGCGGTGACAAAGGCATGCGCACAGGGTGTGCCGGGTGTGCCTGGGCACACCCTAATCACCTAGGGCACATAGCATTGCCAGTGAGGAGATGGGAAAGATCTCCCTCGGACCTGCTCTGCTTCTCTTTGCCTACAGGTACATGGCCCCGATACATTACTCTCCCTGCTGGCAAACACATGCATGTGTATTTCAACTTTGGGGTGCACACCTTAATGCAATAGGCTGCGCACACCTATGGGTGGTGTAGGTGGAAGCGGCGGTGGAGGAGGACCAGGGCCGGATTAAGAGCATCATGGGCTTGGTGCTGAGGATTTTGAAGGGCCTTAAGGGCCGTGCCTTGCCATGCACCCAGAGGAGGAAGGGTGCAGCCATGCATGCCTAATTCAACATGGGATGCTGTCTCTGAAGCCCATAAACACATCCATGCATCGGCAACTGTCCCTCTTTGTCCGGCCTTCGCGCTGTGTGGGGAGGTTCTGAGGGTGCTGCCTGGGGAAGCGAGCATAGAAGCCAGACTTCTGTGTTTACAAGTGACAGAAGAGCGGTAACAGTGAATATGGCCAACCCGGGGCCTATATAAAAGGTAGGGGCCTGGAGCTGCAGCTCCAATAGCCCCCACGTTAATCTGGCCCTGAGGAGGAGGACGAGGTAGCCAACACTGCTTCTTTTCACAAATTTTAAATGAGGGTACACCCCAAAAGAGTGAGAAAGAGCAAAAATGGAACAATGGGTGGGTAAGGTCGGTATCCATTGCTATTCTGCACAAGGTACGGAAAAGTCCCGTGGGATCCATGCCTGGTTCATTTTAATGAACGTGAGCTTGTCCACATTGTCTCTGGACAGGCGGCTGCGCTTGTCTGTTATAACGCCCCCAGCCGTGCTAAATACTCGTTCAGATAATACACTGGCTGCAGGGCACGCCAGCACCTCCAAGGCGTAAAGGGCAAGCTCAGGCCATGTGCCCAATTTGGAGACCCAGAAGTTGAAGGGGGCAGACCCCTCATTCACTACATGTAGGCGTGTGCACACATACTGCTCCACCATGTTGGTAAAATGCTGCCTCCTGCTAAGACGTTCCATCTGAGCTGCTGGTGCTGCTGTTTGTTGTGGCGTGCTGACAAAGCTTTTCCACATTTCGGCCATGCTAACCCTGCCTTCTGAGGTGCTGGCGGTGCCCTGGTTGCGTTGGCGACCTCCTCCTCCTCCTCCTCCTCCTCTGCCTTGTGCTTCCACTGCGGCCCCGCTGTCAGATGGGAATGCCAGCAGCATGGCGTCTACCAGCGTGCGCTTGTACTCGCGCATCTTGCGATCGCGCTCCAGTGAGTGAATTAAGGACGGTACGTTGTCCTTGTAACGGGGATCCAGCAGCGTGGCCACCCAGTAATCAGCACAGGTTAGAATGTGGGCAACTCGGCGGTCGTTGTGGAGACACTGCAGCATGTAATCGCTCATGTGTGCCAGGCTGCCCAGAGGCAACGAAAGGCTGTCCTCTGTGGGAGGTGTATCGTCCGTGTCCTCTGTATCCCCCCCGCCACGCACCAGTGATGGCCATGAGCTGGCCTGGGTGCCACCCTGCTGTGAACATGGTTCCATCTCCTCCTCCAGCTCCTCCTCTTCCTCATCCTCCTCATCCTCCAGAACTGTGCCCCTGCTGGACAATTGTGTCCCTGGGGTTTGTGTGTGCAGGAACCCACCCTCGGAGCCCCTTGCGAATGACTGCCCTGAAAGCCTTGGAAATGTTACCTCTTCATCCTCCTCCTCCTCCTCATCCTGTGCCACATCCTCTTCCATCATCGCCCGAATTGTTTTTTCAAGGAGGCATAGAAGTGGGATAGTTAAGCTGAGAACGGCATCATTGCCACGGGCCATGTTGGTGGAGTACTCAAAACAGCGCAACAAGGCACACAGGTCTCGCATGGAGGCCCAGTTATTGGTGGTGAAGTGGTGCTGTTCCGCAGAGCGACTCACGCGTGCGTGCTGCAGCTGAAACTCCACTATGGCCTGCTGCTGCTCGCACAGTCTTTCCAGCATGTGCAAGGTGGAGTTCCACCTTGTGGGCACGTCACATATGAGGCGGTGAGCGGGAAGGCCGAAGTTACGCTGCAGCGCTGCCAGGCGAGCAGCAGCAGGGTGAGAACGCCGAAAGTGCGCACAAACGGCCCGCACTTTCTGCAGCAGCTCTGACATATCGGGGTAGTTTTTAAGGAACCTCTGCACCACCAAATTCAGCACATGCGCCAGGCAAGGGATGTGCGTCAAACCGGCTAGGCCCAGAGCTGCTATGAGATTTCTCCCGTTATCGCACACCACCAAGCCGGGCTTGAGGCTCGCTGGCAGCAACCACTCATTTGTCTGCTGTTCCATGCTCCTCCACAACTCCTGCGCGGTGTGTGGTTTGTCCCCCAAACAGGCAAGTTGTAAAACTGCCTGCTGTCGTTTACCCCTGGCCGTGCTGAAGTTGGTGAAGGTGTTACGCTGTCCGGATGAGAAGGCGGTAGAGGATGAGGAAGCGGAGTAGGAGGAGTTAGGAACAGGAGGCAAACTGAAGCGCCCTGCAATCCTCGGTGGTGGAAGGACATGCGCCAAATTGCTATCCGCCTCAGGCCCATCCGCCAATGCATTTACCCAGTGTGCCGTTAGGGAGATATAACGCCCCTGACCGTGCTTACTGGTCCACGTATCGGTAGTTAGGTGGACCTTGGCACAGATGGCGTTGCGCAGTGCACACCTGATTTTTTCCCCCACTTGGTTGTGCAGGGAAGGGATGGCTTGCCTGGAAAAGTAGGAGCGGCTGGGCACGACGTACTGTGGGACAGCCACCGACATAAGGTTTTTAAAACTGTGCGTTCCACCAGACGGAATGACAGCATTTCAAAGGCCAATAATTTTGAAATGCTGGCATTCAGGGCCAGGGATCGCGGGTGGGTAGGGGGGTACTTCCTCTTCCTCTCAAGTGTTTGGGAGATGGAAAGCTGAACGCTTCCACGGGACATTGTGGAGATGGTTGTTGGTGACCCAGGTGGTGGTGTTGCTGACAGATCGTCTGTTTGCGGGGTGGCAGGTGCCGGTATCACTACAGATGTGGCTGGAGCGGCCGAGACTGCAGCAGAAGAGGAAGCAGGATGAGCCAGAGACGTTTCTTGGTTTTGAAGGTGTGCACTCCACTGCAGCTCGTGCTTTGCACTTAGATGCCTGATCATGCAGGTTGTGCTCAGGTTGAGAAGGTTTATGCCTCGCTTCAAGCTCTGATTGCACAGGGTGCAAACCACTCGTGTCCTGTCATCAGCACATTTTCTAAAGAACTTCCACGCTAGAGAACTCCTTTGAGCTGACTTTGGTGCGCTCGTTCCCTTGCTGCGTTGGGCAGTAGCAGGCGTACTGTCTAGGGCACGGCCGCTCCGCTTCTGCACCCTGCTCCCTCTTCTGCTGTGCTGGTGGCTCTGTGTGACCACCGCCTCTTCCTCCAAACTACTCAGGTCACCTGCATGATGTTCATTCCATGTGGGGTCGAGGACCTCATCGTCCTCCACATCATCTTCCACCCAGTCTTCACCCCTGCCCTCCTTGTCGGTCTCCACAATGCTGAACGCCGCAGCAGTTGGCACCTGCGTTTCGTCATCATCGGAGACGTGCTGCGATGATCCTTGCATGTACTCATCTTGAGAAATAAGTGGTTGGGCATCGCTGCACTCAATCTCTTCCACTTCTGGGGCAGGGCTAGGTGGATGGCCCTGGGAAACCCTGCTGACAGAGTCATCAAAAAGAAGAAGAGACTGCTGTATGGCTTGGGGCTCAGACTGCTTGCCTGATTTGCAAGGGGGTGAGGTGAAAGACGGTTGGACATCGGCTGCAGGTGCCAACTGTGACCTTTCTGCAGTAGACTGGGTGGGAGACAATGTGAAGGAACTAGAGGCACTGTCAGTAGCGAACCAATCTACTATCGCCTCCACTTGTTCTGGCCTCATCACTTCTAGGGGCGTATGATGCCCTACCAAATACTGATGCAGGTTCTGTCGCCTACTCACACTTGAGGAAGGTGTTTCACTTGTGCGTGTAGCTGGCACAGATCGACCACGTCCTCTCCTTGCAACAGGAGCTCTACCAGCAGCACCATGACCCAGGCCACGGCCCTTATTTGACGGTCTCCTCATATTTCTGTAATTTAAGATCTTGCCCTAGAAAGGTTTTTATTGAATAGCGGAATAGGAAATATGATCCAAAAAAGTGTATGTATCTCGCACGTACAAAACCACACTAGGCCCCAATTACTATTGTTTCTACCCCTAAAAGGATGGATGAGGAGTAGGAGGAGTATGGAACAGACAGCACCCTCAAATCTTCAGAAGTATGAGATGAACCTCAAAAACTTGGAAAGGTGGATCTCACACGTACCGACACAGACTATCCCGCAATTCAATTGATCCTCAAAGGTTTTTATTGAATAGAGGAATAGGAAATATGATCAAAAAAAGTGTATGTATCTCGCACGTACACCACCACACTAGGCCCCAATTACTATTGTTTGTACCCCTAAAAGGATGGTTGAGCAGTAGGAGGAGGAGTATGGAACAGGCAGCACCCTCAAATCTTCAGAAGTATGAGATGAACCCCAAAAACTTGGAAAGGTGGATCTCACACGTACCGACACAGACTATCACGCAATTTAATTGATCCCCAAAGGTTTTAATTGAATAGCGGAATAGAAAATATGATCAAAAAGAAAGTGTATGTATCTCACACGTACACCACCACACTACGCCCCAATTACTATTGTTTGTACCCCTAAAAGGATGGTTGAGGAGTAGGAGGAGGAGTATGGAACAGGCAGCACCCTCAAATCTTCAGAAGTATGAGATGAACCCCAAAAACTTGGAAAGGTGGATCTCACACGTACCGACACAGACTATCACGCAATTTAATTGATCCCCAAAGGTTTTAATTGAATAGCGGAATAGGAAATATGATCAAAAAGAAAGTGTATGTATCTCACACGTACACCACCACACTAGGCCCCAATTACTATTGTTTGTACCCCTAAAAGGATGGTTGAGCAGTAGGAGGAGGAGTATGGAACAGGCAGCACCCTCAAATCTTCAGAAGTATGAGATGAACCCCAAAAACTTGGAAAGGTGGATCTCACACGTACCGACACAGACTATCACGCAATTTAATTGATCCCCAAAGGATTTAATTGAATAGCGGAATAGAAAATATGATCAAAAAGAAAGTGTATGTATCTCACACGTACACCACCACACTAGGCCCCAATTACTATTGTTTGTACCCCTAAAAGGATGGTTGAGCAGTAGGAGGAGGAGTATGGAACAGGCAGCACCCTCAAATCTTCAAAAGTATGAGATGAACCCCAAAAACTTTGAAAGGTGGATCTTACACGTACCGACACAGACTATCACGCAATTTAATTGATCCCCAAAGGTTTTAATTGAATAGCGGAATAGAAAATATGATCAAAAAGAAAGTGTATGTATCTCACACGTACACCACCACACTAGGCCCCAATTACTATTGTTTGTACCCCTAAAAGGATGGTTGAGGAGTAGGAGGAGGAGTATGGAACAGGCAGCACCCTCAAATCTTCAGAAGTATGAGATGAACCCCAAAAACTTGGAAAGGTGGATCTCACACGTACCGACACAGACTATCACGCAATTTAATTTATCCCCAAAGGTTTTAATTGAATAGCGGAATAGAAAATATGATCAAAAAGAAAGTGTATGTATCTCACACGTACACCACCACACTAGGCCCCAATTACTATTGTTTGTACCCCTAAAAGGATGGTTGAGGAGTAGGAGGAGGAGTATGGAACAGGCAGCACCCTCAAATCTTCAGAAGTATGAGATGAACCCCAAAAACTTGGAAAGGTGGATCTCACACGTACCGACACAGACTATCACGCAATTTAATTGATCCCCAAAGGTTTTAATTGAATAGCGGAATAGAAAATATGATCAAAAAGAAAGTGTATGTATCTCACACGTACACCACCACACTAGGCCCCAATTACTATTGTTTGTACCCCTAAAAGGATGGTTGAGGAGTAGGAGGAGGAGTATGGAACAGGCAGCACCCTCAAATCTTCAGAAGTATGAGATGAACCCCAAAAACTTGGAAAGGTGGATCTCACACGTACCGACACAGACTATCACGCAATTTAATTGATCCCCAAAGGTTTTAATTGAATAGCGGAATAGAAAATATGATCAAAAAGAAAGTGTATGTATCTCACACGTACACCACCACACTAGGCCCCAATTACTATTGTTTGTACCCCTAAAAGGATGGTTGAGCAGTAGGAGGAGGAGTATGGAACAGGCAGCACCCTCAAATCTTCAGAAGTATGAGATGAACCCCAAAAACTTGGAAAGGTGGATCTCACACGTACCGACACAGACTATCACGCAATTTAATTGATCCCCAAAGGTTTTAATTGAATAGCGGAATAGAAAATATGATCAAAAAGAAAGTGTATGTATCTCACACGTACACCACCACACTAGGCCCCAATTACTATTGTTTGTACCCCTAAAAGGATGGTTGAGCAGTAGGAGGAGGAGTATGGAACAGGCAGCACCCTCAAATCTTCAGAAGTATGAGATGAACCCCAAAAACTTGGAAAGGTGGATCTCACACGTACCGACACAGACTATCACGCAATTTAATTGATCCCCAAAGGTTTTAATTGAATAGCGGAATAGAAAATATGATCAAAAAGAAAGTGTATGTATCTCACACGTACACCACCACACTAGGCCCCAATTACTATTGTTTGTACCCCTAAAAGGATGGTTGAGCAGTAGGAGGAGGAGTATGGAACAGGCAGCACCCTCAAATCTTCAGAAGTATGAGATGAACCCCAAAAACTTGGAAAGGTGGATCTCACACGTACCGACACAGACTATCACGCAATTTAATTGACCCCAAAGGTTTTAATTGAATAGCGGAATAGAAAATATGATCAAAAAGAAAGTGTATGTATCTCACACGTACACCACCACACTAGGCCCCAATTACTATTGTTTGTACCCCTAAAAGGATGGTTGAGCAGTAGGAGGAGGAGTATGGAACAGGCAGCACCCTCAAATCTTCAGAAGTATGAGATGAACCCCAAAAACTTGGAAAGGTGGATCTCACACGTACCGACACAGACTATCACGCAATTTAATTGATCCCCAAAGGTTTTAATTGAATAGCGGAATAGAAAATATGATCAAAAAGAAAGTGTATGTATCTCACACGTACACCACCACACTAGGCCCCAATTACTATTGTTTGTACCCCTAAAAGGATGGTTGAGCAGTAGGAGGAGGAGTATGGAACAGGCAGCACCCTCAAATCTTCAGAAGTATGAGATGAACCCCAAAAACTTGGAAAGGTGGATCTCACACGTACCGACACAGACTATCACGCAATTTAATTGATCCCCAAAGGTTTTAATTGAATAGCGGAATAGAAAATATGATCAAAAAGAAAGTAGGAGGAGGAGTATGGAACAGGCAGCACCCTCAAATCTTCAGAAGTATGAGATTGTGTTCACTGTACCCCACAAAGGTTGTGTTCACTGCAACCCACAAAGATTGTGTTCACTGCACCTCAAAAAGGATTTTGTTCACTGCACCCCACAAAGATTGTGTTCACTGCACCCTAAAAGGATTTTGTTCACTGCACCCCAAAAAGATTGTTTTCACTGTACCCCCCAAAGATTGTGTTCACTGCACCCCACAAAGATTCTGTTCCCTGTACCCCACAAAGATTGTGTTCACTGCACCCCACAAAGGATTTTGTTCACTGCACCCCAAAAAGATTGTGTTCACTGCACTCCAAAAAGGATGTTGTTCACTGCACCCCAAAAAGGATTTTGTTCACTGCACCCCAAAAAGATTGTGTTCACTGCACCCCACAAAGATTGTGTTCACTGCACCCCACAAAGGATTTTGTTCACTGCACCCCAAAAAGATTGTGTTCACTGTACCCCCAAAGATTGTGTTCACTGCACCCCACAAAGGATTTTGTTCACTGCACCCCAAAAAGATTGTGTTCACTGTACCCCCCAAAGATTGTGTTCACTGCACCCCACAAAGATTCTGTTCACTGTACCCCACAAAGATTGTGTTCACTGCACCCCACAAAGGATTTTGTTCACTGCACCCCAAAAAGATTGTGTTCACTGTACCCCCAAAGATTGTGTTCACTGCACCCCACAAAGGATTTTGTTCACTGCACCCCAAAAAGATTGTGTTCACTGTACCCCCCAAAGATTGTGTTCACTGCACCCCACAAAGATTGTGTTCACTGCACCCCACAAAGGATTTTGTTCACTGCACCCCAAAAAGATTGTGTTCACTGCACCCCAAAAAGGATGTTGTTCACTGCACCCCAAAAAGGATTTTGTTCACTGCACCCCAAAAAGATTGTGTTCACTGCACCCAACAAAGATTGTGTTCACTGCACCCCACAAAGGATTTTGTTCACTGCACCCCAAAAAGATTGTGTTCACTGTACCCCCAAAGATTGTGTTCACTGCACCCCACAAAGGATTTTGTTCACTGCACCCCAAAAAGATTGTGTTCACTGTACCCCCCAAAGATTGTGTTCACTGCACCCCACAAAGATTCTGTTCACTGTACCCCACAAAGATTGTGTTCACTGCACCCCACAAAGGATTTTGTTTACTGCACCCTAAAAAGAATGTGTTCACTGCACCCCAAAAAGGATTTTGTTCACTGCACCCCAAAAAGGATGTTGTTCACTGCACCCCAAAAAGGATTTTGTTCACTCCACCCCAAAAAGATTGTGTTCACTGCACCCCACAAAGATTGTGTTCACTGCACCCCAAAAAGGATTTTGTTCACTGCACCCCAAAAAGATTGTGTTCACTGTACCCCCCAAAGATTGTGTTCACTGCACCCCACAAAGATTGTGTTCACTGTACCCCACAAAGATTGTGTTCACTGCACCCCACAAAGGATTTTGTTCACTGCACCCCAAAAAGATTGTGTTCACTGCACCCCAAAAAGGATTTTGTTCACTGCACCCCAAAAAGGATGTTGTTCACTGCACCCCAAAAAGGATTTTGTTCACTGCACCTCAAAAAGATTGTGTTCACTGCACCCCACAAAGATTGTGTTCACTGCACCCCACAAAGGATTTTGTTCACTGCACCCCAAAAAGATTGTGTTCACTGCACCCCAAAAAGGATTTTGTTCACTGCACCCCAAAAAGGATGTTGTTCACTGCACCCCAAAAAGGATTGTGTTCCCTCCACCCCAAAAAGATTGTGTTCACTGCACCCCACAAAGATTGTGTTCACTGCACCCCAAAAAGGATTTTGTTCACTGCACCCCAAAAAGATTGTGTTCACTGCACCCCAAAAAGGATGTTGTTCACTGCACCCCAAAAAGATTGTGTTCACTGCACCCCACAAAGATTGTGTTCACTGCACCCCACAAAGGATTTTGTTCACTGCACCCCAAAAATATTGTGTTCACTGCACCCCAAAAAGGATGTTGTTCACTGCACCCCAAAAAGGATTTTGTTCACTGCACCCCAAAAAGATTTTGTTCACTGCCCCTTAAAAAGGACGTTGTTCACTGCACCCCAAAAAGATTGTGTTCACTGCAGCCCAAAAAGATTGTGTTCACTGCAGCTCACACACAGAAAAATGGATGTGGATCACTGACACCTGCCTATCTCCTATCCCACACCACACAGCAATATCGATTGTAGTTTGTAGAACACAGTTTCCCTAAAATTCAGCAGCAGCCTCTCCCTAACAGGATTGAGAAGAGATCGTAGATCGGGACTAAGTGCAGACCCCACGCAGCAATATCGATTGTAGTTTGTAGAACACTCTGACCCTAAAATTCAGCAGCAGCCTCTCCCTAACAGGATTGAGAAGAGATCGTAGATCAGGATTGAGTGCAGACCCCACCCCCCACACAGCAATATCGATTGTAGTTTGTAGAAGACACTGACCCTATAATTCAGCAGACTCTATCCCTAAAATGCCTACAACTCGCCCTGCCTAAACACTCCGACCTGTCCCTCAATTCTATCCGGACACAAATGGTTTTTTCCTGCCTGTCTTTCCCTAATCAGCAGCCAGCACGTTGATGTGTGCTCTGTCCCTGATCTAAGCAGCAGAATGAAGACGCTGCGGCTGCCTGGAACTTATAAAGACTTGGTCACATGCTTCAGACGGCCAATCACAGCTACTGAGACATTTGCAGGCATGGCTGGGATGGCTTAAGGCACACCAGTTAAACGATTGTTGATTGGCTGTTGAAAGCCCGCCATGAAAAGAGCGCCAAAGCATGCAAAACCCGGAAATAAAACGACCGAACACGGATTTTTACCCGAACATACAGTAAAGTGTCCGTGTCCGTGTTCGGGTACAAAAAATCCAATTATTCGGTACGAACACGAATAATACAGTCCGTGTTCGCTCAACACTACTTATGACCCTCCCTGCCAGGTAGAGCCATGGGGTTTGTTTACTAAAGCTGGAGAGTGCGGGATTTGACCAAGATAATGATCTGAGCGATGACATGGTTCAGAGCTCTGTTTGCTAGTTGTTTAAATCCGGTCTCCTGGCTGCCTTTTTCTCTCTGGCAATCGCTCTGACAGAATCTCTGGGTCACAGAAGAAGGGAAAGAAGCTTTGCTTCCCGCCGCTAGCTGAGGTAACAACTCCGGAATCAGCACACCACGTGATGGCTTTTCCCCCGGCCTGTTTCCAACATGGCATCTCAGATGGAGGCTGAGGAGCCTGTGGATTCTCCACAACCCAGCTTTCAAGAGGTCACGGCAGTGATTGCCTCCTATCAGGCCTCTATTACTACCAAAATCTAAGCTGTCCAGCTCGATGTGGGGCTTGTTAGACAGAACCTTGACAAGATCCAGATGCGCCTGTCATAAGTGGAGCAGCGAGTCGGTCAGACAGAGGACATGGTGGCAGAGCACACCACATTTATTCACACTCTGCAGTCCAAGGTCCAAGCTTTAGTATACAGAGTGGATGATGCTGAATATAGGAACAGGAGGATCAGTCTGAGGATTGTGGGGCTGCCTGAAGGTGTGGAAGGCAAGAATCCAAAGTATTTGTGAAGGAGCTGCTAAGATCCCTGCTGCCTGATGCCCAGTTCTCCTCCTATTACAATGTAGAATAAGCCCACAGGATCCCACCTGTTCCTGGACCTTTGGGTTCCCCTCTATGTACCTTAGTATTCCAGCTACTTAATTTCAGGGACTGGGACAGAGTCCTCTTTGCTGCCCGGGTGGCAGGTGAGTTAAAGTTCCAGAACACTAAATTGTTATTTTTTTCTAACTATTTGGTGGACACCCAGAAGCTTCACAGATCATTTGACCAAGTAAAAATTTCACTCAGGGGCAGGGCCAGCGCTATTCACTACATCATGCTTTTCCCTTCGAGGTTGAGAGTTCAAGATAGAGAAATGGTTCACTTCTCAACTTCCCCTTTGTGATGCTGCATCCTGGCTGGATATCTGACCGCTTCAACGCTGAGTAGCTGTGATCCACCTGTTCACCATTATGCCTCTACTCTGTCTGCTTTGCTATATTATACCCTTACCTGTGGCCACCTGGATGACTCTGGAGCAGCCTTTTTGTTGCCCTGCCTGGTATACTAGACTTGTTCTGACATGTCCCCGCTGCGCAAGCATTCACTGGGAAGCTCAGTGTGCTGCTGCTTCTCCATGTAGCATTAGGAGAGGGCAGGATGTTTGTAGCATTAATTAATTCAAATCTGTAATTATCCAAAATAGAAAAAAAGTACAATATTAATTTCCACTTTGCAAATGTTTCACACATCCTTTATTTCTGTGGAAAGAGTCTAATCAGTGGGGACAGACTTTAATGTTCCTAGCTATGCTGTATTATCATGCTCTATTACTCCCTATAAATCCATGTTATAAAAATGAATACAGTTCAAGTAAGCTGCCAAAAATGGGTTTATGTCCACACATTTCCTGCTAGGAAAAACCAGTATCAATCATAAATCTAATTTCTCCAGCCTAAGTAATTCATCAACCGGAAAACACAACTGACAAAGAAAGCACCATTTTCCCTAATTCTGAGTAACAAGAGAATACATTTAATATGAACTTTTCATTTTATCCACCTAATTTTGCTGTTGTTTCCTTTGATATTATAATTGGCTCAGATATGTTATGTGAACCAGGGGGCTATTAAATCTCTACTAATTTACTTTAATCAAGAATTAAACACAGCACCTAATTAGCCATGAAACTGTGGCTCTAGTATTTCATGTGTAAGTTTTGGAAACAGCTAAATTTGTTTCCTTGTTTTGTGAAAACGATTTACCCCCAAATGTATTCTAAACCTAAATTTTCCCCAAAATCTTTGTGTTTGGTGAGTTCGAAATAAACCTTTGGGAGGAGCATATTAGCTCTTCACCACCATGGAATTTTACACTAGTTATAAAGGAAAAGACCCTGGTTTTACTCATGCCCAAATGGGTAAAACCCCATGACACCAGTCAAACTCTAGGAACTGAGTCCACCCCTACATGACCAAAAGGCAAACCCCATGCTTAACTCATAACCTGGACAAGATGGTGCCTGCCCGTATATTCAGACCAGCAAGATGAACAGAGCTCCGTGACTGCAGGTTTTTCTCTCTATGCAGCTTGCTGTAAGGCATAAACAAATCCCCACACCAGGATTCCTGAGGGACCTGTCTCTTTCTGTTTTAGAGTCCTCTCGAGCCTCAGCACCTCTTCCCGGGCAGATTACAATGAACTTTCCAGCTAGACAACATGGATAGAGGGGTCACATTAGGGGCAATCAAAGGGAGTGATTGCTAACTGTGTGGGGGGTGCTTGTACTGTGGAAAGGCAGAGATCTGTGTTTCTGCCTAGCAGAAATACAAGATCATTGTCTTCCCTAGTCACATAACGGCAATCGCCTTGTTTATATAGCCTGTACCACGAACGATTGGCAGGTCCCAGCGGACATTGTGTCTGCCAGACCTGCTAATTGCCCCAGACCCAGAAGTGCAGAATCACATACCTGTACATGATTCTGCACAGAGGAGCTGCCACCCTGCAGTAAATATATGTGGGGAGGTCAGCAAGAGGTAAAACCTACTGTCCAGTCGATCTGTAATACTCTCTTCAACAAGCCCCTGACAGCTGACTTGGAATTGGAGTACACTGAGTCCCTCTGCTAAGAATCAGATAACAATCTGCCCTGAGGGATAGACCATATCCAGATTTTATTTTGAAACATTTTTCAATCTTGAAAAAGACAAACAAAACATGTTACAGACGTCACTGAGAAAAAAGAAAAGTAAAAAAAAAAAAAACACAATAATAACTCCTTAGAGCAAACAAACATATTGATAAGCAAATGGATAGTTATAATTACAAAATAAGATCAGCTATAAGTGACCTTCAAAGCAAAGAATAAAGAGTGACATATATACAATACTTCAAACAAAAGCTAGCCTACTTCAGTACAAGACACATAAACTCAAGCCATTGTGACCAGATAGCTTTAAATCTTCTCATTGAGTTTCTTAAAAAAATACGTATGTTTTTCAAAAGAAATAATCCCGTTAATATCAGAAATCTAGCCAGATAAAGCAGGAGAAGGTTCACTTTAGGAGATTATGTCTACAGGCCACAAAAAAAGTACACAAGATAGTATTCAACACATGCGTGTAAAAAGAGGAATCAAAGTAGCCCAATAGGCATGTAAGTAGTTCAACAGGAATATTCACATTCTATAAAACCATTAGGTGTACTAACCACCTCCACCTAATATCTCTGGAGTTTAGGGGACAGCCACAGAAGATGACTAAGAGTACCAGAATTGCCACACCTGGCACAGGCTGGGTCAGATCTCAAACCTATGGCATGAAGAAATTTGGGGGTTCTATACACCCTATGTAGAACAAAGATTTGAAATAATCAATGTGGAAAGAGAAACAAGATGGAGGGACTGAAGGATCTCCTCCTAAAACTCCTCAAAAATATGGCCAATATCCTGTTCCCACCCTGCCCTGGAAAAAATGGGAAATTGCCACATAATTTTACCTAGTAAGGCATTACCACATCCACTTTTACACAATAAAGGAGGAGATTTTCTGGAAAATCTGGCAGAAGGGCCAGATTGAATTTGATGGAGCTCGAATACATGTTAGAGTTTTACTTTTTAGTATAGAGTACTAAAATAGAGTATAGATCTATGCTTGTCCCAAGTATGTTTGAATCCACTTACTATTGACAGACTCACTATCTCTGCTGGAGGTCTATTCCAAGAATCAACTACTCTTTTAGTAAAATAAAGAACAAAAAAAATATTAAAGAACCCCGATGCTCAAGCACAAAGGCAAATGCATACGTAGGTCCAGCATGCATAGGTAAACTACATTAGCACCACACATGTGAGGTATCACTGCAAACGTTGTAGTGAGAGCAATAATTCTAGCACCAGACCTCCAGTGTAACTCTAAATTGGTAACCTGTAAAGGCTTTTAAAATATAATTATTTTTCAGTTTTTTATTCATACTTTACTGTGACATACAGCGTTTAGACACTGCTGTGTTCTAATCTGCTATTCAAAAATCACCAATTTAAGGGAAAAATAATTATTTTTCAGTTTTTTATTCATACTTTACTGTGACATACAGCGTTTAGACACTGCTGTGTTCTAATCTGCTATTCAAAAATCACCAATTTAAGGGAAAAATAATTATTTTTCAGTTTTTTATTCATACTTTACTGTGACATACAGCGTTTAGACACTGCTGTGTTCTAATCTGCTATTCAAAAATCACCAATTTAAGGGAAAAATAATTATTTTTCAGTTTTTATTCATACTTTACTGTGACATACAGCGTTTGGACACTGCTGTGTTCTAATCTGCTATTCAAAAATCACCAATTTAAGGGAAAAATAATTATTTTTCAGTTTTTATTCATACTTTACTGTGACATACAGCGTTTAGACACTGCTGTGTTCTAATCTGCTATTCAAAAATCACCAATTTAAGGGAAAAATAATTATTTTTCAGTTTTTCATTCATACGTTACTGTGACATACAGCCTTTACACACAGTGTTGTTCTAATCTGCTATTCAAAAATCAACAATTTAAAGGGAATTTTTTTTTTAATTTTTTCCTTTATATGTTAGTGTGAGATAAAGGCTTTAGACACTGCCGTGTTCTAATTTGCTCTTCAAAAATCACCAATTAAAAGGGAAAAATAAAAATTTTTCATTCATACGTTACTGTGAGATACACCCTTTGGATACTGTTGTTCTATTCCGCTATTCAACAAACACCCATTTAGGGAAGAAAAATTAAATTGCGGCCTAGTCTGCATATGTTACTGTGTAACCTGGCCAAAACCAGGCAGCCCCGTTCTTTAGGAGGTCTGCTGAAACGGACCACCCCAAGTACTATGTGGGGCTCTCCCAAAGAGAGACCCCATGAGAGAGGGCGAACCAAGCCAGAAAGCCATATGAAACCCCTCCCAAGACTTTCAGGGACAGGCCCAAGGATCTACACCCTACTAATCACGCTATGCAAAATAAAGCGTACCGCCACAATAAAAAACACAAAACGTGAGACACGCATTACATTAAAGTGGGGAAAGGGATAGTGGAGGAGTGCAAGGTTAGTGCCACGTTGCAATACTTTGGCAGGCCCTTCAGCCAGGAATAAAAAATTCCTCTGGTCCTGACTCCTGACCAAAAGGCCCGGCCATAGAGGCAGGTGTGAAAAAGGTGTGTAGGAAGTGCAGTGTCCTTAGTGTTGCCATCCACCATGAATTATGGCACCCCTGGACTGCCACTCCAGGGGCACATACACCACAGGATTTTCAGAATCCTGGTCCCTGGCAAGACCAGTGCAGCCCCATCCCTACCAGAAGGCCTAAGAACTTAGACAGCTTTGGGAGAGCCCGGCCCACCACCAGGTACACATACCTTTTCCAAGGCCAGACTCAACCCAGAAGGGGGAAAAAAGAGCCCCCGCCACCATCACCGTTCCTTACCATATACCATATACAGTTCCTTACCGTTCCCTACGTACTATACACATACTGAATGACGGGTCTGCCCCCTTCAACTTCTGGGTCTCCAAATTGAGCACATGGCCTGAGCTTTCCCTTTACGCCTTGGAGGTGCTGGCCTGGCTGGGGGCGTTATCACAAACAAGCGCAGCTGCCTGTCCAGAGCCAACGTGACAAGCTCACGTTCATTAAAATGAACCAGGCATGGATCCCACAGGACTTGTCCGTACCTTGTGCAGAATAGACATGTATACCACAGCCTTACCCAGCCATTGTTGTATTTTTGATCTTTCTCACACTTTTGGGGTGTACTCTAATTTAAAAAGAAGTAAAATTAAAACAAAAACCAGTGTTGGCTACCTCGTCCTCCTCCACCGCCGCTTCCACCTACACCACCACATCCACCGCCCCCTCAACCTCCTACTCCATCTGGGCCTCGTCCTCCTAGATCAAGATAATTATTTTTTATTTTTATGTTTTTTATGTTATTTTAAGTTATTTCCCTATCCACATTTGTTTGCACAGCACTTGCCATTAAGGATGATCGAACTTTTGAAAAGTTCGGTTTGACCAGAACACCCGAATTTTCCAAAAGTTCGGTTCGGATTTCAGAACCCCATTGAAATCAATGGGACCCGAACTTCGGTAATCAAAAAACACAATTTTGAAGCCCTAAAACCCAATAAATAACCCTAAAAAGTGCCTAGGGTTCTGGGTCATGCCCCATTAACTACTAATCACACAACAAAAGTTCTTAAAAATTGTCATTTTTGATAAAAAAGCCAATTATTGAAAAAATTTCAAAAAAGAGAGATTTTTTGATTTTTACTTTGGATTTAGTATCTGGGGGGTCTAAAAGGTGTGCATGTGAAGTTTCAGCTCTGTAGCATGTCCAGAACCATGAAAAAAAAAAGATAATTTTTCAGTAGAACAGGGATGTGGGTCGGGACCCTCCTTTAACTTTAACACCTATATGATCTTTTTTTCTGGTTCTGGACATGCTACAGAGCTGAAACTTCACAGGTACACCTTTTAGACCCCCCAGACACAAAATCACACAAAAAAAGTTCTTAAAAATTGTAATTTTTGATAAAAAAAGCCAATTATTGAAAAAATTAAAAAAAAAAAAAAGAGAGATTTTTTGATTTTTACTTTGGATTTCAGATCTGGGGGGTCTAAAAAGTGTACATGTGAAGTTTCAGCTCTGTAGAATGTCCAGAACCAGAAAAAAAAGATTGTTTGTATTAGAAAACTTTCAGCACAGGAGGTTGGCTCCGCTCCTGTAACACCTTGCCGGTTTAATAGAAGGCATTTTTTTGGGATCTTTGCAGTCAGGAAAAACATCTGAACTTGTGTATAGTGGTACTGTGCACAAGTTCTGATGTTTTGCCTGCCTCCAAAAACCCCCAAAAAATGCCAGCAAAAACACACCTGGGCATTTTTTTCTTGACGCTAGCGTTTTTTTTTGGCATTTTTTGGGGTTCTTTTGAGGCAGGCAAAACATCTGAACTTGTGTATAGTGGTATATATACACACATAGATATATTTATATACACACCTAGACATATATAGGTGTGATAGTAGCAGAAATATATTACTGTAAATGATTTCATTAGCGCAAGCATATATTTCTGCTACTATCACACCTATATATGTCTAGGTGTGTATATAAATATATGGATGTGTGTATATACACCACTATACACAAGTTCAGATGTTTTGCCTGCCTCAAAAGAACCCCAAAAAATGCCAAAAAAAACGCTAGCGTCAAAAAAAATGCCCAATGTGTGTTTTTGCTGGCATTTTTTGGGGGTTTTTGGAGGCAGGCAAAACATCAGAACTTGTGCACAGTACCACTATACACAAGTTCAGATGTTTTTCCTGACTGCAAAGATCCCAAAAAAATGCCTTCTATTAAACCGGCAAGGTGTTACAGGAGCGGAGCCGACCCCCTGTCAGAAAGTTTTCTAATACAAACGATCTTTTTTTTCTGGTTCTGGACATGCTACGGAGCTGAAACTTCACATGTACACTTTTTAGACCCCCCAGATCTGAAATCCAAAGTAAAAATCAAAAAATCTCTTTTTTTTTTTTTTTTAATTTTTTCAATAATTGGCTTTTTTATCAAAAATTACAATTTTTAAGAACTTTTTTTTGTGTGATTTTGTGTCTGGGGGTCTAAAAGGTGTACCTGTGAAGTTTCAGCTCTGTAGCATGTCCAGAACCAGAAAAAAAGGATTGTTTGTATTAGAAAACTTTCTGACAGGGGGTTGGCTCCGCTCCTGTAACACCTTGCCGGTTTAATAGAAGGCATTTTTTTGGGATCTTTGCAGTCAGGAAAAACATCTGAACTTGTGTATAGTGGTACTGTGCACAAGTTCAGATGTTTTGCCTGCCTCCAAAACCCCCCAAAAAATGCCAGCAAAAACACACCTGGGCATTTTTTTTTTGACGCTAGCGTTTTTTTGGCATTTGTTTGGGTTCTTTTGAGGCAGGCAAAACATCTGAACTTGTGTATAGTGGTATATATACACACATAGATATATTTATATACACACCTAGACATATATAGGTGTGATAGTAGCAGAAATATATTACTGTAAATGATTTCATTAGCGCAAGCATATATTTCTGCTACTATCACACCTATATATGTCTAGGTGTGTATATAAATATATGGATGTGTGTATATACACCACTATACACAAGTTCAGATGTTTTGCCTGCCTCCAAAACCCCCCAAAAAATGCCAGCAAAAACACACCTGGGCATTTTTTTTTTTTTTTGACGCTAGCGTTTTTTTGGCATTTTTTTGGGTTCTTTTGAGGCAGGCAAAACATCTGAACTTGTGTATAGTGGTATATATACACACATAGATATATTTATATACACACCTAGACATATATAGGTGTGATAGTAGCAGAAATATATTACTGTAAATGATTTCATTAGCGCAAGCATATATTTCTGCTACTATCACACCTATATATGTCTAGGTGTGTATATAAATATATGGATGTGTGTATATACACCACTATACACAAGTTCAGATGTTTTGCCTGCCTCCAAAACCCCCCAAAAAATGCCAGCAAAAACACACCTGGGCATTTTTTTTTTTGACGCTAGCGTTTTTTTGGAATTTTTTGGGGTTCTTTTGAGGCAGGCAAAACATCTGAACATGTGTATAGGGGGTATATATAGACATATATGTCTGAATATATACCCCTAGACATATATAGGTGTGATAGTAGCAGAAATATATTACTGTAAATGATTTCATTAGCGCAAACATTTATTTCTGCTACTATCACACCTATATATGTCTAGGGGTATATATACAGACATATATGTCTATATATACCCCCTATACACATGTTCAGATGTCATGTCTGACATCAAACATGTCCTCAAAAAAGCACTGGCAGTGTCAACCCCTGCAGCATGAAAAATGCTTGCTGGTGAGAAGCCATATGCCTGTGCCGAAGCTATTCAGAGAAATGATCATTTCTCTATAGCGGTCACCCTGCTATGGAAGGGTTTTGTCACCCTGCCATAGCAGTCACTGCCAGTTAACCCTACACTACACTACGGTCCCCTTACACTTAACACTTTCCCTACAGAAACTAAATTTTTGAAGCTAACTAAAGTGTAAAGGAGCACTCTAACTACACTAGATATCCCTTTCCTCACACTAAAAATAGCTAAATGACACTTTTAAAGTAAAATTAACAAAACTGCTTCCACTCTCTTCCATGTCCAGTATAACAATGCTAGGAATATGGCGGGGGCGTATTCACTAATGATTGGTCTAGGGACCCCCTAGTCACTCCAATCACATTCCTAGCATTCTCCTGCCCCCTCAATTGGCTTTTGCTAATGGTTCTGGTCCAATCACGGGCTTTTAAAGCCCATTTCCTGAAGCATTGCATTTTGGGCGGTTCTGGTTACCGAATTCCGAACTTTTTGGGCAAAAAGTTCTAAATTCGTCCGAACCTCGAACACCCAATGTTCGGGCCGAACCGATGGTCGACCCAAACCGTTCGATCATCCCTACTTGCCATGCTCTTAACAAGCTTTTTCTGCCATTTGCAGCCCTCCAGCCCTTTCCATGTTTTTTTAGAGCCATTTTAGTGCTCAAAAGTTCGGGTCACCATTGACTTCAATGGGGTTCGGGATCGAGGTCAAGTTTAGGTTAAGTCCGGGTCACGAACCCAGACTTTTTTTTCAAGTTCAGCCGGACCCGCCGAACCCAGACATCCAGGTGTTCGCTCAACTCTAATTTTGAGGTTTTGAATTCTGTAAACTACATACTTTTCAAGCAATGGGCTAAGAATGCAGAGTAAAAAAATGAAAAGACGCTTTGCTATGAACTTATGCTTAACATCCTAATTGTATCAGGTAGGATGTTGACAAAACTGTTTGATATATGGGTTGTTAGTGCAGATTTTATAAATATTTGTAGCCATTACTGGTATTAGGAATATGGTATTTTGTATATAATTTGCAGTATATTTAAAGAACCTAGGTTCTCCCCAGATAGGTGATATCTTTTTGGGATTTATTAGTGTATTTGTTTTATACTTCTATTGCAGCTGTAAAGTCTGTCTTTTTTCATTTGCTTATTGGTTAATACTACATCTTTAACTGGTATTTTACCAGTGAAAAAAAGAAAAAAAAAAACTAAAAAGTCAGCGCTACAATTAAAAAAATATGAATAAAATAAGCTGCTTGCAACATAGGTTAATACAGTGGCGGAACTACCCGGATTACACAGGTCACACTTGCGAATGGGTCTTGGCATTCCACCTCTGTGGAGGGGCCCAAGATGGCATGAAGGCAGATTCACAGTGAGGGCGGAAGTGGGAAAAGTGTATGCCGGGAATGACAGGCAGCCCTGCAGAAGTGAGAGGAGTGTATGGAAGAAATTAAGGATGTGGTTGGCTGTGTGGTGGAAATGACTCAAAACAAGAAAAAATGGCCCGTGGGACTTTATATGAGGTGCGTGCTCAGTGGCTAATAATAAAAACATACACAGTATATGAATAAAAACAATATAACATTTTATTGTATTATAAACAAACATGGCAATATATGCTCAAATACACATGATATAGCTCAAAGGCTCAAATATGAATGGCATATGACATGATTGATATATTCACAGGTATTGGTATGCATCTTGGTGTATCCTCTTGATGAAAAATACCATAATGGATAGTATGAGATATTGGAATGTACATTGTAACTGACGCGTTTCGGGAGCAACATTTCCCTTCCTCAGAGACCAATGCGTTCAAAGTATCTCTATAGAAAATATAATATATTAAAGTCTGCAGTAGGGATGGAGTTTGAATAAAAAGAATTCAATCAAAAATGGGAGCTCAAGGGAGTACTTTATACTCACCAATCAACGGAGCTCGAATAGCAAGGATGTACTCTTGTATGGCAGCGGTGCGTCTCGTCTAACCCGGGAGCTGAAGGGTCCCAATATGACAGCAGCCGGAGATGGGGGGGGGGGTTTCTGGCAGGCAAGTGTGTGTGTGTGATGGGGGACCTTCCATCCTTCCATACCTATTGTTTATATATAAAGTAACAAAGTGATCACAATGTAGCGTGTAGGCTACCAATATTCAAAACATGTATGATATTAATGGGGTGGGAAGGGCTAATGTGATGGATGTGTGAGGGGGGGAAAATGTAAAGTAGGGATGAGGAAAGTGTGGGAGAGGATAGAAGAAAAGAAAGAGAGGGGGGGGAGGGAAAGAAGGGGAAAGAGAGGGAAGGGTAGCAGGGGAGGGGAAGGGATGGGGAAGAAGGGAAGGAAGGAGGGGGGGGGAGAAGGAAAGGAGGAAGGGGGAAGAGGAGGAAGAGAGGAAGGGGAAAGGGAAAAAGCAGGAGAGGGAAGGATGGAATGGGGAAAGGGGGAAAGGGAATGGGGGGAGGGAAAAGGGGGGGGGGCTGGGGGGAGATGGGGAGGAGGGTAAGGGAATGGGGGATAAGAGGGGGGAGGAGGGGAAAGAGGGGGGAGGAAGGGGGTGGGGGGGGGGGGAGAGGGGGAAAATGGAAAGAAGGAAAGACCAAAGCCAAAAGGTGATGACAAGGGATGGAGTGGTGGTGTGTGATGGCAGGGGTAAGGTGATGTGAGAAATATGGGTGAATGAAGAGTCAAAGTGGAGTGCTCAGCTGTGAGGAGTGGGTGAAGGAGAAAGTGGAACCGTGAGAGGAATGGTGGGTGGCTCACCTGTCAGGTATCTCCAAGGCTGGCAGCAAAAAAGAGGACCCTAACGTCATGTCACGGGTGGATGCCGATCTAACAGAGCCTAAGCATCTGTGATCGCGTGTGTGAGAGGAACGCTGAGATGCAGACCTCTCCGTCCCGCAGATATGACGGCACGCAACAGCGTGGGCACGTCAGTAAGGATACCGACGTGCGGCGCTGGAGGTGCGGCATGACGCCGATGTAAGGGTGGACCCGCTCCTCCCAATGAGGGGGAGGGGCGGGGACAGCAAGGGAGGCGGAGCCTCACTCTTTATACATCGCAACTCCCGGGATATAGGCAAAGGCACCACCTGGTACAAGGAGACAGTGTGTCAAAAACTATTAAAACCCCATTGAGAATATAAAAAAGGGGAATAGAACTCTAAAGTAGTGAGATGTTGCCTACTAATAGCAGAAAAAACAAAGATTGTATAAATATATCTTATGATGACAATATGAATAAAATAGCAAAAATAAAAATACAGAGGGGAGGGTCACCAAGATTGCATTAATAGCCAGGAGGAAACCAGATCATTAATGGGCACAATGGGTGTCTTCCACCCTAAATATAAGTACAAAAGGGGTAATGGGCTGGTTTCTTCCAGAGCACTCCTCCATCCCAAAATATGTATCAAAACAAGAAAAAATGGCCCGTGGGACTTTATATGAGGTGCGTGCTCAGTGGCTAATAATAAAAACATACACAGTATATGAATAAAAACAATATAACATTTTATTGCATTATAAACAAACATGGCAATATATGCTCAAATACACATGATATAGCTCAAAGGCTCAAATATGAATGGCATATGACATGATTGATATATTCACAGGTATTGGTATGCATCTTGGTGTATCCTCTTGATGAAAAATACCATAATGTATAGTATGAGATATTGGAATGTACATTGTAACTGACGCGTTTCGGGAGCAACATCACCCTTCCTCAGAGACCAATGCGTTCAAAGTATCTCTATAGAAAATATAATATATTAAAGTCTGCAGTAGGGATGGAGTTTGAATAAAAAGAATTCAATCAAAAATGGGAGCTCAAGGGAGTACTATATACTCACCAATCAACGGAGCTCGAATAGCAAGGATGTTCTCTTGTATGGCAACGGTGCGTCTCGTCTAACCCGGGAGCTGAAGGGTCCCAATATGACAGCAGCCGACAGTGTGTGTGTGATGGGGGACCTTCCATACCTATTGTTTATATATAAACAATAGGTATGGAAGGTCCCCCATCACACACACACTTGCCTGCCAGAAAACCCCCCCCCATCTCCGGCTGCTGTCATATTGGGACCCTTCAGCTCCCGGGTTAGACGAGACGCACCGCTGCCATACAAGAGTACATCCTTGCTATTCGAGCTCCGTTGATTGGTGAGTATATAGTACTCCCTTGAGCTCCCATTTTTGATTGAATTCTTTTTATTCAAACTCCCTCCCTACTGCAGACTTTAATATATTATATTTTCTATAGAGATACTTTGAACGCATTGGTCTCTGAGGAAGGGAGATGTTGCTCCCGAAACGGGTCAGTTACAATGTACATTCCAATATCTCATACTATCCATTATGGTATTTTTCATCAAGAGGATACACCAAGATGCATACCAATACCTGTGAATATATCAATCATGTCATATGCCATTCATATTTGAGCCTTTGAGCTATATCATGTGTATTTGAGCATATATTGCCATGTTTGTTTATAATGCAATAAAATGTTATATTGTTTTTATTCATATACTGTGTATGTTTTTATTATTAGCCACTGAGCACGCACCTCATATAAAGTCCCACGGGCCATTTTTTCTTGTTTTGATACATATTTTGGGATGGAGGAGTGCTCTGGAAGAAACCAGCCCATTACCCCTTTTGTGGTGGAAATGACGGGCGTGTTTGGCAGTCGGGTGGAAGTGAAGAATGAGTTGCGAAAGTGGGCGGGGACACGAGTTGCAGTATAGGGAATGAGAGGACAGTTTGAAGTTAATACAGTTTGGAGGTAGTAGAGTGACAGGACGATGGTGGCCAAAGCTCAAGGCATTCTGCGGGATCTGAGTACAGCGCCTTATCACTCACCGGTAGGAGCTGCTCCAGTGTTGCACACAACCAGGTGAGTGGGATCGGTGTGGGTGTATGTCATGTCCTTTATTCCTACTGACACTGTCATGTATTGGTAGTAAGTGTACAGCAGATGTGAGGGCGCTCCTAGCTTACCACCTCACTACTACTTACTCAGCAATGTAATCCTATGACCAGATCCCCCTCATTATAGTGAGTAGTGAAGGCTGTGTGACAGTTGACAGCTGAGCTTTATAGTGATTAAAAAAAAAGGTTTGGCAGCCATTACACCATAAATCAGAGCTCCACTCAAAAAGGGAAAGCTTCACTTGTCCCCCCCCCCCCTCCACTGCCACAATTGGCACCTTTTGGGAGGAGTGGGTACCTGGTTCCAATAGGTACCCGCTCCCACTTCTGGCTCAGTTTGCCCCGACCTGCGCCGGAAGTTAGGCTCCCCTCCTTCCCCCACAGCCTTCTGGGACACCTCACAAGTTCCAGAAGACTGCGGTCAATTAAAGAAATGCAGCGTTCTTTACGCAGTAGTAGGAGCAGTAGGAGACCGCAAGTCTTCACTGCCAGTGTTCCTTAGTCAAGACGGGTACCAGCACCCGATAGACGATTGAAGAATCGGCTCAGGTGAGGACAACGCTAGATGCCTGGACAGGCAAATGTCCTAATATTAAAAGTCAGCAGCTACAGTATTTGTAGCTTCTGCCTTTTCATTTTTTTGGGGGGAGCCTGGAGCTCTTCTTTAAGGGCCAATTTAAACTATATGTGGTGACAGACGTGTTGCCGCATGGTAAAATGGAAACAATTGAGATCAACACAATAGTACACAATGAATAGCATGAATGGATTCAATGTGTAAAATTTTCATGTGACCTGCTCTGATTGGTCACAACACTCACATAGTACTGGCAGTGGGTCAGTACACTGATCACACAGCGTGTGCAAAAAGGTGAATTACTGCGCTAACCAAACAAAATAAAATAGAAAAGCCGCTAGCACAGACAACTGACAAATACGTTGATAAAAAGCAGACAAAATATATATAAAGTGCAGCACTAAACATAAGTAAACCATAACAGTCCACTATAACCAATTGAATAAATGATGAAAAATATAAAGGTGAAGATATAGCAAAGTGAGTCCCATGTTTAAAGGTGAGGTTAATATCCAAGGTGATGTATGTGGTCACAGTGGTTGCCAGATCCCAACACCATCAGGAGGGAAAAATATATGCGCTCACCGGATAATGTGGACCCAAAATACCTTACAGCATATGGGTCACATGAGGCTCATAAGGTAGATCCTGGATTCCTCTGAATTAGACTGTAACCCCGAATGCTCCAAATGGTAAGTATCAGGTGGAGTGAAGGGAGAAGCTCTCATTCAACCGGTGACATGTGGATACAAACCAGAGGAGGCAAACATAGTGTAAAACCACTAAAACCAATTTATTAATAAAACATGAATTCACTTACAAAACATCCAGTGGTACAGATAGAAATGAAAAGCAGGCAAATCAGGCTGTCTATGGCGATATTCTGACGCGTTTAGTTGTATAAGACATTCTCAAAGGATATTGCCAGCTCAAACTAGAGGAATCACTTATATATATGAATAATTTGATGATAAACGGATCCCACCTGTAACAAAACTGCAGAGCGCCACCATACCAGTCAAAATGGTGTCGGCTTGTGTTCCAAGCCTTACTCTGGAGTGGGCATAATGACTTGACATCACTTCCGGTGTCCACCGGAAGTGAGGTAACAACCCCGTCCTACAAGGAAATAAACAGGCCGCTGATGCGGTGAAACACATCCGCAACACATATCCCAGGAGGACCACTGGCAACAGCGGACCTGTCCATCAGCAAATCACAGGCTGAATATCATAACTAACAAATACAAATGATAATCTGCCTATACTACAATGTAGAAAGAAGAAGCATATAAACAATTAAAAAACATTCCAAATACAAATGAATCAATGCATGAATATAAGCTATATTCAAAGGGAATAAATTGTATAGACCATGAATGACATATAACATATAAAAATATATAAAAAATGTAAAAATCTATGAAAAAATAATGCATATAAAAAATATGAAATTAAAATAGAGAAAGTGGCAAGGAATAAGAAATGAAAACCCCCAAATAAAACCTGGGAAAAAACCATGAAATAAAGGGTAATGTAGATATCATAAACAAAGACAAGAAATAAAGGATTGGCCATCAATGGGATTCTCAACCACTTAGGAGGCATTAATAAATGCGTTGATATCCCATTTGATGTTAAGTGAATAGGATTAATCCAATAAGTTTCACACCGTGAAACCCCACGTTAGTTGGGCCACCTCTCCAGGGGTCTGTAAAATGATCAATAATTTGGAACAATGTACCTTTGGGGTCTTTTTGATGGTGTAGTAAATAGTGTTTGGGTACACTGTGATTACTTTTACCTGTGTTGATATTGGTAATATGTTCATTCAGCCTTACATAAAAGGGCCTTGCACCCCCACAAACTGTTTTTTGACATGGACAGGTCAGTAAATACACAACGTGGGTGGTAGCACAGGTGGAATTTTTTTTTATGAGATATAAGGAATGTGTGACCGTAGATTGGAAAGATGTGAACTTGTGATGGTAGAAGGAAGTTATGGGGTTGTTAACTGAGATTAGGATAAGTGAAAAACTCCCAGAAAAAATAAAGCATTCACCCACTGGCAATATTTTGGATGCTCATAAGTCTATGTGTTAAAAAGAGAATCCCACTTCTTTTTCATCAGGTCCTGATAGCAGTTAACCCCCCTCCCCCCCCCCCCCCCACACACACACACAGACACACACACACACTTTTTATCTTCTATTTTTATTTTTCCTGGGGAGTGTGGGGGAAATGGGTGGCTTAGGCAATTAATTAATAGCTCAGCTTGCCTTTTTTACTGTTTCTGTAACCAGCAACTTAAAATTGTATCTTTTTGATTTATACTGTATAATGTTCTGATGGTGGGGTTATCAGGGTGTTATGTGAAAAGGCCTATTGTGAAACATTGAATATCAAGCGAGTGCTGATGCAAAACATTTGTACCAGGTTAACCCTTGTGGTTTTGTACATATAAAGGTCACACATTCAGCATTCTGGGTTGGCACACATTAAATTATTAATGGCCAATCTAAGGAGGAAATGGGTGACTGTGGCAAGTGACATTTGCTTAGTGTTAGTGAGTATACAGGGGTACTTTATGTCCCTCACCTCACAACAGGGGTCTCCATATTGGAGCCTGCTGTGGTGCAGGGTGAGCTTAGGGGCCTGGCCTGCGTAGTCACAAATACAAAGCCTTGTAACAGTAAAGTTCGTTGGCTTCCCTTGGTGTGTGTCCTTGAGGCCAAGTCTAATCTTAATACAGTGTTGAACTTATGTATAAGACATGTGGTGTCAGAAGACAAAATGTAAGGTTGGTTAAGAGTGGGACATGCTCTTCATCCCTTCTTGTAACCATTACCAGGTTTGCAGTGTCTGTTGGATCCTGGTACGAGGAGGTTAAATGCCTTAGGAACTGAAGTGTGGATTGCTACATTATTGAGTGGTGGTTTCTTACATGCCCTCTAGGGGGGCTCCAGATCTCAATAGCCCACTCTCAGCAAACAACTATCTCCCTGTTCCCAGTATCTATGTGTTTCCATGCACTCCTGCCAGCCTGTGCTGTTCTCCCTATAGACCTCTGATCCCTGCATCTCAGTAATGCGAGGAACTCTTGCCTGCTTTTCAGCCCTTGGTTCCTAAGAGTTATCTGCTCAGGTGAGTCAGATTTCCTCAACTTGGAAATCGTTTGCAGTGCAAACCATCTCCTCCTTTAGAATCTCTGGAGACGACCAGGCTGCTCATTAGATTCTGTGACTTTGCCATTCCACCATTGTGCAAGTTTAGTTTTCCCCTGTCAGCACTAATGGGTATCCTTCCTGCCTTGGACTCCTTTTGTACCTCTTCTGTATTATTGTGTACATGCATTACCTGGGACCCCATGCACCTCAGGGTACAGTATGTCATACATATTTTAACACCTGTGTTCTTGTAAGCTCAGAATTCCACTGCTGATAAGTCACTCCTGTTTCCCTCTGTGCCCTGCACTCCAGTGCAGTAAGTGTTTTTTTCCTGGGATTCTCTGTCCTGCCTTCCTGTAAGACCAGCAATCCAATGCTGCACTATACTCCTGCCATTCCTGTGAGTCCTATATTCTGTGCTTTCCAAGATCCTTGTCTCTGTGCTTCCCTGTACCAGGTCAACTGAAGCCGGCATGAGCACACCGCCATCCAGTGCTCAGGCTGCACCACGCGTCCATGATCTCAACCATTAGTGAAAGTACCCCTTCATGACAACGGGCAATGCTAGTGACTAGTTTTTTGCCCTTTGCCTTTTTTGGGCGTAACGCCTTCAGTACAGGTCCTCTTTAAATAAATGTAAATTACATTTCAGTGCGAGGAGCGACAAACCCAAGTGTTCCTACTTTTGTAGGGTAGTCTAGTGGATGAAAACAAAATTTTCCTAGCGCAGAGGGAAATAAAAAAAATTAAAAAAAGGTTGTATGAAATTTATGTGTTCAAAGGAATCAATAAGAAAACATCCACAATTTATTTAATGCAGGTTAGCAATTTAATTAATTAAATGACAACTTGCCATGGGGAAAACAGCAATGCAGTCACTTATTATACATGAGGTATGTAAGACCCTAAAAAACCCTATCTGCAATGTGCTATGTCATTTTAGTTACGTAATTTAAAATGTGAAATGAATTGGAACAAAACAAAGTATTGTAGATGTTGCCTAATGCACTAAAAAGACTTGTTCAAATTAAAAATAGCTGTTGCCTCTTTTAGAGATATTAATAACTGTTGTAATAAGCATTAATTAATAATCATCTTTAAATATTTATTTTTCAACCACTGTTACAGGCACAGTCTGCAATGAGATTTAAAAATTCACAACTCTTAAGCGAGAGCTTGCATGTTTAGGAACGTTAAGTGCTTAGCTGGTATTTTTTTTTTTTTAATTCACACTACACAGAAATGTTTGCTACAAAAATCACAAACAATGCCAATTGCAATGAATGTACTTGCAAACATTTGCAAATATCGCTACTAAAAATGATTCATAATTCTTATTCATGAACACATGCTAAATTCTTCAGTTGGACTATATATGAAAGGTTGATTTAATATTTTATTCTTGGGTATTGGGAAATATTGGCTCTGACTACAATCTGGTTTGATAATAGCTTGTGCCAGTTCTCGTGCTTTTTTTATTTTATTTTTTAAATAATCACAAAGAATTAATACCACCCTACTCTAGACACCTACTGTACCTATTTCAGATTGATTTTTTAATAAAAAAAAAATAAAAAAAAAAATAGATGATTTATTTGTAGCAAAATGTATAAACCTGGTAGCAAACTAAGTGCAGCTACTTAAAGTGTAGACCCTGGGCCTTATGGGTTTACATCTCAGTGAAAATAAGCTGCAGTGTCTACATCCCTTTAGTTGAGGAATAGTCTTAGAAGTCTTCTCACCAATAATTAATTTTCTGTTGCAGGAGATACCTGTACATTGTTTTCAGAAAATATAGATTCTTTAAGCCACAAGCATAAATTATTACATTTTTTGAGGAGTTCTGTACATTTTACAGAAGGACTTTGGGTTGCCAAATTGTTGTCGTGATTGTGACGATGATTGTGATGGCCAGACACAAGAAAAAAAAAACAGAATGGTCTGTTTAGTAGCTATAATTGCATGCTATAGGACAGATTTGCAGTTTGAAAAGATATTACTTCTTCAACATTTTTATACAAACTCAACACTTTGAGTTAAAGTGGGTAAATAACTGTTAAAGGTTTAAATTTGCACAGGTGAACTTATAATATTATGTATACGCTTATAAAGTTTTTTTTATATATCTTATCAAAGGCAGTAAGCAGTCAGGTTACCTTACCTAATGAAAATAGAATGCAGGTGCATTGGCTATAAAGTCTCTGGAAAACTGTTAATTTTAGGTTGAAGCCTTTCAGTGATGAAAACCATTAAAGCTTAGGGGAAACGGAAATGATGGGAACAATATCTGTAGTTGAGTTTTTTTTTTTTCTGTTGCCTTGTTGGCATTGCACGAAAAGTGAATAAAGGTCTTATCAACTTTTTCAGAGCAAAATATGTATCTACTTAATTGCAACAAATACATGTAGAAGTGAAATCTTAAAATAGTAAGTGAAACATTCATCATTAAACATATAGCTTGGCTTGGGAAGAAATGACAGCTTTAGATGGCTAACAATTTCAGCTGTCGTGAAAGATGACATTGTTTTACTTCCTGCGCTATAAATGGATATCGAGACTGTAATTATTTGATATATTCTGAGAACAAAGACATCAGAGTGAGTCAATTTTCTGCAGTAGTTGCAAAAAAGTGAAAAGAACATTGTTTAGTATTATGGAGGTTGAAATGCACATTGTAAAAGTCTACATTTTGTGTGGTACTGGCCGGCAAGATTGTGGACGGTGTAGATGTGTCACATGTGTGATTTTGGAAAGGGTCAGGGACAGTAGATTGTGTTTTGTGTGTAATAGAGTTTAATGAAGTTGCACCAGCAACGCAAGTGTTGTGTTTCCGATGCAGTTTTTGATGTGTTTTGTGTTTTTCTTTCCCCTTTAAAAACACTGAATAAAGCTAGTTGCTAAGGAGCGGGCCAGGAAGCTGGCTGCCGCTGGAAGCCAGTAAGTCATCAGCTGTCAGCAGGGTTTCCCACTGACAGCTGAATGTAAAAAAAAAAGAATTAGAAATAGAGGCAGTGCTCTCCACAGGGTAACCCAGTCCAAGCATAAGATCCTCTCCCAGGTGTCGTGGCACAGTGTGTCCTTGCACACTAAATCAGCATACTAACATGAAGGAGCGGGCAACGCTGTAATGCTTTGAAGTGTACTTTATTTGAATATATCGGAGTGACAATAAAATGATAGCTCTGACGCGTTTTGGCAAAGAGCCTTAGTCGTAGAATTACAGTGTTGCTGGTTCCTTCCATGTTTGTAAAAAAAAAGATTTGCCGGCTAAAAAATTTGTGAAAAAAATGATGTGGAGTCCCCCCCAATCCATATTAGACCCTTATCTGAACATGCAGTCCAGCAGGTCAGGAAAGTGAGGGGACGAGTGAGTGGCACTGCCCTCTGTGATGTCATCGACCAGTACATACTGGGCTGCTGATGTCACAGGAGAGCAGTGAAACCAGGTAACTTTGACGGGTGGCCTCGCCCTATGACTTTTTAACTTTTTAAGTAATGTAGACACAGCGGGGCAGGCAGTCCAGGTGAGCATTTGTGGTGAGCATAGCTTTTTCTTTATTTTGTTTTTCGGATCTGGCGGTGGAGGCGGCGGTGTGATTGACGATAGATCTACAACAGGGGACATTGTTTTTTAAATAAAGGAATTGTTAAAAACTGGCTCCTGCCTTTATTCACTTTTACACTTTATTCACTTTTACACTACCATGTACCCCATACTCATTCACAAGGGGGGCAGGATCTGGGGGGCACCTTGTTAAAGGGGGCTTCCATATTCCGATAAGGCCCCCACCTGTAGACCCTCACAACCACAGCCCAGGGTTGTGGGGTAGAGGACCTTTTCCCCATCAACATAGGGACAAGGTGCTTTGAGGTGGGGGGGCAGAGCACCCCCTCATGTTGAGGATATGCGGCCTGGTATGGTTAAGGAGGGACGGACGCTCACTCGTCCCCTCCCTTTCCTGATCTGCTGGGCTGCATGCCTGGATAAGGGTCTGGTATGGATTTGGGGGGGACCCACGCTGTTTTTTTTTTCCTGATTTTTTTTTTTTTGCTGGCAATTCTTTTTTTTACATTTTGCTGTCAGCGAGGAAGCCCACTGAGAGCTGATGATTCATTGGTTGTTATGTATGCAGTGGCCAGCTTCTCAGCCTGCTCCTTAGCAACCAGCTATTTACAGTGTTTTTAAAGAAAAAAAAAACACAAACACAAAATGCATGAAAACTACTTGCAAAAACTCATAAAAAACAAGCGTTTAAAAAAGCGAACCGCACCGCAAAACGAGCCAGAAAAAACGCATCAAGCGCAGCCTGCATAGATCTGAACCTAGGCTTAGGTTCATTGAACACTAAAAAGGTATACATATTGCATGTATATTTCGTGCAGTACAATAAGGGACACACTGTTAGTCAGAAACTGACCTTGTTTTATGGTATGGACTTGGAGTTGTACACAGCCCTCTTGCATTGTAAGTTTTTTTTTTTTTTTTTTGCTGCTCTGTTCAATAAAAAAATGCAAGACAAACATGCTTGGACTGTTTCTGGGAGTACACTTTATTGGCTAATAATAATAAAAATAATATTACTTACCACCAGCTTAGTATATCCTTTCAGGGCTTTGAATTTACAGGAACCATCTACGTTCTTTACTTTTTTCCGTACTTCTGTGGAAGTGAGGCCCATTACACAGCAGTGTGTGTTAACATTGCATGGTGTAAATAATTCCTGCAGTCTGACTTAAAGTCTTTGTTACCCGAAAAAAAAAATGATCTCCTTCACTCCCAGCCCTGCCCCACCCCTCTCTGCCCCTCTCTGCCCCTCTCCTCTCCTCCACCATCCCCTCTCCTCTCATATAGACTCACACACTGATCACGAGTCTAAAAAAATGAATGCATTTTGAGACTGATGTTATATTGTGCCAAGAAATCCATTTTTATGCAGTGGAAATCCTCCACTCCTCCTACTGTAGCCTTTTGGTCAATCAGGCACTTCCACTATACAAATTGACATATGAAGCTAGAGGCCTCCCTCCAAATTCCATAAAGTTTGAGATACTTGGATGAACTCTGATCACACTATATCTCCTAATACATAGACGGAGACAAGATACTATGAATAAAAGTGTGACATTTGTTTTGCCATAATACTACGTTAATGGTAAGATAACCTGTTCACAGCATACATAACCCTTGCTGTTATCTGATGATCTTACGTACACTATGTATTATATGCACTGACTGGACTATTCATTGTTCTTTCTCTATTCTCTAGTATTACTTTTGATTATATGTTTTGTACTTTTTTGTATGTGTACAATAAAGTTAACCTTTAAAAAAAAAAAAAAAATGAACGTGCCTGTCTTTCATTAGTAACCCTGCCCCATCCACAAATTTCATGTTCCAGCAGTCAAAATATTGTTGTAATATTTGGTATATGTCTGATGCTATTAAACTTACCGGTAATTGTTTTTTATTAATTCGTTTTTTTTTGGGGGGGGGTTTACGTGTCATGTGACCGGCGTGGCGCCAATCGGCGCTGCGTGGCCATAGGGTCAAAGATTGCAGATTCCTCTTTTGACGTATCTTGTATACGTCAAAAGGAATCTTCGCCCCTCCTACACTGCTCCTTCGACTGCATACAAGGAATGGAGAAGAGACATGTGAACGCAACTTCAAGACTAAAATAGAGGTATTTCCCATATGAAAACAAAAAAAAGATTAACACTGCACTGCTTATATAATAATTTATGTTATGATACAGTAATTTGGGCAACTTGGGGTAACAACCACTTTAAGTGATTGCTTCATCTATAAAGTTTATTCAAAACATAATTCCTTTCAGTGAGTAAGCAAAATGTGGTTTTCCTTTTATATCCTACTTTCAAGTCCAATATATATCCCTGTAGCTTTCTCATAGTGATGTTTTGCTACTATATCTTGCAACCTAAAAACGTATTTGGTTAATTTTCATTTCAAATCAAATATATCTCCCTAGGACCCTATTTTTTTTTCCTTTTTACTTGGGTACATAAAAAGATGTTTGTTTTTTTTAATTCACTGTAGTCTCAATTCTTTACATGGAAAATGTGTGACATGAAGCCAGAAAAATCTATGGTTGTGTCCAGGATGGGAAATATATTTATCCCAGGTTCATGCTGTACACTGATTGCTTTTGTATTTCTGTAGTAATCCTCCTCGGTATTGCACCTCCCACTCCTGCCACTATAATCTTCTGATTTGTTGGGGGTTAAGTTGTAATCCTCCTCGTTCCTGCACCTTCCCACATACATTTGTGACCAGGGTGACTTTCCCAGCTGATAACTCCAATTGTGGACACGCTGAGCACGGACAGCCAGAGTTACACCCAGTTGTGCCAATATTTCTGTTTTTGAACTGTCATAGTTCTTTGCATCCGCAGGCTCAAAATCAAAATAAGCCTTTTGGGACTCTCCAGATAGTAGGTGAGCCGCTAGTCCAGCCCATTGTCCTTTAGGTCAGCTCTCTTTTCCAGCAGTTCTTTCAAACATGGTGAAAAACATCTCAGAGTCATCATCTGCAGTCATTTTTGGCAACTGGTGGCTTACCCCAAAAGTTGGTATGGTACTGGCTTCACTCCCAGCCTCGGTCTGCTGCCTCTGCTGAAGCTATTTTCTGATGGGCTCAATTTGCTGCTGGTGTCTCTTATGCTGCTGTGCCAGCAGATCCCTATGGTGGGCCTCCTGCTGGACTGCTAAGCTCTGTTGGTGGGCTACAAGGCACTAACGGTGAGCAATAATATAAAAGTGTAGCGCTAAAATATCTCAGGAATAATAGACCATATAGTTCATAAGTCCATAGTTTGGTATAAACAATAGAAAGAAATAGCGGGGGAGGAGCCTGCACGTCATTACGCCGGTCCGGAGGTACCAGGAAGTGGTTTGAAGGCTTTTGTGAGCTGGCACGGCTGAAGTGCCTATCAATGTAAGTGCAATTCCTATGTTCATCAATAAATAGCCCCTTAATCAATACAGAGAGCATTAGATCTCCTTTTGTATGTTTTTCATCAACTGCATCCCTGAGACCTGAGAGATTGGTTGGAGGTGAAGACAGAGGGGATCACCAGGCGACTGTGGATACTAATCTATGTGCCTGTTTTGACTCATTTGAGTCTCCGTTTGAGGTGAGCTGCTAATCTCACTATTTGTCACTGGAGCACTGGGAGTGAAGCATGCAGCACATTTTGCACAGATGAAGATTTTTTTATTCATATGTCACTTGGATTGCACTGTGTATTGGGACTTTTTTTCACATATATTATTTAGTCACTTTACCTATTATTGGGACATTTAACATTTTGGATTGTTTGTTTCATATTGATTTATGATTATCACATTATTATTTGTCACATAATTTTCAAGCGATTTGTTTTAGTATTTTCATTCACTTAGCGCAGCAATATTATTTTATTGAATAGAAAGAAATAGCTCATTCCAGAAAGAGATTCCTCAGAAAAAGTGCTTGTTTCCCAACAGCATACACATGCAGATCTTCAATTATCGAAAGCCAAGTGTAAGACAGCCACCACCATGAGGAATAATTCAGCCTCTTACCAGATCACCATGATCCTTATTACAGGGATCATAGATTGCAGAGAAATAAATGGCAGATGCACATCAGGGAAGGTCTCTCTAACAGCTATTCACCGATCGATCCGGCATAATCCCCAGCAATTGTCCAGTCATATGTGGGAAAGACAACTCTCATAGCATGATTTTATTCATACACAAGTCAATTGGCAACTTACATAAGTCCCAGATCAATACAGAGTGTCATATAGAATCTCCTTAGACAGATATGAACCGTTACCAAACCAAAAAGATGGCCGCCATGTCTCTCGTTTGTAGCGACGTGACGTGCTGCAAGCTCCTCCTATGCGTTTCGTCACACATCTGACGTCGTCAGAATTATTTCTCATGGTGGAGGCTGTCTTACACTTGGCTTTCGATAATTGAAGATCTTCATGTGTATGCTGTTGTGAAACAAGCACTTTTTCTGAGGAATCTCTTTCTGGAATGAGCTATTTCTTTCTATTGTTTATACCAAACTATAGACTTATGAACTATATGGTCTATTATTCCTGAGATATTTTAGCGCTACACTTTTATATTATATGTTGTTTTTGATCTGTTTTGCTCATTCAGGATCAGGTGTTGGCTGCTTGTCTAATTGTTCTATATTGAATAATTGTATACATCTCTATAAGAGCAGCAATTTCACTGTAAACTAATGGTGAGCTGCAAGGCTCTGTTGTAAACTTGCATTTGTCTGCTGTTGATGTGCATTTGCCAGAGCCAGTTATCTCAGTATCTCCTCCATGCTTGCCTTACCTCCACTTCCCACAAAACCTCAACCATATTTGAGAGATAAGCTCAGTAGCGGGGTGAGTAGGACCCCCTGGATGGGTCACAGCACATTGAAGCAAGCACATGGACAGCAGGATCTTTGTGAAAACAAAACTGTGGTTTATTTACAAGTATGTGGTTACAAAATGCAGGTATCAAAACAGCAAAAATAAAACAAAACAGAAAATAAACTCTTGCCACTTTGGGCATCTAACTGCAAAACACAGCAACCTGTCTACTTGGTCTTGAACAGCCTATAGCTGCCCAAACTGTCTGTACGTGACACTGAAATAAACAGAGGCCTGTAGTCACACAGACTTAATCTAACCACTCAGGCTCACTACACAGAACAAAAACAAAAGCAATCAGTGTACAGCATGAATCTGGGACAAATATTTCTCCCATTCTGGACACAACCCAAAGATTTTCCGGTCTTCCTGTCACAAATGTTACATAGTACATATTACATTGTACATCCATATTTTGGGTTCTGACTAGTGTTGAGCGAACACGGACTGTATTATTCGTGTTCGTACCGAATAATTGGATTTTTTGTACCCGAACACGGACACGGACACTTTACTGTATGTTCGGGTAAAAATCCGTGTTCGGTCGTTTTATTTCCGGGTTTTGCATGCTTTGGCGCTCTTTTCATGGCGGGCTTTCAACAGCCAATCAACAATCGTTTAACTGGTGTGCCTTAAGCCATCCCAGCCATGCCTGCAAATGTCTCAGTAGCTGTGATTGGCCGTCTGAAGCATGTGACCAAGTCTTTATAAGTTCGAGGCAGCCGCAGCGGCGTCATTATGCTGCTTAGATTCAGGGACAGAGCACACATCAACGTGCTGGCTGCTGATTAGGGAAAGATAGGCAGGAAAAAACCATTTGTGTCCGGATAGAATTGAGGGACAGGTCGGAGTGTTTAGGCAGGGCGAGTTGTAGGCATTTTAGGGATAGAGTCTGCTGAATTATAGGGTCAGTGTCTTCTACAAACTACAATCGATATTGCTGTGTGGGGGGTGGGGTCTGCACTCAATCCTGATCTACGATCTCTTCTCAATCCTGTTAGGGACAGAGTCTGCTGAATTTTAGGGAAACTGTGTTCTACAAACTACAATCGATATTGCTGTGTGGTGTGGGATTGGAGATAGGCAGGTGTCAGTGATCCACATCCATTTTTCTGTGTGTGAGCTGCAGTGAACACAATCTTTTTGGGCTGCAGTGAACACAATCTTTTTGGGCTGCAGTGAACACAATCTTTTTGGGCTGCAGTGAACACAATCTTTTTGGGCTGCAGTGAACACAATCTTTTTGGGGTGCAGTGAACAAAATCTTTTTGGGGTGCAGTGAACACAATCCTTTTTGGTGTGCAGTGAACACAATCTTTGTGGGGTGCAGTGAACAAAATCCTTTGTGGGGTGCAGTGAACACAATCTTTTTGGGGTGCAGTGAACAAAATCCTTTTTGGGGTGCAGTGAACAACATCCTTTTTGGGGTGCAGTGAACACAATCTTTTTGGGGTGCAGTGAACAAAATCCTTTGTGGGGTGCAGTGAACACAATCTTTTTGGGGTGCAGTGAACACAATCTTTTTGGGGTGGAGTGAACAACATCCTTTTTGGGGTGCAGTGAACAAAATCCTTTTTGGGGTGCAGTGAACAAAATCATTTTTGGGGTGCAGTGAACACAATCTTTTTGGGGTGCAGTGAACACAATCTTTGTGGGGTGCAGTGAACACAATCTTTTTGGGGTGGAGTGAACAACATCCTTTTTGGGGTGCAGTGAACAACATCCTTTTTGGGGTGCAGTGAACACAATCTTTTTGGGGTGCAGTGAACACAATCTTTGTGGGGTACAGTGAACAGAATCTTTGTGGGGTGCAGTGAACACAATCTTTGGGGGGTACAGTGAACACAATCTTTGTGAGGTGCAGTGAACACAATCTTTGTGGGGTGCAGTGAACACAATCATTGTGGGGTGCAGTGAACTCAATCTTTGTGGGGTACAGTGAACACAATCTCATACTTCTGAAGGTTTGAGGGTGCTGCCTGTTCCATACTCCCCCTACTCCTCATCTAGCCTTTTAGGGGTACAAACAATAGTAATTGGGGCCTAGTGTGGTTGTGTACGTGTGATATACATACACTTTTTTGGGATCATATTTTCTATTCCGCTATTTAATCAAAAACCTTTGGGGATCAGTTAAATTGGGGGATAGTCTGTGTTGGTACGTGTGAGAGAGATCCACCTTTCCAAGTTGTTGGGGTTCATCTCATACTTCTGAAGGTTTGAGGGTGCTGCCTGTTCCATACTCCCCCTACTCCTAGCCTTTTAGGGGTACAAACAATAGTAATTGGGGCCTAGTGTGGTTGTGTACGTGTGATATACATACACTTTTTTGGGATCATATTTTCTATTCCGCTATTTAATCAAAAACCTTTGGGGATCAGTTAAATTGGGGGATAGTCTGTGTTGGTACGTGTGAGAGAGATCCACCTTTCCAAGTTGTTGGGGTTCATCTCATACTTCTGAAGGTTTGAGGGTGCTGCCTGTTCCATACTCCCCCTACTCCTAGCCTTTTAGGGGTACAAACAATAGTAATTGGGGCCTAGTGTGGTTGTGTACGTGTGATATACATACACTTTTTTGGGATCATATTTTCTATTCCGCTATTTAATCAAAAACCTTTGGGGATCTGTTAAATTGGGGGATAGTCTGTGTTGGTACGTGTGAGAGAGATCCACCTTTCCAAGTTGTTGGGGTTCATCTCATACTTCTGAAGGTTTGAGGGTGCTGCCTGTTCCATACTCCCCCTACTCCTAGCCTTTTAGGGGTACAAACAATAGTAATTGGGGCCTAGTGTGGTTGTGTACGTGTGATATACATACACTTTTTTGGGATCATATTTTCTATTCCGCTATTTAATCAAAAACCTTTGGGGATCAGTTAAATTGGGGGATAGTCTGTGTTGGTACGTGTGAGAGAGATCCACCTTTCCAAGTTGTTGGGGTTCATCTCATACTTCTGAAGGTTTGAGGGTGCTGCCTGTTCCATACTCCCCCTACTCCTAGCCTTTTAGGGGTACAAACAATAGTAATTGGGGCCTAGTGTGGTTGTGTACGTGTGATATACATACACTTTTTTGGGATCATATTTTCTATTCCGCTATTTAATCAAAAACCTTTGGGGATCAGTTAAATTGGGGGATAGTCTGTGTTGGTACGTGTGAGAGAGATCCACCTTTCCAAGTTGTTGGGGTTCATCTCATACTTCTGAAGGTTTGAGGGTGCTGCCTGTTCCATACTCCCCCTACTCCTAGCCTTTTAGGGGTACAAACAATAGTAATTGGGGCCTAGTGTGGTTGTGTACGTGTGATATACATACACTTTTTTGGGATCATATTTTCTATTCCGCTATTTAATCAAAAACCTTTGGGGATCAGTTAAATTGGGGGATAGTCTGTGTTGGTACGTGTGAGAGAGATCCACCTTTCCAAGTTGTTGGGGTTCATCTCATACTTCTGAAGGTTTGAGGGTGCTGCCTGTTCCATACTCCCCCTACTCCTAGCCTTTTAGGGGTACAAACAATAGTAATTGGGGCCTAGTGTGGTTGTGTACGTGTGATATACATACACTTTTTTGGGATCATATTTTCTATTCCGCTATTTAATCAAAAACCTCTGGGGATCAGTTAAATTGGGGGATAGTCTGTGTTGGTACGTGTGAGAGAGATCCACCTTTCCAAGTTGTTGGGGTTCATCTCATACTTCTGAAGGTTTGAGGGTGCTGCCTGTTCCATACTCCCCCTACTCCTAGCCTTTTAGGGGTACAAACAATAGTAATTGGGGCCTAGTGTGGTTGTGTACGTGTGATATACATACACTTTTTTGGGATCATATTTTCTATTCCGCTATTTAATCAAAAACCTTTGGGGATCAGTTAAATTGGGGGATAGTCTGTGTTGGTACGTGTGAGAGAGATCCACCTTTCCAAGTTGTTGGGGTTCATCTCATACTTCTGAAGGTTTGAGGGTGCTGCCTGTTCCATACTCCCCCTACTCCTAGCCTTTTAGGGGTACAAACAATAGTAATTGGGGCCTAGTGTGGTTGTGTACGTGTGATATACATACACTTTTTTGGGATCATATTTTCTATTCCGCTATTTAATCAAAAACCTTTGGGGATCAGTTAAATTGGGGGATAGTCTGTGTTGGTACGTGTGAGAGAGATCCACCTTTCCAAGTTGTTGGGGTTCATCTCATACTTCTGAAGGTTTGAGGGTGCTGCCTGTTCCATACTCCCCCTACTCCTAGCCTTTTAGGGGTACAAACAATAGTAATTGGGGCCTAGTGTGGTTGTGTACGTGTGATATACATACACTTTTTTGGGATCATATTTTCTATTCCGCTATTTAATCAAAAACCTTTGGGGATCAGTTAAATTGGGGGATAGTCTGTGTTGGTACGTGTGAGAGAGATCCACCTTTCCAAGTTGTTGGGGTTCATCTCATACTTCTGAAGGTTTGAGGGTGCTGCCTGTTCCATACTCCCCCTACTCCTAGCCTTTTAGGGGTACAAACAATAGTAATTGGGGCCTAGTGTGGTTGTGTACGTGTGATATACATACACTTTTTTGGGATCATATTTTCTATTCCGCTATTTAATCAAAAACCTTTGGGGATCAGTTAAATTGGGGGATAGTCTGTGTTGGTACGTGTGAGAGAGATCCACCTTTCCAAGTTGTTGGGGTTCATCTCATACTTCTGAAGGTTTGAGGGTGCTGCCTGTTCCATACTCCCCCTACTCCTAGCCTTTTAGGGGTACAAACAATAGTAATTGGGGCCTAGTGTGGTTGTGTACGTGTGATATACATACACTTTTTTTGGATCATATTTTCTATTCCGCTATTTAATCAAAAACCTTTGGGGATCAGTTAAATTGGGGGATAGTCTGTGTTGGTACGTGTGAGAGAGATCCACCTTTCCAAGTTGTTGGGGTTCATCTCATACTTCTGAAGGTTTGAGGGTGCTGCCTGTTCCATACTCCCCCTACTCCTAGCCTTTTAGGGGTACAAACAATAGTAATTGGGGCCTAGTGTGGTTGTGTACGTGTGATATACATACACTTTTTTGGGATCATATTTTCTATTCCGCTATTTAATCAAAAACCTTTGGGGATCAGTTAAATTGGGGGATAGTCTGTGTTGGTACGTGTGAGAGAGATCCACCTTTCCAAGTTGTTGGGGTTCATCTCATACTTCTGAAGGTTTGAGGGTGCTGCCTGTTCCATACTCCCCCTACTCCTCATCTAGCCTTTTAGGGGTACAAACAATAGTAATTGGGGCCTAGTGTGGTTGTGTACGTGCGAGATACATACACTTTTTTTGATCATATTTCCTATTCCGCTATTCAATAAAAACCTTTGAGGATCAATTGAATTGCGGGATAGTCTGTGTCGGTACGTGTGAGAGAGATCCACCTTTCCAAGTTGTTGGGGTTCATCTCATACTTCTGAAGGTTTGAGGGTGCTGCCTGTTCCATACTCCCCCTACTCCTCATCTAGCCTTTTAGGGGTACAAACAATAGTAATTGGGGCCTAGTGTGGTTGTGTACGTGTGATATACATACACTTTTTTTGGATCATATTTTCTATTCCGCTATTTAATCAAAAACCTTTGGGGATCAGTTAAATTGGGGGATAGTCTGTGTTGGTACGTGTGAGAGAGATCCACCTTTCCAAGTTGTTGGGGTTCATCTCATACTTCTGAAGGTTTGAGGGTGCTGCCTGTTCCATACTCCCCCTACTCCTCATCTAGCCTTTTAGGGGTACAAACAATAGTAATTGGGGCCTAGTGTGGTTGTGTACGTGCGAGATACATACACTTTTTTTGATCATATTTCCTATTCCGCTATTCAATAAAAACCTTTGAGGATCAATTGAATTGCGGGATAGTCTGTGTCGGTACGTGTGAGAGAGATCCACCTTTCCAAGTTGTTGGGGTTCATCTCATACTTCTGAAGGTTTGAGGGTGCTGCCTGTTCCATACCCCCCCTACTCCTCATCTAGCCTTTTAGGGGTACAAACAATAGTAATTGGGGCCTAGTGTGGTTGTGTACGTGCGAGATACATACACTTTTTTTGATCATATTTCCTATTCCGCTATTCAATAAAAACCTTTGAGGATCAATTGAATTGCGGGATAGTCTGTGTCGGTACGTGTGAGAGAGATCCACCTTTCCAAGTTGTTGGGGTTCATCTCATACTTCTGAAGGTTTGAGGGTGCTGCCTGTTCCATACCCCCCCTACTCCTCATCTAGCCTTTTAGGGGTACAAACAATAGTAATTGGGGCCTAGTGTGGTTGTGTACGTGCGAGATACATACACTTTTTTTGATCATATTTCCTATTCCGCTATTCAATAAAAACCTTTGAGGATCAATTGAATTGCGGGATAGTCTGTGTCGGTACGTGTGAGAGAGATCCACCTTTCCAAGTTGTTGGGGTTCATCTCATACTTCTGAAGGTTTGAGGGTGCTGCCTGTTCCATACTCCCCCTACTCCTCATCTAGCCTTTTAGGGGTACAAACAATAGTAATTGGGGCCTAGTGTGGTTGTGTACGTGTGATATACATACACTTTTTTTGGATCATATTTTCTATTCCGCTATTCAATAAAAACCTTTCTAGGGCAAGATCTTAAATTACAGAAATATGAGGAGACCGTCAAATAAGGGCCGTGGCCTGGGTCGTGGTGCTGCTGGTAGAGCTCCTGTTGCAAGGAGAGGACATGGTCGATCTGTGCCAGCTACACGCACAAGTGAAACACCTTCCTCAAGTGTGAGTAGGCGACAGAACCTGCATCAGTATTTGGTAGGGCATCAAACGCCCCTAGAAGTGATGAGGCCAGAACAAGTTGAGGCGATAGTAGATTGGTTTGCTGCTGACAGTGCCTCCAGTTCCTTCACATTGTCTCCCACCCAGTCTACTGCAGAAAGGTCAGAGTTGGCACCTGCAGCCAATGTCCAACCGTCTTTCACCTCACCCCCTTGCAAATCAGGCCAGCAGTCTGAGCCCCAAGCCATACAGCAGTCTCTTATTCTTTTTGAGGACTCTGTCAGCAGGGTTTCCCAGGGCCATCCACCTAGCCCTGCCCCAGAAGTGGAAGAGATTGAGTGCAGCGATGCCCAACCACTTATTTCTCAAGATGAGTACATGCAAGGATCATCGCAGCACGTCTCCGATGATGACGAAACGCAGGTGCCAACTGCTGCGGCGTTCAGCATTGTGGAGACCGACAAGGAGGGCAGGGGTGAAGACTGGGTGGAAGATGATGTGGAGGACGATGAGGTCCTCGACCCCACATGGAATGAACGTCATGCAGGTGACCTGAGTAGTTTGGAGGAAGAGGCGGTGGTCGCACAGAGCCACCAGCACAGCAGAAGAGGGAGCAGGGTGCAGAAGCGGAGCGGCCGTGCCCTAGACACTACGCCCGCTACTGCCCAACGCAGCAAGGGAACGAGCGCACCAAAGTCAGCTCAAAGGAGTTCTCTAGCGTGGAAGTTCTTTAGAAAATGTGCTGATGACAGGACACGAGTGGTTTGCACCCTGTGCAATCAGAGCTTGAAGCGAGGCATGAACCTTCTCAACCTGAGCACAACCTGCATGATCAGGCATCTAAGTGCAAAGCACGAGCTGCAGTGGAGTACACACCTTCAAAACCAAGAAACGTCTCTGGCTCATCCTGCTTCCTCTTCTGCTGCAGTCTCGGCCGCTCCAGCCACATCTGTAGTGATACCGGCACCTGCCACCCCGCAAACAGACGATCTGTCAGCAACACCACCACCTGGGTCACCAACAACCATCTCCACAATGTCCCGTGGAAGCGTTCAGCTTTCCATCTCCCAAACACTTGAGAGGAAGAGGAAGTACCCCCCTACCCACCCGCGATCCCTGGCCCTGAATGCCAGCATTTCAAAATTATTGGCCTTTGAAATGCTGTCATTCCGTCTGGTGGAGACGCACAGTTTTAAAAACCTTATGTCGGTGGCTGTCCCACAGTACGTCGTGCCCAGCCGCCACTACTTTTCCAGGCAAGCCATCCCTTCCCTGCACAACCAAGTGGGGGAAAATATCAGGTGTGCACTGCGCAACGCCATCTGTGCCAAGGTCCACCTAACTACGGATACGTGGACCAGTAAGCACGGTCAGGGGCGTTATATCTCCCTAACGGCACACTGGGTAAATGCAGTGGCGGATGGGCCTGAGGCGGATAGCAATTTGGCGCATGTCCTTCCACCACCGAGGATTGCAGGGCGCTTCAGTTTGCCTCCTGTTCGTAACTCCTCCTACTCCGCTTCCTCATCCTCTACCGCCTCCTCATCCGGACAGCGTAACACCTTCACCACCAACTTCAGCACGGCCAGGGGTAAACGACAGCAGGCAGTTTTACAACTTGCCTGTTTGGGGGACAAACCACACACCGCGCAGGAGTTGTGGAGGAGCATGGAACAGCAGACAAATGAGTGGTTGCTGCCAGCGAGCCTCAAGCCCGGCCTGGTGGTGTGTGATAACGGGCGAAATCTCATAGCAGCTCTGGGCCTAGCCGGTTTGACGCACATCCCTTGCCTGGCGCATGTGCTGAATTTGGTGGTGCAGAGGTTCCTTAAAAACTACCCCGATATGTCAGAGCTGCTGCAGAAAGTGCGGGCCGTTTGTGCGCACTTTCGGCGTTCTCACCCTGCTGCTGCTCGCCTGGCAGCGCTGCAGCGTAACTTCGGCCTTCCCGCTCACCGCCTCATATGTGACGTGCCCACAAGGTGGAACTCCACCTTGCACATGCTGGAAAGACTGTGCGAGCAGCAGCAGGCCATAGTGGAGTTTCAGCTGCAGCACGCACGCGTGAGTCGCTCTGCGGAACAGCACCACTTCACCACCAATAACTGGGCCTCCATGCGAGACCTGTGTGCCTTGTTGCGCTGTTTTGAGTACTCCACCAACATGGCCAGTGGCAATGACGCCGTTCTCAGCTTAACTATCCCACTTCTATGCCTCCTTGAAAAAACAATTCGGGCGATGATGGAAGAGGATGTGGCACAGGATGAGGAGGAGGAGGAGGATGAAGAGGTAACATTTCCAAGGCTTTCAGGGCAGTCATTCGCAAGGGGCTCCGAGGGTGGGTTCCTGCACACGCAAACGCCAGGGACGCAATTGTCCAGCAGGGGCACAGTTCTGGAGGATGAGGAGGATGAGGAGGAGGAGGAGCTGGAGGAGGAGATGGAACCATGTTCACAGCAGGGTGGCACCCAGGCCAGCTCATGGCCATCACTGGTGCGTGGCTGGGGGGATACAGAGGACACGGACGATACACCTCCCACAGAGGACAGCCTTTCGTCGCCTCTGGGCAGCCTGGCACACATGAGCGATTACATGCTGCAGTGTCTCCACAACGACCGCCGAGTTGCCCACATTCTAACTTGTGCTGATTACTGGGTGGCCACGCTGCTGGATCCCCGTTACAAGGACAACGTACCGTCCTTAATTCACTCACTGGAGCGCGATCGCAAGATGCGCGAGTACAAGCGCACGCTGGTAGACGCCATGCTGCTGGCATTCCCATCTGACAGCGGGGCCACAGTGGAAGCACAAGGCAGAGGAGGAGGAGGAGGAGGTCGCCAACGCAACCAGGGCACCGCCAGCACCTCAGAAGGCAGGGTTAGCATGGCCGAAATGTGGAAAAGCTTTGTCAGCACGCCACAACAAACAGCAGCACCAGCAGCTCAGATGGAACGTCTTAGCAGGAGGCAGCATTTTACCAACATGGTGGAGCAGTATGTGTGCACACGCCTACATGTAGTGAATGACGGGTCTGCCCCCTTCAACTTCTGGGTCTCCAAATTGGGCACATGGCCTGAGCTTGCCCTTTACGCCTTGGAGGTGCTGGCGTGCCCTGCAGCCAGTGTATTATCTGAACGGGTATTTAGCACGGCTGGGGGCGTTATAACAGACAAGCGCAGCCGCCTGTCCAGAGACAATGTGGACAAGCTCACGTTCATTAAAATGAACCAGGCATGGATCCCACGGGACTTTTCCGTACCTTATGCAGAATAGCAATGGATACCGACCTTACCCACCCATTGTTCCATTTTTGCTCTTTCTCACTCTTTTGGGGTGTACCCTCATTTAAAATTTTTGAAAAGAAGCAGTGTTGGCTACCTCGTCCTCCTCCTCAGGGCCAGATTAATGTAGGGGCTATTGGAGCTGCAGCTCCAGGCCCCTACCTTTTATATAGGCCCCGGGTTGGCCATATTCACTGTTACCGCTCTTCTGTCACTTGTAAACACAGAAGTCTGGCTTCTATGCTCGCTTCCCCAGGCAGCACCCTCAGAACCTCCCCACACAGCGTGAAGGCCGGACAAGGAGGGACAGTTGGCGATGCATGGATGTGTTTATGGGCTTCAGAGACAGCATCCCATGTTGAATTAGGCATGCATGGCTGCACCCTTCCTCCTCTGGGTGCATGGCAAGGCACGGCCCTTAAGGCCCTTCAAAATCCTCAGCACCAAGCCCATGATGCTGTTAATCCGGCCCTGGTCCTCCTCCACCGCCGCTTCCACCTACACCGCCCATAGGTGTGCGCAGCCTATTGCATTAAGGTGTGCACCCCAAAGTTGAAATACACATGCATGTGTTTGCCAGCAGGGAGAGTAATGTATCGGGGCCATGTACCTGTAGGCAAGGAGAAATAGAGCAGAGCAGGTCCCAGGGAGATCTTTCCCATCTCCTCACTGGCAATGCTATGTGCCCTAGGTGATTAGGGTGTGCCCAGGCACACCCAGCACACCCTGTGCGCACGCCTATGTCACCGCCACATCCACCACCACCTCAACCTCCCTCCTACTCCATATGGGCCTCGTCCTTCAGAGATGAAGAAGAACATTGTTTTATTTTTCTGTTTTTTTTTTGTTGTTTTAAGTTATTTCCCTATCCACATTTGTTTGCAGAGCACTTGCCATGCTCTTAATTACGTTTTGCTGCCATTTGCAGCACTCTAGCCCTTTCCTTTGGTGTTTTAGAGCCATTTTAGTGCCTTAAAGTTCGGGTCCCCATTGACTTCAATGGAGTTCGGTGTCCGGGAAAAGTTCGGTAAAAGTCCGGGACACGGACCCGGACTTTTTTTTAAAGTTCGGCCGAACCCGTCGAACACGGACATCTAGGTGTTCGCTCAACCCTAGTTCTGACATGTAACATGTTCCAGCTCGTGCCCCCCTTACACCCACTTCTGTCACATTTTAAAATCTGTGAGTGAAGAAACTCCCATTTTCCAGTTAATGAGCACCTTTGTAGTCCACATGTAGGCAAGTGCAGTCTGTAGTCTCCACTGTAAGTGGTGCTCGATCGCAGTGGCAATGCAGTAGGAGAAGGAAGTTGTGAGAAACTTGGTTCCTCTATGATTTCCTCAGAGACACAGGGGGACAGCTATCCAATTGAATGCTGATGCCCCATGTGACTTTGACAGCCATCTTGGGTGAGGGTAGAACCTATTTAAGTGAAAAGAAACAAAGGAACCGCGCTCTTCTAATATAAAATACATATCACCATAATGAACAAACAATAGTGAATAAACAAACAAAACAATACATCTTCATCTTAAATTATAGAAAATGTAGCCCCTGAGGACATCAGACATAGGCTGACGAAACGGCGTTGGGTGGTGTTTGAGATACGTCATTTCCGGTCAGCTGGAACGCAGGTGGAGCGCAAACCGGCGATTTCCTATACAATACATGCTGATACCTGTCTTCTTTGATATAAGTGCAATACAACCTTCTTTTTTTAAAAAAAATGATTTAAAATACTGCCTCATTTGGGTGTCCTTTCCTCTTCTTCTCTATATGGCAGCACTGGAGCTTTAAATATGCTATTTATATCCACATTGAATGGATGACAGCAGCAGTTTGAATTCATTCCTGTGACCTCATGTATGACATCTTAGATTTTCCCCATATGCGTAATTTGACTCCCTGTAAAAGGGGTCAATTAAGTCTGGTGAGTGTATAATGTGTCTTCATGCGTGTGGAGAGGAACCTTTCCTATACTCACTGAGGACCTTATTCACGTGTGGGATCATATATGGACTTCACAAATGTTATGTATATTCTATAATTGAAATTAAGATGTATTTGATCAATTGTTTATTCACTATCGTTTATTCACTATGGTTATATGTATTTTATAATATAAGAGCGCAGTTCCTTCATTTCTTTTCACAGAATAGGTGTTTTTTACACTTTACAACACGTAGCTCTTTATTGTAGTTTCTTTGTTTCTGGTTATTGATTTGCACGGGTTTAGAACCTATTGGGTTCCTATATTTTCTTTTAGAACCTATTTAACCTTCTAAGCGGTATTCCCGAGCGTGGCTCGGGGTTAAATTTCAGAGCCAAAAGCGGTAACCCCGAGCCACACTCGGGGTACCACCAGAAGCATCGCTGGATCCTGTAAGCAGGGCTACTTACCTTGTCACCGGGATCCAGCGATGTGTCCGGCGTTGTCTAGCAGCGGTTCTTCCTCCCGATCCTCTCCGTGCCCCGGCTTCCGTCTCCTGCGATGTGACGTTCGCAGGGGGGTGGAACCGGCGGCAAATTCAAATGTAAAAACACACCAATCACACTAATACAGTTCAAAATAAAATAAAATCACATTAGTTTGCCCCCAAGCGCCCTTTCCTGCAGTTTTACTGTACTTTATATATATATATATATATATATATATATATATGTGTGAAAGAAAAGTGCGCTGATCAGTGATATGCTGCTCCCAGAAAAAAATGTAATTAAATGTGTAATGAAGTGGTGCGCTATATCTAGATAACTGTGCAATAATTTGCAACCAATAAATTATAAATTATACACCTTCAAAATCAAACAAAGAATATGGAGCAATGTGTACAATGTACAATATTGTATAAAGCAAAAAGAAAAAAGTCCCAAGACACCAACGTGTCGATATTAGACAATCTTCAGTGGTGTGATAAGTGACAGATGGTGTTGAAAACAAATGGTGACTTGAATTCCCTCCACCTGTTGGAATTCCTCCTTACCGGACGGAATAAAGTAAGTGCTCTCCTTAGCAAAATTAAACGATCCCAGTGCTCTAAAATCAAACAATGGTGATCCCCACCGTGCGTTCAAAGTGGCCCGCTGGGCTTCTTACCAGATGGATAGAGATAACATGCGTTGTTATACTCCTCTCAAACGAGTGTGTCTCTATATCCAGTTGGTATTGACGGCCTCTGATGGATATGGATACCAGATACTATTACGCAGCTCTCAGGCGAATCAGACCTTGTATGCAGATGGCACTGACAGCCGCTTGTTCAAAGCGTTAGGAAAGATCGTTGCATTCCAGTATAACATGTAAAAAGAATATTGCTATAGTGCATTACCCTTATAGGTGTACTTTATTAAAATATATTGCACTTACATGATATCAGAAACTTCGCATTAGTATTGTGGAGCGATGAGGGATTCCTGTATAGCTTGGGTCCGGCTGCAGCCCGGGTCCCGAGCGACGTGGTGACGGCACGCCTCCTGTCTGACGCGTTTCCGCCTATTGGCTATCTTCAGAGAAAGGAGGTTCTCGCGCGCCGTCACTTCCGTCCTATTTATTCTAAAAGAAGCCGCGTCACTTCCGGTGTCAGCAGAGGAGGCGCCGGAAGTCGATCGCGGATCTTACGGCTTCAGTTTTCTAATGTATTGCACATAATAATGGTCCGATATCGGGGTGGCCTCCTATATCCAATTCAGATTAGGATGACATATTTACGGCATTGCAATACTCTACAGCATCTCGTGCCCCTGCTTTTTCCTGTGTTGGCTCCTCCCCGTCGGCCGCTCTCATTAATAAGTGTATTACCGAATAAAAACCTTAAAGGGGTATATTCCTAAATTAGGTTAAAATGTCCCTAAAATAAAAACTCTTAATTTAAAATTATTTTAAAATATAAAATTTATGTGCAATTCCGACAGTGCCACCAGAAGTATTCTGTGGATACTTTTATGGTGACGCTAATCGAATTCCCATTGGGATGTATTAAAAAACTGAAACCTTGATTCCAGCATATGTAACATCTTAAATACAATCAATCTTAAAATTAGATCATATGTTCATATTAAAATTATACATCTGTTAAAAACATGAACCTGCATGTAAATGTGTATTGAACATATATGAAGATGTACCATGCCCATGGGTGATATGAGGGAGTATATACTAGCTATATGTATGTTAACTATTGTTGATGTGAGAATTAATGTCCCAGTCTATGTTGTGGCCTTTCGGTCTGTAACATTTCAGCTCATAAATCCAAAAGGTCTCACGTCTCGAAATAGACCTCTGTAGGTTGCTGCCTCTCCAGTGCGGGACATGTTTCTCTATCACTGTAATTTTTAGTTTCTTGGAATCCTTATTATGGCATGTGGCATAGTGTTGAGAAACACTGTGCCCTGGGAATCCATTATGGATATTAGTTAGATGTTCTCCAACGCGAATGCCAGCTGTTCTTATTGTTCTCCCTACATACTGTAGGTTGCACTCGCATTGGAGTAGGTAAATAACCCCTTTAGTGTCACATGTAATGAACTCTCTAATAGGGTATTCCTTCCCTGTTACAGAGGAACTGAATTTGTTTGTTCTCACAGTGGTGGCTTCTAAACATATGCAACACCTTTTGCAAGGATAGAAGCCCTTCATATTTGGAAATATCTCTGTTGTTAATGGCCTTTCTACTGGGTTCCTAGCTATCAGATCTTTCAGATTTGTCGCTTTTCTGAAGATTATCTTGGGTTGAGTCGGTATAACGGGTCCCAAGACTTTATCCTCTTGCAGGACACCCCAGTATTTCTTAAAAACATAATTGTGCCATTTATAATTGCAGGAAAATTTTGTAGTAAATGCGTACTCAAAGTGAGGGGAAGTGGATTTGGTTTTGCATTTTGGTTCCACAAGATTCTTCTGTTCCATAGGGGTAACGTTTACAATCTCTCTGTCCAATTCGGAGGTGTCATACCCTTTTTCAACGAACCTCTGCCTCAGAGTTCCTACTTGTTGCTGAAAGTCTTCCTGTGCAGTACAATTCCTTCTGATCCTCCTAAACTGGCTTCTAGGCACCGAGCTAAGCCATTTAGGGTGATGGCAGCTATCTATGGCGATGAAGCCATTACGATCAGTTGGTTTAAAGAAGGATCGGGTAGCAAAGCCCGAATTTTTTCGATAGATCACCAAGTCTAGGAAGTTGATAGAGGTATTGCTGTATTGGTAGGTGAACCTGATACCCCAATTATTACAATTTAGGTTATCCATAAAATTTTTCAATGATGTTTCGTCCCCTTGCCATACAAGCAGTGTGTCATCTATATACCTCCTCCAAATAACCAGTTCTTTGACACGATTGGTAAAAATATTTCGGTCTTCCCAAAGGGCCATGAACAGGTTGGCCAAGCTGGGGGCAAATTTTGCCCCCATGGCCACCCCTGTTCTCTGGCGGTAGAAATTCTGGTTATAATAAAAGTAGTTGTGATCCATCCCAAAAATTAGGAGATCCAAGATGAACTGCTTTTGTTTAAATGGAATTTCTTGGTTAGCATCAAGGAATGTACATACAGCTTCGTAACCCATTTCATGCGGTATAATGGTGTACAATGATGTTACGTCAGCCGTGACCAGCAATGCATCACCTTTAACTTCAATTTCTGTTATATCCTTGATGCATTGGGACGTGTCTTTGAGGAAGGCAGGTGTCTCTTGCACTAACGGCTGCAAAAAGTAGTCAACATCCTTTCCTATCCTCGAAGTTATGGATTCAATTCCACTAACTATGGGCCTCCCAGGTGGATTCTCCAGACTTTTGTGGACCTTTGGGAGGTAGTAGATAGTTGGAATTCTAGGTGAAACTGGGACAAGGTATTCTTTTTCCTTCTCATTTAAAATCACCATATCAAAACCCTTGTGTATAAGTTTTTCCAGCTTCTTCTTATATGTGAATGTGGGATCACTTCTCAAGATCTCATATGTGGTTGGATCTGCTACCAGTCGATTCATTTCCTGGATGTAATCATCCTTATTCAGTAGCACGATCCCCCCACCTTTATCTGCTGGCCTAATCACAAGATTCTTCTTCTCACATAGGGATTTGATGCCCTTTTGTAGATCTCCTTGAGGCTTGAATTCCAACTCTTTCTCCTCCAGTTCTTTAAGCACAAGGTCCCTGAATACAGTAACATGATGACTTGGGACTCCTGGAGGGTTGAATAGTGAGGCATTCTTCAAGCCTGAAGGGATAATCGTGGAGGTTTGATAGGAGACGTAATTCCTCTCCCCAGCTTTTGACAAAAAATGTCTCTTTACATTGAGCTTCCTCACATATTTGTGGATGTCCACAAATGTTTCGAATTTATTTAAGGGTTTCTTAGGGGCGTATTTCAACCCTTTGCTCAGTGTGTGTTTTTCCGAATCAGAGAGATCTACCTTACTGAGGTTGAAAATCCCTTGGGTTTCATAACTCTTAGTTCTTTTCTTTGAACCCCCTCTACATCCTCTGGTTATTTTCTTCTTTTTTTGGTCTTCTTTTCACACATATTTCACTCACTTTACAAGTAGCAGCAGATCATTATGGATATCTTTGAATATTACAGCACACGTAAACTTTTAGTAGAAGACATCTTTACTAAAACCACCCATGAAACCACAGACCTAAGAGGAATTTTTATGAGACTGAAAAATGTAATGATATCTGAATTACATGCCTCCTGGGACATAGACTTAGCTGTAAATACGGCAAATGGCGGAACATCCGTTTCCGGCTCTAGTGCTTTAAAAAGGACGTCACAACGGAAGGCAGGTATCCCTGGAAGAAGCTGCGTGATGACGCAGCGTAACGCGTAGGATAGCTAAACCGGAAGTGACGTATCGGCAAAGGATCGTATGTTATGCTAGAAACAAGACGCAAAACAATGTGAGTGTTACTCTTACTTTTCTTAATAAAATTTATGGGACGTACTTCACTATGTTGGGCCCAATTTGATTTTTTTGGAGATACAAAGAACCGCATATATCCCCTGGAAGATAGCTGCATTTACAAGGGAGATATAACCAAGGATTCATAATGGTACATATATGCCAATAAGGAGGAAGGAACAGCATACTGGGGCACACAACCTAAGGCTCTTTTAAAGGAGCAGTGAGGTGAGCGCTTAGGACACCTAGTGGGCACCGCACGAAGCACCTGCATGTCAAAATTGGATTAAGAAGATTGTGTTCATCACACTATATATTTATAAAAATAATTTTAAAAGGACACTTCAGCACTTTATTGGATATCACCTATTTAGAGCACTTTTTATATTTAAATAAGTCACCGATTTTAATTTTATATAAATTTTTCACTGTATAATGGATTGATATAGTTGGTTTCAACAAGATCTATTTTTGTTTAGTGAATATTTCACCACCTATCATATTTATTGTATGATTTGCATTGGATTGTATTTATTGTATACATTAAGACACATTAATTTTAATATTATTTAAGAAGCACTTTGGCACTTTTTCACATATTTACATATTTATATATTTTTTCTATGTTATTTAAGCACTTTTAAAGCGCGGTACTCCCCCCAACTTTATTTATCTGTATTGTGTAGGTTACCAATTTTAGTACCTGCAGCATTAAAGGTGCCTATTTTGTAGACAATAATTAGAGAGACAGCGCGAGAATTTCACCAACCCTCTATATACATAAATTAAAATTCATTAAAAAAAAACAGATTATTTTTCTTAGAATTTCAGTAGCGCAGGGATGGTGTTACCCTCCTTTCATAAAGTGCAAATAAATAAAGTGCATAAATTGCATAAATAATCCAAAACATCCAACTAAGCAAGAACAGAGTCCTTCAAAAGTCTTTGTTTATGTAGTGCCAGAGCTGCTGGTGGTGACATTGTACGGTGGTTCCTATAACTGACACCAATGACCCTGCATTAAAGGTAATTGTGCAACAACGGCAACATAAATACATTTTACATAACTATTTCATATTATATAACTTTTTATTGAAGTTCAGACAGTTATACAGAGTACAATAACTTTGTACGGAACAGAGGCTGTAGTAAAAAGCATTATCCAGTACATGGTAAATTCCTGAGTTACACCAAGAGGGGTACATCTGAGCTTCGTTATATTTCCAAGAAGGTATACAATAACCAAACAGAGTAACCTTTAAAATATAAGGGGTTGGGGAGAGGTTACTGGGAAGGACACAAAGGGTGGTGAGAGGAAGAGAGAGGGTTGGAGGGTTGGAAAGTAGGTCCAGGATACTAGGGGAATGGGTTAGTAGAGCAGGGCCCTGTCAGAGAAGGGGGGAAGGATAAGAAGAGCCATAGCTCGGTTAAGCCAGTAGAGGGGGGGGGGGGGCGTATGAGCAAGTCTTAATAGACAAATACATCAAGATGGTATCATATGTGAGAGACCCCTAAATGGTTATGAATAGCTATAACATTAGAATAGTGGTTGGGGTTTCTCAGGCCATAAAGTTATGACTGGAGGTAAAGGTCAGGCTTCCATGTTGCAGATGGTAAGAGGTGGAAGCGTCAATGAAAACGCGCCATTTTTTAAGGAACAGATTAGGACGTGGTAGTTTGTTGTGATGTAGGTCCATCCAATCTCTACGGCATAGAAGCTGGAGTTCAGAGTTGACATCTGATAGGGTAGGAGGGGAGTTGGCGATCCAATGTTTTAGTATGGCTCTCCTGGCAATCACGAGGCAGTTCATCAACCAAGATCTGTGTTGTAGCAAAATTTGTGTTTGGGGTCTTGGCAATTGAGACATGAATGTGCGTATTTCCCCAAAAAGTAGGATGTAGACATCTTTAGGTATTTGAAGGCCAATGAGTTGTAGAATAACCTGGAGGAGTCTGTCCGTCCCAGAAATTTGAGATCCTTGGGCAAGACCAGAGTTTATGAAGCAGAGAGGGGTATTTGTGGAGACAAAGCGAACATAGTAATTGGTCAGGGTTTTTTGCTCAGCAGGTTTGATGCTGATATTGATAAATACATTTTTACTATCCATAGGCAATTCTTTGAAAGCATTTACAGGTTTACAGAGAAGGAGAATTACTGCTAATGATCTGACATTCGCGGTGATACCTCACATGTGTGGGACGATTGCTGTTTGCCCGCGTGTGAGACAAACACATTAGTTTGCTAATGCACCGAGCACAGGGGGAAAGAGGCATCTTACATTTTTTTTTTTTTAATTCTTCATTTGATTTATTTTTAAACTCTTGCCATTAGTCAAAACACCAAGATCAGCATTTTTGAATGCTTTTATTTTTTTTTTAAATGGCTCAGATGACATCCGGGTAAACCTGAAGTGATGTCAATTCATCACTTCCAAGCTACCACTATAGAGACCCAATCAAAACTGATCCAGGCTTTGTTCAGGTGCCCAACAAGCCAGTAAACGTGTCGACTTGTTGCTCAGGTCTCCCGGTGGAACGGGAGTGGAATGATGCCTGCTGCAGGCATCATCCTAATACAACCACTTGAATTCAAGTGATGTACCAGTGCTTTGATTGGCAGCAAGTGGTTAACAACCCCCCCACCAAAAAAAATATATATATTTGCAGAAATAAGGTGGTACACGTAGAAGGAGGGGCTTAAAAGGACATGGTTAAAAATCTGGGGTTACTCACTGTATTTATAAAATGACTATAAGGGGCCAATGCACCGGTGATAAAGTGAAAAATAACACTCAATTAAAGGTGTATAATAATCACTGAGCATATAACAAAAGCATGAATGAATATAAAAGTAAATGAACAAATAACAATAAATCACATACAGAAAGTGACTATGTGAATACGGTATAGTGCAAATATCACAAGAAATATCACCAAATGTCCAATGTGCACAGTGGAAAAATTGTTGAACAAATTTGCTCACGACGAAAAACCAACAATATCAAAATATAATAATATATTGCACTAATGGTGAGTAAAAGTTCATCAAAGAAAAGTGTCCATGTGCAAGGTGTAAAATTAATGGATAAAGTGCTTCGGCTGTATGATGTTTATCTTCAGTTGCCAAAAAATGTGTCACCAATGTGAGCAAATCCCAGAAACCACTATCCATCACTGAGTGCAATGGTCGCTCACATCCAAATTGACTCAAATGAGCATTGTTTTATAAATAGCTTGTCTCTGGTTCTTTCTCCACACAGGGACTAGTCAGGACCACTAGTCAGTATCCCCACTCACAAAGATAGACCAGCTGGTGAGTTGTACCACATCGCTCTCCCATACACTGATCAAGCAATCTTCTTAGATCTCCCCCTTATACAGGGACATAATAGGAATAAACTTGGTGTAGTATTTAGAACACTTTATTAAAAAGCAATAGCAAGACTTACAGTTAAGATAACACAAATGTGTTGCAGCAATAGCGGTAAATCCGAAGCTTCCTATCACGGCCATCACCCAGCAACTCCCGACGCATTGCGTCACTGACTACATGTGACTTTTTCAAGGGTAAGGCCGCAGGGTGACGTTCCCTGGGATATAAAGCAGAATGGTTGCCAAGGGAACTGTATTGATGGAAATCAACATGGCTCAGTTAACCATTGCAAAGCTGTATACAAACTGAATGCCCAAAGGAACCATATAAATGAACCTGATACAGCTAAATGGACTAATTAAAAGCTCTAACCATTAATATTTGCGTAGATGAAGTAAGTAAATATATTAAGTCATATGCACAATCCAAGATAAATATGCATAATGAGATGGTCATGCCAGACAACAGATAAAATAAAAAATATGCACTAAAATTCCATATATGTAATATTTGATATAAAATATATGTATGATGCGTAATAAAATAAAAATAAAAATGAGAATAAAATATATGTAGAAAAATTGGAGAAAAAGAAGGAAGGGTTCTAGAATGACTGTATGGATTCAAATCTTTATAATAAACAGTATGAATTAGCATCGGTAGGTGTAGGAGAGATTAATAATTAGATATAAAACAATTCAGATCAAAATCAATGTTGAGTGAATGTTTGTATTTTAAAGATCCAGTGGGACTCAGCTTGACTTAGAGTTTTAACTTTATTGCTCCCCCTCCACTGTGATTTATATTTTTCAATATTCCAAAATTGCAAGGATGAGGGATCTTTGTGATGTACCTCAGTGTAGTGTTTGGAAACACTGTGCTTAACAAAGACTTTTTGTATGTTCTGTACACGCTCTCTCAAGCGTTTCCAGAGGGGCCTCTTAGTTCTGCCTACATATTGGAAATGGCAAGGACATTCAAGAATGTAAACAGCCCCCTCTATTCTGCAGAATATAAAATCTTTAATTTTGTAAACCTTCCCTGTGCTTGTAGATCTAAAATCGTCATTTTTCTTTTTGTTTAATGATGTATGTTTGCAAGCAAAACAATTTTTACATGGATAAAAGCCCTTTCCTTCAAAAAAACAGAAATTACTTTTCTTAGGTTGATCCACTACATTTTTTGCCACAATATCGTGGAGAGTGGGCGCTCTCCTGTATATGAATCTCGGATGTAGGGGTAGGAATTCCGCAAGAGTTCTATCAGCTAGTAGAATTTTCCAATGCTTCTTTTTTAATTGCTTCCAGTTTTTTATGTTGAACATTGAAATCAAAGATTAGGGAGGGATTTTAATAAGATGACTCATGTTTATTTCTTGCATTCACATTTTATCTAAGGTTCTCTCTTTCCATATTGCCAACTTCTTGGATTTTTTGTCTTATAAAGGTACTTTTATATCCTTTTTCTATAAATCTTGTTCCCAGCATTTCGGCTTGTTGTTCATAATGCTTTTTGTTCATGCAATTTTGCCTTATTCTCATGAGTTGGCCTTTGGGAATGTTTACCAGCCAGGGCATGTGGTGGCAACTATTCAAAGGGAGATAGCTATTCCTATTGACAGGTTTAAAAAAGTTTTTGTTTTGAATAGACCCTGTTCTCGCCAAATTTTTTGTGTTCCAAACTGTATTTGAGACATTTTAATAAGAATTTTCTTTGTTGGCATTGGAGGTTTGCTCATCTCCTGAAGAGCCCATTTTGTAGCAGATATGGCTCCCTGATGATCTATGATAATATATAGACTGGCCACATGTACCTATAAAATTCTTATTAAAATGTCTCAAATACAGTTTGGAACGCAATTACTTTTGGTAAATTTCTGACTATTACAAACAACTACAAGTATGCCCCGAGCGTAGCAAATCTTTATATGGCACAATGGAAGGAGCCATTTATGAAAACCAACCTAATCAAATACTCTTTTATAAGAGATTTATTGAAGATATCATCATTATATGGGCTGGTGACAAGGACAGTCTGATAAAATTTGGAGATACACTTGCTCTCAACGATAAGAACATTGCCCTATCTTGGGAAATTAGTGAAGAAAAAATCACGTCTTAGATCTAGAAATTTGGAGAGAAAAGGGTCTATTCAAAACAAAAACTTTTTTTAAACCTGTCGATAGAAATATAGGGATGATCAAACTTTTCAAAAGTTCGGTTCGGCCAGAACATCCGAACTTCCCGAAAGTTCGGCCCGGATTTCAGAACCCCATTGAAGTCAATGGGACCCGAACTTCGGTAATCAAAAAACACCATTTTGAAGCCCTAAAACCCAATAAATGCCCCTAAAAAGTGCCTAGGGTTCTGGGTCATGCCCCAGGGACTATTAATCACACAAAAAAAGTTCTTAAAAATTGTCATTTTTGATAGAGAGCCAATTATTGAAAAAATAAAAAAAAAAAGATTTTTGGATTTTGACTTTGGATTTAGTGTCTGGGGGGGGGTCTAAAAAGTGTACCTGTGAAGTTTCAGCTCTGTAGCATGTCCAGAACCATAAAAAAAGATAGTTTGTATTATGTCACTTATAGAACAGGGATATGGCTCCGCTATTTTCACACCTTGCCGGTTTAGTATCAAGCGTTTTTTTGGGCATTTTTAGGGGGTTATTGGAGGCAGGCAATTAAATCAGAACTTCTGTGTAGGGGTATATATACACACATACTTATATGTTTATATACCCATTCACATATATAGGTGTGAAAGTAGCAGAACACTATACTTGCGCTAATGAAATAATTAACACCAATATGGCTCCGCTCCTATCACACCTATATATGTGTAAGTGTAAAATACATATAAGTGTGTGTGTGTGTGTGTATATATATATATATACTCCTATACAGAAGTTCAGATGTTTTGCCTGCCTCCAAAGACCCCCAAAAAATGCCCAAAAAAACGCCTGCTGCAAAAACACACCTGGGCGTTTTTTTTTTGGCGCAGGCATTTTTTGGGCATTTTTTTGGGTTCTTTGGAGGCAGGCAAAACATCTGAACTTCTGTATAGGGGTATATATATATACACACACACTTATATGTATTGTACACTTACACACATATAGGTGTGATAGGAGCGGAGCCATATTGGTGTTAATTATTTCATTAGCGCAAGCATAGTGTTCTGCTCCTTTCACACCTATATATGTGCAGGTGTATATATATACAGACATGTGTGTGTATATATACCCCTATACACATGTTCAGATGTCATGCCTGACTCCAAACATGTCCTCAAAAAATCCCTATGAACACCTGCAGCCAAAAAGCAGGCTGACCGGTGAGAAGCCATATCAGTGCTCTGAAAGTGACATAAGAGAAACGATCTTTTCTCTATAGCGGTCACCCTGATATGGAAGGGTTTTGTCAGTTAACCCTACACTACACTACGGTCCCCTTACACTTGACACTTTCCCTACAGAAACTGAATAATTAAAGCTAACTATAGTGAAAAATAGCACCCTAACTACACTAGATATCCCTTTCCTCACACTAAAAATTGCTAAATGACACTTTGAAGCAGAAGTAACAGAACTGCTTCCACTCTCTTCCATGTCCCTGTATAACAATGCTAGGAATTTGGCGGGGGCTATCTTATATACTGGGGGGCGTATTCACTAATGATTGGACTATGGACCCCCTAGTCACTCCAATCACATTCCTAGCATTCTCCTGCCCCCTCAATTGGCTTTTACTGATGGTTCTGGTCCAATCACGGGCTTTTAACCACTTTAGGTCTGCTTACGTTGATAGTACTGCGGCAGTGTGGCACGATCCCGTCTGGTCACGTAGATCTACGTCATGCGCAATCGTGGCTCCCAGAGCGCGCTCCCGCGCGCCGCGGGTCCCGATTTCGATCGCATTCGGTAGGGAACCGATCAATCACCAGATACTGACCAATGATTTTTGGTCAGTGTCTGGCGATCGGTCCCAACCAATGGCATTCTGTCCCCTGTCTGTGTAATGTAAACACAGGCAGGGGAAGTGATGTCACTGTCCCTCCTGGAGTCCTTTCGGTTCCAGGAGAAGACAGAGAGACATCAAAAACGTGAGTTCCACCAAGCAGCACACTGACACACCTCACATAGGCACATTTAACCCCTTGATCACCCCCTGATCACCCCCAAACCCCTCACAGTGAACACTATATACAGTGGTATACAGATATTTTACTGATCACTGTATAAGTGTCACTTGTGAGCCTAGTTTGCACCTGCGTTAGGCCCAAATAGGGTTAGGGCACCCGCCACCTATCCCCTAATAAAGTTTTAACCCCTTGATCAGCCCCAGTTAACCCCTTTACACCCTATTACTCTGTGCACTAAATACAGTATATAGGTAAATACTGATCACTGTATATAGTGTCACTAGTGACCCTAATTTGCGCTTGGGCTAAGCCCAGATAGGGTTAGGGCACCTGCCACCTATCCCCTAATAAGCTTTTAACCCCTTAATCTTCCCCAGTTAACCCCTTCACTCCCTATAACAGTACACTAATATATACAGTATATCAGATAACTACTGATCACTGTATTTAGTGTCACTTGTGACCCAAATTTGCGCTTGCGCTAAGCCCAAATAGGTTTAGGCCACCCGCCATCTATCCCCTATAAAGGTTTAACCCCTTGATCTCCCCCAGTTAACCCCTTCACTCCATATCACACAGTGCACTAATATATACAGTATATCAGATAACTACTGATCACTGTATTTAGTGTCACTTGTGACCCTAATTTGCGCTTGCGCTAGGCCCAAATAGGTTTAGGCCACCCGCCATCTATCCCCTATAAAGGTTTAACCCCTTGATCTCCCCCAGTTAACCCCTTCACTGCCCTTTCACAGTGTTCACTATATACAGTGATTACCGATCACTGTATTAGCGTCACGGGTGACACAACTTAGGCTAGTTGTGTCAGGGTCCCACTTCACCACCGTTACTTAGCGTCAGTTAGAGTCAAGTACACTAACACACATACACACACCTCCATTACCAGTATAGTGTTTGAACAGATCAATATCTGATCTGATCAGAACTATACTAGCGTCCCCATAATTTAGTGTTCCCCAAACGCAGTGTTTGCACAATCAGCACTGATTCCTGCTAGCACCTACGTTTAGCCCCCTTGCCCAGACCACCTTACCCAGGCAAGTGTAGTAATCAATAGATTACTGACACTTCCAAAAAACACAAATCACACAAAACTGCTGCGTTAGCAGAGTCAGGCCTGATCTCTGCTAGCACTAGCAGTTTTTTTTTGTAGCGACCAAATAGTCCTCGACAACCAGGTGCTTTTATTACCTAGTAGTCGCACTACTGTACCGGTAAATTTAGTTACTAAAATGACAAAACATTGGTACAGTGGTGAAGAGGTCTACAGTATAATGGCCATGTCAGGTGAGAGCGATGGGGAAGATTCACTGGCAGAATCAGGGTCAATATACGAACCAGATGACAGCAGCGGCTCCCTGACAGATAGCTCCGACGACAGAGGGGTCCCTGCTAGGGTCAGGCGTACCCGACCCCATTCTGGAGTTGCTGACTTGCAAGAACCGGGAGTTTCTCGTATGCAGCAGAGTGCCAGTACTAGTGCCGCTCACACTTCTCGTGATCTGGCAAGCACGAGCGGCCTAGTACATCCTGGACCTTCAACCAGCACTGCAGTATCACCTGGTGACGTGGTGAGTCACCTAAGTGCAGTTGAAGCTGGTGCGGTGGCTAGCACGAGTTGTGGCCCGCAGCCACCGCGTATCCGAAGACAGGTCCGTAGAGCCCATAGTGTCCTCCCTGAAGCGCTGGCATATCCTAATTGGCAGCCCACAGATTCCACAGCGCCAGTACTTCCCCCATTCACCGCCCAACCCGGAATCCAAGTGGAAACAGCTGGTTTTAATCCCATAAACTTTTTTGAGCTGTTTTTCACTGAAGATCTTTTCAGATCTATTGTGGACCAATCAAATTTGTACGCTCAACAATTCATCGCCGCCAACCCAAATTCACCCCTTGCCAGACCATTTGCCTGGAATCCTATTACAATTCAGGAGTTTCAAACCTTTCTGGGCCTCTCCTTCAACACGGGCATTAAAAAAAGAATGAATTGCGGTTATATTGGTCCACTGACGCAATTCATCAAATGTACGTGTTCTCTGCTGCTATGTACAGGATTCGATACGAACAAATATTTCGGTTCATGCATTTCAACGACAATGAACTCTGTCGTCCTCGGGGAGACCCTGCATATGATCGGCTCCACAAAATTCAGCCTCTCGTAGACCACTTCAATCAGCGGTTCGCAGCCTTGTTTACCCCCCAACAAGATGTCTGCGTTGACGAGTCCCTGATTAAGTTTACTGGTCGCCTTGCTATCAAACAGTACCTCCCCAGCAAGCGTGCCAGATACGGGGTCAAGTTGTATAAGCTGTGTGACAGGGCCACAGGCTATACAGTTAATTTCCGTGTCTACGAGGGAAAAGATAGCACTGTGGAGCCCCCCGACTGCCCAGGCTACATAGGGAGCAGCGGCAAGATAGTTTGGGACTTGGTGTCATCCTTATTCGGAAAGGGGTACCACTTGTACGTGGACAACTTCTATACAAGCGTGCCACTTTTTAGACACCTCTTTCAATTTCAAATTGGCGCTTGTGGCACCGTGCAATCTAATCGCCGGGGCTTCCCCCAACGGCTAGTAAATGCCCCACTTAGCTCGGGGGAGAGAGCCTGCTTGAGGTGCGAGGAATTGCTTGCAGTGAAGTGGAGGGACAAACGAAACGTTTACGTGCTGTCCTCCATTCACTCAGACACGGCAGTCCAAATTACTACGGTCTCCGGTGTTGTTGTTGAGAAGTCCCTCTGTGTCCACGACTATAACCGTAAAATGGGAGGGGTGGACTTCAACGACCATATGATGGGACCGTACTTAATTGCCCATAAGGCCAGACGCTGGTACAAAAAAGTGTCTGTATACCTATTTTAATTGGCTGTTTACAACGCTTTTGTCTTATACAAAGCGTCTGCCGGAACATTATCCTTCTTTCAATTCCAAGAAGAGATAATCAGAGCCTTTCTGTATCCAGCTGGTGCTCCTGCCCCAATTCCCCAACCAGATGCAGTGAGCCGGCTGCATGAGAGGCATTTTCCGGAATTCCTCCCGAGTACCCCTACCAAACGATACCCCCAAAAAAGATGCCGTGTCTGCAGCAAGCGCGGATTTAGGCGTGACACCCGGAATTATTGTCCCAACTGTCCTGACCAACCTGGTCTTTGCAAACGGTGACTATTTCCGTCGCTACCACACATTAGTGGATTATTAGCGTAGGGTACAGCACGGCACAGTTTAGGGCACATTTACACAGGGTCTCAAAAGATGTTCGATGGCTATCGTCATTTTGAGAGACCCGAACCTGGAACCTGGAACTCGACGTTTGAAGAAAAAAAAAAATACATAAAAGCCAAAAATAGTTGTCGTCTCAGTCATTTTTTATGTTTTTCTACACTTCCTACTGTACTTTTAATGTCCTTTGTTTGTTTTTTCATTCTTTTGTGACCTGTTTCTCTTGCTGGTTCTCGTCGGCTACCACGACATTGATTTTATATATTCTGACACAAACAGCGTTTGCGCTCAGCATATATGGATACCTTTGCTGGTAGCAGCTGTGGTGATTTTCTGATTTCAGCACTGCAGTTAAAATCCTATTTTGGTATACGTGGATAGTGTCGTGTATACCCATCATTAAATTCAGTGGGTGGTTGTTTGGGCGGTTAATGATGAGTAATACTACGCATTATTCCTGTGCTGATTTCTGATAGGTTCTCTTTTTTTTCGTTCAGCCCACAGGCTGCATGAAAAAAAAAAAAAACCTATATGCCAAACAAGGACCAGCAATGTATTGGTACTTTGCTGGACTTTGAGTGGTTATACCAGGATGATGCCTGCAGATTTAGGCATCATCTTGGTATCGTTTTTTACTGCCAGCGGTCGGCTTACATGTAAAAGCAATCCTAGCAGGTAATTGGCCACTAGACTGCTTTTACATACAGTGGGAGGGGACTCCCCCCCCCCACCGCCGCCTTCCGCAGCCTTCCGTGGTTTTTCTCGGGCTCTCCTGTCCCACCGGTTAACCTGAGAGTGCAGCCGGTGGTTCAATTATCTAACCATAGAGCTGATTGGAGACGAGAATGGCTCCAATCATCTCTATGGCCTAAGATATCGGAAGCTACGAGCAATTCATGACTTCTGTTTCGCCAGAAATAAACAGCGCCATTGGGAAATTGGAAAAGTATTTTATCACACCAATTTTGGTGTGGTAAGATGCGTTAAGGTCAGAGGAAAGATCTAGAGTCTAAAAGACCCCAATTTTTTTTAAAAAGAGTACCTGTCACTACAGATTGCTATCATATGGGAAATTTAAATTCACAGTGATAACAATAAAAATGATAAAAAAAAAAAAATGAAAGAAAAGGTGTCAAAATAACATAGAAAAGCAAATAAAAAAAATAAATAAAAAAAAATCAAGCCCCCCTGTCCCCCCTGTGCTTGCGCGCAAATGCGCACACAAGCGTTGGTCTAGTGTCATATGTAAACTGCAATTGCACCATGCATGTGAGGTATTGCCGCGAACGCCAGGTCGAGGGCAGTAATTCTTGCAGTAGACCTCCTATGTAAGTCCAAAGTGGTAACCTGTAAAGACTTTTAAAGGCTTTTAAAACCGTAGGTAGTCTGTTGCCACGGCACGGGCATGTGCAATTTATAAAGAATGTCATGTTAGGTGTCTATGTACTCGGCATAAGATAATCTTTTAAATTTTACCAAACAATTTGGAATTATATAGTGTATTTCTGCATTAAATATAAAAAAAGTGTTTTTTTTACGCAAAAATTGCGTTTGGAAAATGTGTGCGCAAATACAGTGTGACAAAAAAAAATTGCAACATCCACCATTTTGTTCTGTAGGGCCTCTGCTTTAAAAAAATATATAATGTTTGGGGGTTCAAAGTAATTTTCTTGTAAAAAAAAAATATTTTTTCATGTAAACAAAAAGTCACAGAAAAGGCTTGGTTTTCAAGTGGTTAGAAGAGTGGGTGATGTGTTGCTAAAATTGAGCATAAAATGCCAGGACTGTTCAAACACCCCCCAAATGACCCCTTTTTGGAAAGTAGACACCCAAAGCTATTTGCTGAGAGGCATATTGAGTCCATGGAGTATTTTATATTTTGCCCTAAGTTTCAGGAATATGACAATTTGTTTTTGTTTTTTTTGTTTTTTACACAAAGTTGTCAGCAAATGATATAATGCTCACACATGCCATGGGTATATGTGAAATGACACCCCAAAATACATTCTGCTGCTTCTCCTGAGTACAGGGATACCCCATGTGTGAGACTTTTTGGCAGTCTAGCCGCGTACAGGACCCGGAAAACCAATCCGCACCTTCTGGCTTTCTAAGGGCGTAAATTGTTGATCTCACTCCTTACTACCTATCACACTTTTGAAGGCCATGAAATGCCAAGATAGCACAAAACCCCCCCAAATGACCCCATTTTGCAAAGTAGACACTCCAAGCTATTAGCTGAGAGGCATGATGAGTCCATGGAATAGTTTATATTTTGCCACAAGTTTCGGGAAAATTATTATTATTTTTTTTTTGTTTTTTTACACAAAGTTGTCAGTAAATGATATAATGCTTACACATGCCATGGGTATATGTGAAATGACACCCCAAAATACATTCTGCTGCTTCTTCGTAGTACAGGGATACCCCATGTGTGAGACTTTTTGGCAGTCTAGCCGCGTACAGGACCCGGAAAACCACTCCCCACCTTCAGGCTTTCTAAGGGCGTAAATTGTTGATCTCACTCCTTACTACCTATCACACTTTTGAAGGCCATGAAATGCCAAGATAGCACAAAACCCCCCCAAAATTACCCAATTTTGCAAAGTAGACACTCCAAGCTATTAGCTGAGAGGCATGATGAGTCCATGGCATAGTTTATATTTTGCCACAAGTTTCGGGAAAATTATAATTTTTTGTTTTTTTTTTGTTTTTTTACACAAAGTTGTCAGTAAATGATATAATGCTCACACATGCCATGGGTATATGTGAAATGACACCCCAAAATACATTCTGCTGCTTCTCCTGAGTACAGGAATACCCCATGTGTGAGACTTTTTGGCAGTCTAACCGCGTACAGGACCCGGAAAACCACTCCCCACCTTCAGGCTTTCTAAGGGCATAAATTGTTGATCTCACTCCTTACTACCTATCACACTTTTGAAGGCCATGAAATGCCAAGATGGCACAAAACCCCCCCCCAAATGACCCCATTTTGCAAAGTAGACACTCCAATCTATTTGCTGAGAGGCATTGTGAGTATTTTGCAGCTCTCATTTTTTTTGGAAAATGAAGAAAAACCAGGAAAATGCATTTTTTTCCTCTTTTTTCAATTTCCAAAACTTTGTGACAAAAAGTGAGATCTGAAAAACACCCAACATGCCTCTCTACAAATAGCTTAGGGTGTCTACTTTCTGAAAAGGGGTAATGGGGGGGGGGGGGGTGTTGTGCTGTCTTGGCATTTTATGGCCTCCGAATCTGTGATAGGTAGTCAGGAGTGAAATCAACAATTTACGCCCTTGGAAAGCCTGAAAGTGGTGATTGATTTTCGGGGGCCTGCCTGTACTCGGCTAGACTGCAAAAAAGTCTCACACATGGGGTATCCCTGTACTCAGGAGAAGCAGCAGAATGTATTTTGGGGTGTCATTTCACATATACCCATGGCATGTGTGAGAAATATATCATTTAGTGACAACTTTGTGTAAAAAAATAAAAATAAAAATAATATATTTCCCGGAACTTGTGGCAAAATATAAAATATTCCATGGACTCACCATGCCTCTCAGAAAATAGCTTGGGGTGTCTACTTTGCAAAATGGGGTCATTTGGGGGGGCTTTGTGCTATCTTGAAATTTCAGGGCCTCCGAAACTGTGATGGGTAGTGAGGAGTAAAATCAAAAATTTACGCCATTAGAAAACCTAAAGATGGGGATTGATTATCGTGGTCCCGTACACAGCTAGGCTCCCAAAAAGTCTCACACATGGGGTATCCCCATACTCAGGAGAAGCGGCAGAATGTATTTTGGGGTGTCAGTAGACATATACCCATGTCATGTGTGAGAAATGTATCTTTTAGTGACAACTTTATGTTAAAAAATAAAAATAAAAAAATAAATTGTAATTTTCCCAAAACTTGTGGCAAAATATAAAATATTCCATGGATTTACCATGCCTCACAGCAAACAGCTTGGGGTGTCTACTTTCCAAAATGGGGTCATTTGGGGGGGGTTTAGTGGTATCTTGACATTTCAGGGCCTCCTAAACCGTTATAGGTAGTGAGAAAATGCAATGAAAAATGTACGCCCTTTGAAATTCTGATGGTGGTGATTGGTTTTCGAGGTCCCGTACACAGCTAGGCTCCCAAAAAGTCTCACATATGTGGTATCCCTGTACTCAGGAGAAGCAGCAGAATATTTATTTGGGGTGTAATTACACATATACCCATGGCATGTGTGAGCAATATATAATTTCAATGACAACTTTGTGTAAAAAAAAAAAAAAATTTTTTTCAAACACCTGTGACAAAAAAATGAAATATTCAATGAGCTCAACATGCCTCTCAGAACATTCCTTAGGATGTCTACTTTCTAAAAAGTGGTAATTTGGGGGGGTCTTGTACTGCCCTGCCATTTTAGCACTTCATGAAATGAGCTAGGCAGTCAGAAATTAAAGCTGTGTAAATTTCAGTATTTACACCATAGTTTGTAGACGCTATAACTTTTGCGCAAACTGATAAAAATAAGTTCATTGAATTTTTTTTTTGTCAAAGACATGTAGCTAAATATATTTTGGCCAAAAAAAATGACATAAATTGAGTATATTGGATATTTTTTAAAAGACAAAGTTGAAAATGTCATTTTTTTTGCAAAATTTTCACTCTTTTTTTATTAATATCGCCAAAAATAAAAGTCACACAGGTGATCAAAAGAAAGAAAGCTTTGTTTGTGGGAAAAAAAGGACGTAAATTTAGTTTTTGTACCACATTGCATGACCGCACCATTGTCAGTTAAAGTTGCACAGTGCCGAAGCACAAAAAGTGGCCCAGACGTAAGACAGCAAAATGCTCTAGTGGTAAAGTGGTTAAAGCCCATTTCCTGAACCATTGCATTTTGGTCGGTTCTGGTTGCCGAATTCCGAACTTTTTCAGCAAAAAGTTCTAAATTCGGCCGAACCTCGAACAGCCAATGTTCGGGTCGAACCGATGGTCGACCCGAACCGTTCAATCATCGCTAATAGCTATCTCCCTATAAATAGTTGCCACCACATGCCCTGGCTGGTAAAAGGCAAACTCATGGGAATTAGGTGAAATTGCACGAACAAAAAGGATTATGAACAACAAGCTGAAATGCTCGGAGCAAGATTTATAGAAAAAGGATATAAAAGTACCTTTATAAGACAAAAAATCCAAGAAGTTGGCAATATGGAAAGAGAGAACCTTATAGAAAATGTGAATGCAAGAAATAAACATGAGTCATCTTATCAAAATCCCTCCCTAATCTTTGATTTCAATGTTCAACTTAAGAAAGCATTGGAAAGTTCTACTAGTGAATAGAACTCTTGCGGAATTCCTACCCCAACATCCGAGATTCATATACAAGAGAGCGTCCAGTGTCCACTCTCCACGATATTGTAGCAAAAAATGTAGTGGATCAACCTAAGAAAAGTCATTTCTGTTTTTTTTTTTGAAGGAAAGGGCTTTTATCCATGTAAAAATTGTTTTGCTTGCAAACATACATCATTAACCAAAAAGAAAAAAGAAGATTTTAGATCTACAAGCACGGGGAAGGTTTACAAAATTAAAGATTTTATATTCTGCAGAACAGAGGGGGCTGTTTACATTCTTGAATGTTCTTCCCATTTCCAATATGAAGTAGAACTAAGAGGCCCCTCTGGAAACGCTTGAGAGAGCGTGTACAGAACATACAAAAAGGCTTTGTTAAGCACAGTGTTTCCAAACACTACGCTGAGGTACATTACAAAGATCCCTCATCCTTGCAATTTTGGGGTGTTGAAAAATATAAATCACACTGGAGGGGGAGCAATAAAATTAAAACTCTAAGTCAAGCTGAGTCCTGCTGGATCTTTGAAATACAAACATTCACACCCCTGGGACTCATCATACATATATATTATATCAAATATTACATATATGAAATTTTAGTGTATATTTTTATATTGGTATGTTTTTTGAGACTATATATTTATCTGTTATCTGGCATGACCATCTCATTATGCATATTTGTGTTTTATCTTTGATTGTGCATATGACATAATATATTTATTTACTTTATCTGTGCAAATATTAATGGTTAGAACTTTTAATTAGTCCATTTAGCTGTATCAGGTTCAGCTGTATATGGTTCCTTTGGGCATTCAGTTTATATACAGCATTGCAATAGTTAACTGAGTCATGTTGTTTCCCATCAATACGGTTCCCTTGGCAACCGTTCTGCTTTATATCCCGGCGAATGTCACTCTGCGGCTTACCCTTGTGAAAGTCATGTGTGGTCAGTGATGCAACACACCGGGAGGAGCTGGGTGACATCACTTCCGGTCTACGGCTGTGACAGGAAGCTTCGGATTTACCGCTATTGTGGCAACTCTTTGTGTTATCTTAACTGTAAGTCTTGCTATTGCTTTTTAATAAAATGTTCTAAATACTACACCATGAAGTTCTTTCCTATTATGTCCCTGTATAAGGGGGAGATCTAAGAAGATTGCCCTATCAGTGTATGGGAGAGCGATGTGGTACAACTCACCAGCTGGTCTATCTTTGTGAGTGGGGATACTGACTAGTGGTCCTGACTAGTCCCTGCTTGGAGAAAGGCCCAGGGACAAGCCATTTAAAAAACAATGCTCATATGAGTCAATTTGGAGGTAAGCGACCATTGCACTCAGTGTTGGATAGTGGTTTAGTGGATAGTGGTTTCTGGGATTTGCTCACATTGGTGACACATTTTTTGGCAACTGAAGATATATATCACGCAGCCGAAGTGCTTTATCCATTAATTTTGCCCCTTGCACATGGACACTTTTTTTTGATGAACTTTTACTCACCATTGGTGCAATATATTATTATATTTTGATATTGTTGGTTTTTCATCGTGAGCACATTTATTCATCAATTTTTCCACTGTGCAGATTGGACATTTGGTCATCTTGTTATATTTGCACTATACCATAGTCACTTTCTCTATGTGATTTATTGTTATTTTTTCATTTATTTTTATATTCATTTGTGCTTTTGTTATATGCTCAGTGATTATTATACACCTTTATTTGAGTGTTATTTTTCACTTTATCACCAGTGAGTTTTTACTCACTGAGAAATCAGTGATTTCTCTTACTCTTACTGTTCTTTCACTGTATTTATAGCACATGAATGTCACAGTCCTTGGACCCACAAAATATGCTTTAGTTGTTGTGCCACAAATGAGTCTAACAAACACGTGCAAACCTCAGTATACTCATTTTTTTTTTTTCAAAAATGACATTCTTCCATTACATATGTTTTTTTTTTTTACACACAGCTTATCTTAACCACTTCTGGACTGAAAGGTTTTACCCCCTTAATGACCAGTCCATTTTTTACAATTTGGCACTGTGTGATTTTAACTGGTAATTGCACGGTCATGTAATGCTGTACCCAAACAAAATGTATGTCCTTTTTTCCCCACAATTAGAGCTTTCTTTTTATGGTATTTTATCACCTCTGCGGTTTTTATTTTTTGCGAAATAAATCAACATCCGAACATTTTGAGAAAAAAAATGACATTTTCTACTTTTTCTTATCAAAATATCCAAGAAACTCAATTTTTGTCATACATTTAGGCCAAAATATATCTAGCTACATGTCTTTGATAAAAAAAAAAATCTCAATAGGCGTATATTTATTGATTTGCGCACAAGTTATTGCGTCTACAAACTATGGTGTATACTAGAATTTACGCAGCTTTTACTTTCTGACCGCCTATCTCATTTCTTGAAGTGCTAAAATGGCAGGGCAGTATAAATCCCCCAAATTACCCCTTTTTGGAAAGTAGACACCCCAAGGAATTTCCTGAAAGGCATGTTGAGCCCATTGAATATTTAATTTTATTGTCACAGGTGTTTGAAAAATGACAAAAAAATAATAATTTTTTTTACAGAAGGTTGTCATTGAAATGGTATATTGCTTACGCTTGCCATGGGTATATGTGGAATTACAGCCCAAAATACATTATGCTGCTTCTCCTGAGTATGGGAATACCACATGTGTGAGACTTTTTTGCAGTCTGGGCGCATATAGGACCCCGAAAACAAATTACTGCCTTCAGGCTTTCTAAGGGCATAAATTGTTGATTTCACTCCTCACTACCTATCACACTTTTGGAGGCCATGAAATGCCAAGAAAGCACACCCCCCCCCCCCTTATCTTTCTTATCTTTCTTCATTTTCCAAAACAAATGAGAGCTGTAAAATACTCTCCATGCCTCTTAGCAAATACCTTGGGGTGTCTACTTTCTTAAAAGGGGTCATTTGAGGGAGGGGGGGGGGGGGTTGTGCTATCTTGACATTTCATGGCCTCTGTGATAGGTAGTGAGGAGTGAAATGAACAATTTACGCCCTTAGAAAGCCTGAAGGCAGTGATTGGTTTTCGGCGTCCTGTATGTTGCTAGACTGCCAAAAAGTCTCACATGGGGTAAACCCATACTCAGGAGAAGCAGCAGAATGTATTTTGGGGTGTCATTTCACATATAGCTATGGAATGTTTGAGCAATATATCATTTAACCACTTCTGGACCGGAAGGATTTGCCCCCTTAATGACCAGGCCATATTTTGCGATTCGGCACTGGGTTAATTTAACGGGCAATTGCGCGGTCATGCGATGCTGTACCTAAATAAAATTGATGTCCTTTTTTTCCCACTAATAGAGCTTTCTTTTGGTGGTATTTGATCACCTGTGCAATTTTTGTTTTTTGCACTATAAACAAAAAAAGAGCTACAATTCTGAAAAAAAAAACAATATTTTTCACATTCTGATATACAGTATAACATTCCCAAAAATATTTAAAAATCAAAATGTTTTAACATTTGAGGCCAATTTGTTTTCTGCTACATATTTTTGGTAAAAAAAATCACAGTAAGTTTGATTTTGATTGGTTTGCGCAAAAGTTATCGTGCCTACTAACTACGGGAAAGATTTATGTCATTTTTATTGTTTGCTTTTTTACTAGTAATGGCGGCGATCTGCGATTTTTTGCAAGACTGTGACATTGCGGCGGACAGATCGGACCCCTAACTGACATTTTTTACACAATTTTTGGGGGATCAGTGACATTACTACAGTAATCAGTTCTAAAAATATGCACTGTTACAGTAATAATGACACTGGCAGGGAAGGGGTTAACATTGTGGGTGATCAAGGGGTTAAATGTGAGCCTAGGGGAGTGTTTCTAACTGTGGGGGGGGGCGGGGTTTGTTAAATGACCATAGAGACCTGCAATCCTATATAGAAGGATCACAGGGGCCCTATGATCATTCCAGGGAGAAGAACAGTCAGCTGTGTTTACAACAGCGGGGAACGATCGCAGGTGTCAGGCAGCAATCGGAGCCACTTGCCCGTGCATCAGCTTCCCTGCAATGAGGGGGTGCGGAAGCACGCCGGCGGTGGCGGGCAATCGCCCCCTTGCTCCCTGCACACGACCGACGTATATCTACGGCGGTTTGTGCAGAAGCGGCTGCCTGCCACAGTAAAACTGTGGTGGGCGGTTGTAAAGCGGTTAAGTGCCAACTTTATGTGAAAAAAAAACTTTTTTGCAATTTTCCCAAAACTTGTGGCAAAATATAAAATATTCCATTAACTCAACATGCATCTCAGCAAATAGCTTGGAGTGTTTACGTTCCAAAATGGGGTTATTTGGGGGGGTTTTGTGCTATCGTGACATTTCAGAGCATCTGAAACTGTGATAGGTAGTGAGGAAGTAGAATAAGTAATTTATGCCCCTTGAAAACCTGAAGGCTGTGATTGGTTTTCGGGGCCCTGTACAAAGTTAAGCTCCCAAAAAGTCTAACACCTGTGGTATCCCTGTACTCAGGAGAAGCAGCAGAATGTATTTTGGGGTGTCATTCCACATATACCCTTGACATGTATTAGCAATATATCATTTAGTGACAACTTTGTGTAAAAAAAAATTGTCATTTTCTTGAAACTTGTGGCAAAATATAAAATATTCCATGGACTCAACATGCCTCTCAGCAAATAGCTTGGGGTGTCTACTTTCTAAAAAGGGGTCATTTGGGGGGTGTGTTTGAACTGTCCTGGCATTTTATGCCCAATATTAGAAGCCTATGCCACACATCTCCCACTCGTCTAAACACTTGAAGACCAAGCCTGACATTTTCAAAATGCAATTTTTTGGGGGAAAAAACACATTTTTTTAAACTTAATGCAGAAATACACTATATATTGCCCAATTATTTGGTAGAATGTAAAAGAGGATCTTATACCGAGTACATAGTTAAAATTACATGCTTTAAAATTGCGCACGCCCCTGCAGCAGCAACAATGTACATTTTTAAAAGCCTTTACAGGTTACCACTTTAGATTAAGAGAGGAGGTCTACTGCAAGATTTACTACCCTCGATCTGAGGTTTTCAGCGATACCTCACATGCATGCTGCAATTGCTGTTTACATATGACACCAGACCGATGCTTGTGTTCGCTTTTGCCCTCGAACAGGGGTGCTTGAATTTTTTTTTTTTTATTAATGTTTTTTTTTGCTTTTTTATTTTATTTTGACACCTTCCCTTTCATTTTTTTATTCACTTTTATTGTTAACACAGGGTCACCATCACCTGTTCAATACTGGCTGGAGAGGCAGGGTCTCTTTGTGGAAGCATGGTGGGTGCCAGAGATAGCACAGTAGCTTTTGCAGCAAAGGGCTCGGCAGAAGGAGCGGGCGCCATGTTGGCTGCAGCTTGTTCTGTGTCCGCTGTGTCCAAACGGGGAGTGGGTGCCACTCGACCCACTGTTCGCGCCACAAAGTAATCCATAAAGGTTCCCCAGGCAGGTGGGAGGGGGGCTAGCGGAGGCGGGTACCTCAGGAGCTATGTGGTCTGTAAGCAGGTTTTATGGAGGAGCGTGCCAGAAGCAGAAGCCTTAATGAGAGTTTGATAGACACTGCAGTGGCAGGATGGCAGAACAGTTTTAAGTAAAAACGGAGACAGCCACATTCAACTATTGGTCTATTTAATTCTGCCAGCGGGTCTATTACCATTTGATGGAAAAGCATGTACTGCTGGTAAAGCTACCTGAAACATAACATTTTTCAAACTGAAATTAATTAATTTAGGGTGCTGCCACTGCATGTAATGCAAATCAATTGGTAACCTCTTTATGCTGGACTCACACGTATATGTGGCATCACGGAAGTGGGTCTTCTTCTGAGGTGCCGCATTTATGTTCTTGGTGTTTGTAATGGAGGCATCCTCTATAGTGTGCTTCCAGCTGGGAGCTGGTAGGGTCAGCTCTGGATCACATAAAGGCTGTGATAGCCTACATTTGGCTATCACAGTAAACACTTATTAAAATCTACCCCTGTACTGTTTTTCTCTTCAGAATGGATATTTCTCTCCTAGTCAGAGGAGAAGAGTTTAAACAAGAAAAAATGTGTAAAAAAAAATTAATAAATAAATAAATGAAAGATAAAATGCCTAGATTAAGGCTTGATCTAGTTTAGTGTCAGGATCCAGGTCAAAGGTCAGGCAGGGTCAAAGATTCCAATCAGATTGAAAAGTTGTGATTGGTGTGTTGTAAAAAAAAATCAGGAGATATCCATTACTAGTTATCACCAAATTAAGGCTCACTTTGTCCCGGTAGAGTTTTCTAGATACACTAAGTAGTTGAGATGATATGTACAGTTTTACTAACACATGACAAAGTTACAAAGCTGGGTTTCAGGCGTTAAGATACAGTGGGTATGGAAAGTATTCAGACCCCCTTAAATTTTTCACTCTTTGTTATATTGCAGCCATTTGCTAAAATCATTCTTAAGTTCATTCTTCTTCCTCATGAATGTACACATAGCACCCCATACTGACAGAAAAACACAGAATTGTTGACATTGTTGCAGATTTATTAAAAAAGAAAAACTGAAATATCACATGGTCCTAAGTATTCAGACCCTTTGCTCAGTATTTAGTAGAAGCCCCCTTTTGATCTAATACAGCCAGGAGTCTTTTTGGGAAAGATGCAACAAGTCTTTCACACCTGGATTTGGGGATCCTCTGCCATTCCTCCTTGCAGATCCTCTCCAGTTCTGTCAGGTTGGATGGTAAACGTTGGTGGACAGCCATTTTTAGGTCTCTCCAGAGATGCTAAATTGGGTTTAAGTCAGGGCTCTGGCTGGGCCATTCAAGAACAGTCACGGAGTTGTTGTGAAGCCACTCCTTCATTATTTTAGCTGTGTGCTTAGGGTCATTGTCTTGTTGGAAGGTAAACCTTCGGCCCAGTCTGAGGTCCAGAGCACTCTGGAGAAGGTTTTTGTCCAGGATATCCCTGTACTTGGCCGCATTCATCTTTCCCTCGATTGCAACCAGTCGTCCTGTCCCTGCAGCTGAAAAACACCCCCACAGCATGATGCTGCCACCACCATGCTTCACTGTTGGGACTGTATTGGACAGGTGATGAGCAGTGCCTGGTTTTGTCCACACATACCGCTTAGAATTAAGGCCAAAAAGTTCTATTTTGGTCTCATCAGACCAGAGAATCTTATTTCCTGACAGACTCCATGGCAGCATACGTTCGGGTAGGCTCCGCCTCCTCTCCTACCTCATAGGACCCCACTCCCATAAATCTTTGCTCCCTTTCAGCATCAGTGTTCTTTTTTCGTCCTCCTCATACATATGTCTGATGTTCCTACTATCTGGTCCTGTATATCGGTGGCAGAGTTTTGGAGTCTCCGATAAGCCCTGGCTCTTAGCGGGGTATGGAGGGGGCAATGGAAGAGACCCTCAGCTGGAGCTATGTGGTTTGGCCGAGAGAGCCCTGCTGCTGCGGGTGGCCCTTTATTGCCTGAAGGCACAAGCCGGTGTTGCATCTCCTGGACTCGGTTATGCTATCGGAGGGTGGTAAGCCCTTATATGGGACCATTTCTTTTTCCTAATTTTTATGCTTATCTTTCGTTTATAGTGCCTTTTTTGTCTATGCTCGTGTCTAGGGTGTTTTCTGTCAGTTATTGCCCAGGTTTCGCTAGTTCTGTGGCTTAGTACTTACTTATGGTGCTTCTTGGCCGCCGCCATGGTCTTTGCCGCTACTTCCGGGTTGTTCGGCGCTTCTGGGCATGCGCAGTACGCTCCGAGTATCGGAGTCGTCACGCATGCGCAGTGGTGCGGTCTGACGTCACACGCGGTTGCGCAATACGGCGTGTCACGGCCCGGCGGTCTATTTAAACTTAGGATTAGACCGGAGCTGGCGGGAAGGTCGGCATATTGGTAGCCTCCCCGAGACTCCGGTCCTGTGGTTAAGGTAAGAAGATTCCTTCCCCTGGGGGTCTTGCTTTTTGGGTAAATGGGTCTGATGGTTATGTCCTCTTCCTATTAGGATTCCTATCCCTAACTAGTGCACCATTGAGTTTACTCGAGCAATGGACTCATCGCCGCCCCCTAGTGGCCAGCCTGCTCTTTCTAGGTATGTGCTGGTTTTAACAGTTTTAATGCCCTGTTTCTCTTTCATCTTTCTTATGGCTTGTTGTATATGTCTGTCTCAGCTCTCTTAGGTCTGATCAACAGCCCCGCACACGCAGCGAAGACAGTCATGCAAATACGCAACACCAGCGCTCCTCATCTAAGTCTAAGCGCAGCTCCTCCCACAGCAGGGGACGTGAGCACCAATCCTCCTCGCACCATGGCAGCTCAGAACGCCCGCAGGGGAAAAAATGCTGGGGTTGCCGTACCCTGATACCAGACGGTTCCTCTTTGTGCAAACCCTGTTATACCCAAGCTACGGGTGAAAGGGAAAAAACGGACAAACATATTGAGGAGGTGGTACGCAGAGTTTTAAAGGACTCTCTTGCTGAATTGCATAAGCCAAGCACTTCTGCAGGTCCGTCACGCTCTCCTGACAGAGATTTGTCGGTTCAGGATCCGTTTGAGTCCTCCCAACCCAGCCATACATCCATCCTCCCGTCTGAGTCCGATTCCGATTCGGATGACTCCGGTACTGGATTTGAATTTTCCCTCGTGTCTCCGTTAGTTAAAGCGGTGAGAGAGGCCCTTGACTGGGAGGATCCTGCTGTCTCTTCTCCTAAGCAGAAGAAATATTTCAAGCAGTTATGCAAAGAGCGTTTAAATTTCCCATTTCTAGAGGAACTGGGAGACATAATGTCGGAAGAATGCAGCAAAGTGGAAAGGAAAAATTCCATGACCACTAAAGTAGCGAAGCTCTATCCTTTTAAACAGGAAAAGGTGAAATATTTGGAGTCATCTCCTAGTGTGGATGCAGCAGTGATGCGTCTGGCGAAACACGTCACTCTCCCAATGGAGGATACAGCATCATTTAGAGATCCTTTGGATCGGAGGATTGACGCTGATCTTAAGCGAGCATACCTATCGGCCGGCATGGCCTGTAAGCCAGCAATGGCTTTGGCTACAATTTCCAAGGCCATGGAGGTTTGGGTTAATGCCCTCGAAGATACTCTTGGAGGAGTTTCGGAGGAAGTGCTCCAAAGTTCTCCTATACAGGAGCTGAAGATGGCCGCGGGCTTCTTGGGGGAGGCTTCCTTGGATACTATTCGCCTTTTGGCCCGGGTTATGCTGGCCTCTGTTACGGCCAAACGTGCCCTTTGGCTTCGGCCCTGGGTTGCCGATGCTGCCTCTAAACAGGCTTGGTGTAGGATTCCCTTTGAGGGTTCTTCCCTCTTTGGGAATAAACTAGATGCAGCCATAACCCGGGCCACGGGTGGAAAATCTGGGTTCCTTCCCCAGGACAAACGCCCAAGCAATCAGAAGCGCTCTTTCCCAAGGAGGCAAAACGCTAATCGTTCTAGGGAAGCGCGCAGCTACAAACCAGAAAAATCCTATGGGAGAAGCTGGAAGTCAAGACAGTCCTCCTTTCAGAAAGGCCACAAGGGCTCTTCGTCCGGTGACCGGGAGGCCACCAAATCCTTTTGAGGTTGGTCCCGTCCAGTCTGTTCCGGTAGGGGCCAGGTTGCTCCAATTTCGGGACGTCTGGGCGGCCTCGATCCAGGATCCCTGGGTTCTGAATGTTGTGTCGCAAGGGCACTCTTGTACGTTCAACAACGTTCCCAAACCCAGGTTCATCGCAACTTCCCCTCCTCCTGCAGCAGAAAAGAAGAAGGTTCTTCTCAGTTATGTAGATACCCTACTGGATCAACGAGCTGTCGTACTAGTTCCCGAAGAGGAAAGGGGTCAAGGAGTATATTCGCCTCTTTTTCTTGTCCAGAAAAAGAACGGCACTTGGCGCCCGGTAATAGATCTAACTTATCTCAACAGATCTATACGTTGAGAGAGATTCAAGATGGAGTCCCTAATTACAATACAGCACTCGGTTCTCCCAGGAGATTGGTTGGCATCAATAGACCTAAAAGATGCGTACTTCCACGCAGTGGCGTAGCGTGGGTTGTCAGCACCCGGGGCAAGGCAAGTAATTTGCGCCCCCTAAGCCGCTGGATTTTAGCACTCGAGTCTCTTCCAATAGATTAGTTAAAGAAACCCTTACCCCCTAAGCACATGTATTGTTTGTTATGAAAATACTGATGTAATTAAAGTAAAATGCATCTAAATACAAGTTTGAATGACCAGCGTGCCCCCTTTCAAAGTAAAATGACTCTAAATACAAGTTTGAATGACCAGCGTGCCCCCTTTCAATGCAGAGAGACCAGCGTGTCCCCTTTCAATGCAGAATGACCAGCGTGCCCCCTTTCAATGCAGAGAGACCAGCGTGCCCCCTTTCAATGCAGAGAGACCAGCATGCCCCCTTTCAATGAAGAATGACCAGCGTGCCCCCTTTCAATGCAGAATGACCAGCGTGCCCCCTTTCAATGCAGAGAGACCAGCGTGCCCCCTTTCAATGCAGAATGACCAGCGTGCCCCCATTCAATGCAGAGAGACCAGCGTGCCCCCATTCAATGCACAATGACCAGCGTGCCCCCATTCAATGCAGAGAGAACAGCGTGCCCCCTTTCAATGCAGAGAGACCAGCATGCCCCCTTTCAATGCAGAATGACCAGCGTGCCCCCTTTCAATGCAGAATGACCAGCGTGCCCCCTTTCAATGCAGAGAGACCAGCTTGCCCCCATTCAATGCAGAGAGACCAGTGCGCCCCCTTTCAATGCAGAATGACCAGCGTGCCCCTTTTCAATGCAGAATGACCAGCGTGCCCCCTTTGAATGCAGAATGACCAGCGTGCCCCCTTTCAATGCAGAGAGACCAGCGTGCCCCCTTTCAATGCAGAATGACCAGCGTGCCCCCATTCAATGCAGAGAGACCAGCGTGCCCCCATTCAATGCACAATGACCAGCGTGCCCCCATTCAATGCAGAGAGAACAGCGTGCCCCCTTTCAATGCAGAATGACCAGCGTGCCCCCATTCAATGCAGAGTGACCAGCGTGCCCCCTTTCAATGCAGAGAGACCAGCGTGCCCCTTTTCAATGCAGAGAGACCAGCGTGCCCCCTTTCAATGCAGAGAGACCAGCTAGCCCCCTTTCAATGCAGAATGACCAGTGTGCCCCCATTCAATGCAGAGAGACCAGCGTGCCCCCTTTCAATGCAGAGAGACCAGCGTGCCCCCTTTCAATGCAGAGTGACCAGCGTGCCCCCTTTCAATGCAGACAGACCAGCATGCCCCCTTCAATGCAAAGAGACTTACCTGCAGTGGCGGCTTCTCCTCAGTTCCCCGCGTTTCCTCCCGTCTCCGCCTTTCGGCCAATCAGGAATGGTTCTCGGACCCGCATCCTGATTGGCCAGGAGGAGGATCCATGTGACAATAGCGAATTTTCATTCGCTATTGTCACACAATGGGTGGGCTCGGGGCGCACTGCTCTGCGCCCCGGGTCCACCCTTTTTTGAAGCCTATTAGAGCTTCTGGCTCTAATCAGGTGATTAAAAAAAAACTCTGTGACAGCGCCAGGCTGCTGACTCACTGCTAAACTGACTGAGCAGTGAGGAGAGGCGGCATAGGCAGGGCTTCGTTTGCAACGCCACCCCACCCTACACCAATGGACAGGTGAGGCACAGTCCAGCCCCTCCCCACCCCGACCCGCCATTTTCAGCCATAGGGCGGCCGCGCTGGACATCTCCCAGCCTAAAGATGGAGGCAGCCACAGACAGTATGTGAACTGTGTATGTCATAGTCAGACAGACAGAGTGACACTGCGGATGCGCCCCCCCAGATGTTGCGCCCGGTGCGGCCTGCCCCCCCTGCACCCCCCACGCTACGCCACTGCTTCCACGTTCCTGTGGCAAAAGAGTATCATCAGTTCCTCCGATTTGCTGTCAATCATGTCCACATGCAATTTACATGTCTTCCCTTTGGGCTCTCGACTTCGCCTCGCACCTTCTCCAAGACGCTATTGGCAATCGTGGCTCTCATCAGAACCAGAGGTATCAGATTACATCATTACCTGGACGATCTCCTTCTTCTGTCCCAGGACAGGTCCCAGCTACTGCTACATCTGGAGCAGGTGATTCGTACTCTTCAGGAGTTCGGGTGGATTCTCAATCTGGAGAAGAGCCATCTGGTGCCCACGCAGTCCCTGTTTTTTCTCGGAGCACTGTTCAATACGGTGAATTGCACCATATCTCTACCAGAAGAGAAAATTCCAGTGGTCCAGAGCAGGGTGGCTCTCGCCCTCGCTGCCTCCCAGCTCACTGCTCATCAGTGTCTAAAGGTGGTAGGGACTCTAGTGGCTACCTCACCCATGGTGAAGTGGGCTCTGTGGAGGCTGAGACCCTTTCAGAAGGGGTTTCTCCACCAGTGGACGACAGAGAACCTGTCACAAATTATTTATCTAACACCATTCATGAAGGGGTGTCTTCCTTGGTGGCTACGCCGTGCAAATCTAACCAACTGCCACTCAATTGCTCCAATTTCGTGGGTGACAATAACCTCCGACACCAGCAGTACCGGCTGGGGAGCTCACTGCCGGTCAGAAGTGGCACAGGGCAGGTGGAATTTTGCCAGTCACGGAGTGGTGTCCAACATCCTAGAGCTACGAGCCGCCTTCAAAGCCCTCCAGGCTTTTCACCATCTGACTCAAGGGGCCTCAGTGTTACTCAGGATGGACAACACCACGGCAGTGGCATACGTCAAGAGGCAAGGTGGAACCCGCATCATGTCTCTACTCCAGGAGACAGATCCAATTATGTCTTGGGCCCAGCAACACCTGGCCAACCTTTCAGCGGTATTTGTCCCGGGGGTATTGAATACGCAAGCAGACTTCCTGTCCAGATTCCAGTTGGACAACAACGAATGGTCCCTCCATCAGGAGGTGTTCAATTGGGTTCTGTCTCTAGGAGTCTCACCGGAGGTGGATCTTTTTGCGAGTCCACACAACAAAAAACTTCAGAAGTATTACACGAGTTTCAGGGATCCTCGAGCCTTCGGGGTGGATGCCCTCACGGACAGATGGAACTTCCAAGTTGCCTATGCCTTTCCACCGGTGCCAATAGTACTCCAATTCCTTCGGAGACTGAAGATGGAGGAAGTAGAGGTCATAGCGATAGTTCCCTTCTGGCCCAACAGGACTTGGTTTCCTCTGCTGTCCCTTCTCAGCTTCAGGGATCCGATCCCTCTGCCACTCAGGCCAGACCTTCTATCGCAGGGGCCTACTCTACATCCGTGCCCTGCGCGTCTACACCTCAAGGTCTGGTTCTTGAGAGGGAGAGGCTGGAGGCCCTCGGATGTCCAGAAGAGGTGATTCCCACTCTTATGAGCTCGAGGAGGGCTAGCACCAACAGAGTGTATGAGAGAATCTGGGCAAGGTTTCTGAGTCATTAAGCCCAGGGTTTGGGTCCAGCAGGGGCACCTACCATTCAGCAAATATTGAGTTTCCTACAGTCTGGTTTAGATCTGTCCCTCTCAGTCTCTTCTCTCCGGGTGCAAGTTTCTGCCATCTCAGCTTTCACCGGAATTCAGTGGGCAAGACATCAACTGATCCAACAGTTTTTTTAAGGGCGCAGTCAGGCTCAGGCCTCAGAGAAAACCTAGATTCCCGAAATGGGATCTTCCGTTGGTCCTGGACTTCTTTGCTTCGAAAGAGGTTGCTTCCATGTCCATCAGGGAGCTTACGTTGAAGACGGTATTTCTGGTGGCTATCACCTCTGCCAAGAGGGTCTCAGAGATAAACAATTTGGGCTGCAAAGAGCCTTTTCTGACCTTTTTTCAGGACAGGGTGGTCCTAATCCCTATGTTGGGGTCAAACCCTAAAGTTACATCTGTCTTCCACGAAAATTCTGAGATAGTTCTGCCCACCTTCAGAACAAATGAAGAATCCTTAGTCCATCCTTTAGATGTGGGAGACACTCTGAGTCAATACTTAGAGGCCACATCCTCCTTCCGGCAATCGGATTTCCTGTTTGTTCTTCTCCATGGGAATAAGAAAGGTACACGTGCATCTTCAAGAGCGGTGGCTGCATGGATTGTCCAGGCTATACAATGGGCATATAGAGCAAAAGGCTTGGCTCCTCCAGAGGCGATTACAGCTCATTCTACCAGAAGCATTGCTACATCCTGGGCAGTTTCTAAACACGTCGCGCCTGATGTGATCTGCAAAGCAGCCGCTTGGTCATCTGTGAATACCTTCCTTACACATTACTGTGTTGAACCTGCTTCCTTATCTTCAGTTAACTTTGGCATTCAAGTTTTGTCAGTTGACAGTGCCAATTAAAGTTTTCTTTGTTCAGCATCCTCCCACCCGGGAGTGTATAGCGAGTTATTTCCCGAACGTATGCTGCCATGGAGTCTGTCAGGAAAACGGAAAATTGATATCAAATACTTACCGTAATTTTCCTTTCCTGATGGACTCCATGGCAGCAGGAGTCCCCTCCCAATTCCTGAGTAGGCTAGTTACAGAACACTGATGCTGAAAGGGAGCAAAGATTTATGGGAGTGGGGTCCTATGAGGTAGGAGAGGAGGCGGAGCCTACCCGAACGTATGCTGCCATGGAGTCCATCAGGAAAGGAAAATTACGGTAAGTATTTGATATCAATTTTCCGTTTTCTCACCATCTTGGAGTCCTTCAGGTGTTTTTTAGCAAACTCCATGCGGGCTTTCATGTGTCTTACACTGAGGAGAGGCTTCCGTCGGTCCACTCTGCCATAAAGCCCCGACTGGTGGAGGGCTGCAGTGATGGTTGACTTTCTACAACTTTCTACCATCTCCTGACTGCATCTCTGGAGCTCAGCCACAGTGATCTTTGAGTTCTTCTTTACCTCTCTCACCAAGGCTCTTCTCCCCGATAGCTCAGTTTGGCCGGATGGCCAGCTCTAGGAAGGGTTCTGGTCGTCCCAAACGTCTTCTATTTGAGGATTATGGAGGCCACTGTGCTCTTAGGAACCTTAAGTGCAGCAGAAATCTTTTTGTAACCTTGGCCAGATCTGTGCCTTGCCCCAATTCTGTCTCTGAGCTCTTCAGGCAGTTCCTTTGACCTCATGATTCTCATTTGCTCTGACATGCATTGTGATCTGGAAGGTCTTGTATAGACAGGTGTGTGGCTTTCCTAATCAAGTCCAATCAGTATAATCAAACACAGCTGGACTCAAATGAAGGTGTAGAACCATCTCAAGGATGATCAGAAGAAATGGAAAGCACCTGAGTTAAATATATGAGTGTCACAGCAAAGGGTCTGAATACTTAGGACCATGTGATATTTCAGTTTTTCTTTTTTAATAAATCTGCAACAATGTCAACAATTCTGTGTTTTTCTGTCAGTATGGGGTGCTATGTGTACATTCATGAGGAAGAAGAATGAACTTAAATGATTTTAGCAAATGGCTGCAATATAACAAAGAGTGAAAAATTTAAGGGGGTCTGAATACTTTCCGTACCCACTGTATGTTATACCTTTAGGGATAAAGGGGTTAAAGAAAACCACATGCCATTAAGTAACTCTTCACAATTTGCTTCCCAGGTGACTGACCCCTTTATACCAGAAACCAACAGAAACTGTAGTCTCCTCTGTCTCTCCTTCTCAAGATATTTACTGTCATAAGATGGGGGTGTGGAACAGACCCCATGCCTCACTTGTCGTTCCACCGCAGTACACATAACACTTGCATACCACCAGTACAATAATGCAGAATGTAAGGCCTTGCTACCGTGACTACCCTGTCCCACAGCAGGTCTCAGAGGGGTACCACACCATGAGGTGAGGGACACTATATGCACCTGTTCTCCTACCATATAGGGCCACCGTCACCTGCCACCATTACCCACCACAGTCACCAGACTGGCCATGATACCTGAGACTGTTTCCCATTCTTGAAATATAAAATTTGCACATATCCAGAATTATTAGACCAGAAGGGTTAAGCTCTATGCACACTAGATGCTCAAAACGCACTGAAAACAAATGCTGGGAAAAAAAACACTAATAGTTAGCATTTTTGCTGTGTTTAGGAGCATTTTCAAGTTTTTAGGAGTGGTAGCATTTTTCTTAAGGAGCGGGCAGCCATCAATGTCCTTAACAACATCCAGTTACCCCGACCCCTGTGACATCATCGACCAGGGGCATGTTGGGCCAGTGACGTCACGAGGGAGTGGGCCCGCATCAGTAACAACCAAAGAGTCATCAGCTGTCAGCTGGGTTCTCCTGCAAACACATCCTACTAAGTGATAAAAGAACTGAGCAAATACGCTTACAGCAACAATTGTAGAAATAATAATAAAAAGAGAGCAACATTTTTTGCAAAAAGAGATATACAGCTGCAAGAAAAAGTATGTGAACCCTTTGAAATGATATGGATTTCTGCACAAATTGGTCATAAAATGTGATCTGATCATCGTCATCTAAGTCACAACAGACAATCACAGTCTGCTTAAACTAATAACACACAATGAAATGTTGCCATGTTTTTATTGAACATACCATGTAAACATTTACAGTGCAGGTGGAAAAAGAATGTGAACCCTTGGATTTAGTAACTGGTTGAACCTCCTTTGGCAGCAATAACTTCAACCAAACGTTTCCTGTAGTTGCAGATCAGACGTGCACAACGGTCAGGAGTAGTGTTGAGCGAACACGGACTGTATTATTCGTGTTCGTACCGAATAATTGGATTTTTTTTACCCGAACACGGACACGGACACTTTACTGTATGTTCGGGTAAAAATCCGTGTTCGGTCGTTTTATTTCCGGGTTTTGCATGCTTTGGCGCTCTTTTCATGGCAGGCTTTCAACAGCCAATCAACAATCGTTTAACTGGTGTGCCTTAAGCCATCCCAGCCATGCCTGCAAATGTCTTAGTAGCTGTGATTGGCCGTCTGAAGCATGTGACCAAGTCTTTATAAGTTCGAGGCAGCCGCCGCAGCAGCGTCATTCTGCTGCTTAGCTAAGGGACAGAGCACACATCAATGTGCTGGCTGCTGATTAGGGAAAGATAGGCAGGAAAAAACAATTTGTGTCCGGATAGAATTGAGGGACAGGTCGGAGTGTTTAGGCAGGGCGAGTTGTAGGCATTTTAGGGATAGAGTCTGCTGAATTATAGGGTCAGTGTCTTCTACAAACTACAATCGATATTGCTGTGTGGGGGGTGGGGTGAATCTGCACTCAATCCTGATCTACGATCTCTTCTCAATCCTGTTAGGGACAGAGTCTGCTGAATTTTAGGGAAACTGTGTTCTACAAACTACAATCGATATTGCTGTGTGGTGTGGGATTGGAGATAGGCAGGTGTCAGTGATCCACATCCATTTTTCTGTGTGTGAGCTGCAGTGAACACAATCTTTTTGGGCTGCAGTGAACACAATCTTTTTGGGCTGCAGTGAACACAATCTTTTTGGGCTGCAGTGAACACAATCTTTTTGGGCTGCAGTGAACACAATCTTTTTGGGGTGCAGTGAACAAAATCTTTTTGGGGTGCAGTGAACACAATCCTTTTTGGTGTGCAGTGAACACAATCTTTGTGGGGTGCAGTGAACAAAATCCTTTGTGGGGTGCAGTGAACACAATCTTTTTGGGGTGCAGTGAACAAAATCCTTTTTGGGGTGCAGTGAACAACATCCTTTTTGGGGTGCAGTGAACACAATCTTTTTGGGGTGCAGTGAACAAAATCCTTTGTGGGGTGCAGTGAACACAATCTTTTTGGGGTGCAGTGAACACAATCTTTTTGGGGTGGAGTGAACAACATCCTTTTTGGGGTGCAGTGAACAAAATCCTTTTTGGGGTGCAGTGAACAAAATCATTTTTGGGGTGCAGTGAACACAATCTTTTTGGGGTGCAGTGAACACAATCTTTGTGGGGTGCAGTGAACACAATCTTTTTGGGGTGGAGTGAACAACATCCTTTTTGGGGTGCAGTGAACAACATCCTTTTTGGGGTGCAGTGAACACAATCTTTTTGGGGTGCAGTGAACACAATCTTTGTGGGGTACAGTGAACAGAATCTTTGTGGGGTGCAGTGAACACAATCTTTGGGGGGTACAGTGAACACAATCTTTTTGGGGTGCAGTGAACACAATCTTTGTGGGGTGCAGTGAACACAATCTTTTTGGGGTGGAGTGAACAAAATCATTTTTGGGGTGCAGTGAACAACATCCTTTTTGGGGTGCAGTGATCAAAATCCTTTCTGGGGTGCAGTGAACACAATCTTTTTGGGGTGCAGTGAACAAAATCCTTTGTGGGGTGCAGTGAACAGAATCTTTGTGGGGTGCAGTGAACACAATCTTTGGGGGGGTACAGTGAACACAATCTTTTTGGGGTGCAGTGAACACAATCTTTGTGGGGTACAGTGAACAGAATCTTTGTGGGGTGCAGTGAACACAATCTTTGGGGGGTACAGTGAACACAATCTTTTTGGGGTGCAGTGAACACAATCTTTGGGGGGTACAGTGAACACAATCTTTTTGGGGTGCAGTGAACACAATCTTTGTGGGGTGCAGTGAACACAATCTTTGGGGGGGTACAGTGAACACAATCTTTTTGGGGTGCAGTGAACAACATCCTTTTAGGGTGCAGTGAACACAATCTTTGTGGGGTGCAGTGAACAACATCCTTTTAGGGTGCAGTGAACACAATCTTTGTGGGGTACAGTGAACAGAATCTTTGTGGGGTGCAGTGAACACAATCTTTGGGGGGTACAGTGAACACAATCTTTGTGAGGTGCAGTGAACACAATCTTTGTGGGGTGCAGTGAACACAATCATTGTGGGGTGCAGTGAACTCAATCTTTGTGGGGTACAGTGAACACAATATCATACTTCTGAAGATTTGAGGGTGCTGCCTGTTCCATACTCCCCCTACTCCTCATCTAGCCTTTTAGGGGTACAAACAATAGTAATTGGGGCCTAGTGTGGTTGTGTACGTGTGATATACATACACTTTTTTTGGATCATATTTTCTATTCCGCTATTTAATCAAAAACCTTTGGGGATCAGTTAAATTGGGGGATAGTCTGTGTTGGTACGTGTGAGAGAGATCCACCTTTCCAAGTTGTTGGGGTTCATCTCATACTTCTGAAGGTTTGAGGGTGCTGCCTGTTCCATACTCCCCCTACTCCTAGCCTTTTAGGGGTACAAACAATAGTAATTGGGGCCTAGTGTGGTTGTGTACGTGTGATATACATACACTTTTTTTGGATCATATTTTCTATTCCGCTATTTAATCAAAAACCTTTGGGGATCAGTTAAATTGGGGGATAGTCTGTGTTGGTACGTGTGAGAGAGATCCACCTTTCCAAGTTGTTGGGGTTCATCTCATACTTCTGAAGGTTTGAGGGTGCTGCCTGTTCCATACCCCCCCTACTCCTCATCTAGCCTTTTAGGGGTACAAACAATAGTAATTGGGGCCTAGTGTGGTTGTGTACGTGTGATATACATACACTTTTTTTGGATCATATTTTCTATTCCGCTATTTAATCAAAAACCTTTGGGGATCAGTTAAATTGGGGGATAGTCTGTGTTGGTACGTGTGAGAGAGATCCACCTTTCCAAGTTGTTGGGGTTCATCTCATACTTCTGAAGGTTTGAGGGTGCTGCCTGTTCCATACCCCCCCTACTCCTCATCTAGCCTTTTAGGGGTACAAACAATAGTAATTGGGGCCTAGTGTGGTTGTGTACGTGTGATATACATACACTTTTTTGGGATCATATTTTCTATTCCGCTATTTAATCAAAAACCTTTGGGGATCAGTTAAATTGGGGGATAGTCTGTGTTGGTACGTGTGAGAGAGATCCACCTTTCCAAGTTGTTGGGGTTCATCTCATACTTCTGAAGGTTTGAGGGTGCTGCCTGTTCCATACCCCCCCTACTCCTCATCTAGCCTTTTAGGGGTACAAACAATAGTAATTGGGGCCTAGTGTGGTTGTGTACGTGTGATATACATACACTTTTTTTGGATCATATTTTCTATTCCGCTATTTAATCAAAAACCTTTGGGGATCAGTTAAATTGGGGGATAGTCTGTGTTGGTACGTGTGAGAGAGATCCACCTTTCCAAGTTGTTGGGGTTCATCTCATACTTCTGAAGGTTTGAGGGTGCTGCCTGTTCCATACTCCCCCTACTCCTAGCCTTTTAGGGGTACAAACAATAGTAATTGGGGCCTAGTGTGGTTGTGTACGTGTGATATACATACACTTTTTTTGGATCATATTTTCTATTCCGCTATTTAATCAAAAACCTTTGGGGATCAGTTAAATTGGGGGATAGTCTGTGTTGGTACGTGTGAGAGAGATCCACCTTTCCAAGTTGTTGGGGTTCATCTCATACTTCTGAAGGTTTGAGGGTGCTGCCTGTTCCATACCCCCCCTACTCCTCATCTAGCCTTTTAGGGGTACAAACAATAGTAATTGGGGCCTAGTGTGGTTGTGTACGTGTGATATACATACACTTTTTTTGGATCATATTTTCTATTCCGCTATTTAATCAAAAACCTTTGGGGATCAGTTAAATTGGGGGATAGTCTGTGTTGGTACGTGTGAGAGAGATCCACCTTTCCAAGTTGTTGGGGTTCATCTCATACTTCTGAAGGTTTGAGGGTGCTGCCTGTTCCATACTCCCCCTACTCCTCATCTAGCCTTTTAGGGGTACAAACAATAGTAATTGGGGCCCAGTGTGGTTGTGTACGTGTGATATACATACACTTTTTTTGGATCATATTTTCTATTCCGCTATTTAATCAAAAACCTTTGGGGATCAGTTAAATTGGGGGATAGTCTGTGTTGGTACGTGTGAGAGAGATCCACCTTTCCAAGTTGTTGGGGTTCATCTCATACTTCTGAAGGTTTGAGGGTGCTGCCTGTTCCATACCCCCCCTACTCCTCATCTAGCCTTTTAGGGGTACAAACAATAGTAATTGGGGCCTAGTGTGGTTGTGTACGTGTGATATACATACACTTTTTTGGGATCATATTTTCTATTCCGCTATTTAATCAAAAACCTTTGGGGATCAGTTAAATTGGGGGATAGTCTGTGTTGGTACGTGTGAGAGAGATCCACCTTTCCAAGTTGTTGGGGTTCATCTCATACTTCTGAAGGTTTGAGGGTGCTGCCTGTTCCATACCCCCCCTACTCCTCATCTAGCCTTTTAGGGGTACAAACAATAGTAATTGGGGCCTAGTGTGGTTGTGTACGTGTGATATACATACACTTTTTTTGGATCATATTTTCTATTCCGCTATTTAATCAAAAACCTTTGGGGATCAGTTAAATTGGGGGATAGTCTGTGTTGGTACGTGTGAGAGAGATCCACCTTTCCAAGTTGTTGGGGTTCATCTCATACTTCTGAAGGTTTGAGGGTGCTGCCTGTTCCATACCCCCCCTACTCCTCATCTAGCCTTTTAGGGGTACAAACAATAGTAATTGGGGCCTAGTGTGGTTGTGTACGTGTGATATACATACACTTTTTTTGGATCATATTTTCTATTCCGCTATTTAATCAAAAACCTTTGGGGATCAGTTAAATTGGGGGATAGTCTGTGTTGGTACGTGTGAGAGAGATCCACCTTTCCAAGTTGTTGGGGTTCATCTCATACTTCTGAAGGTTTGAGGGTGCTGCCTGTTCCATACTCCCCCTACTCCTCATCTAGCCTTTTAGGGGTACAAACAATAGTAATTGGGGCCCAGTGTGGTTGTGTACGTGTGATATACATACACTTTTTTTGGATCATATTTTCTATTCCGCTATTTAATCAAAAACCTTTGGGGATCAGTTAAATTGGGGGATAGTCTGTGTTGGTACGTGTGAGAGAGATCCACCTTTCCAAGTTGTTGGGGTTCATCTCATACTTCTGAAGGTTTGAGGGTGCTGCCTGTTCCATACCCCCCCTACTCCTCATCTAGCCTTTTAGGGGTACAAACAATAGTAATTGGGGCCTAGTGTGGTTGTGTACGTGTGATATACATACACTTTTTTGGGATCATATTTTCTATTCCGCTATTTAATCAAAAACCTTTGGGGATCAGTTAAATTGGGGGATAGTCTGTGTTGGTACGTGTGAGAGAGATCCACCTTTCCAAGTTGTTGGGGTTCATCTCATACTTCTGAAGGTTTGAGGGTGCTGCCTGTTCCATACCCCCCCTACTCCTCATCTAGCCTTTTAGGGGTACAAACAATAGTAATTGGGGCCTAGTGTGGTTGTGTACGTGTGATATACATACACTTTTTTTGGATCATATTTTCTATTCCGCTATTTAATCAAAAACCTTTGGGGATCAGTTAAATTGGGGGATAGTCTGTGTTGGTACGTGTGAGAGAGATCCACCTTTCCAAGTTTTTGGGGTTCATCTCATACTTCTGAAGATTTGAGGGTGCTGCCTGTTCCATACCCCCCCTACTCCTCATCTAGCCTTTTAGGGGTACAAACAATAGTAATTGGGGCCTAGTGTGGTTGTGTACGTGTGATATACATACACTTTTTTTGGATCATATTTTCTATTCCGCTATTTAATCAAAAACCTTTGGGGATCAGTTAAATTGGGGGATAGTCTGTGTTGGTACGTGTGAGAGAGATCCACCTTTCCAAGTTGTTGGGGTTCATCTCATACTTCTGAAGGTTTGAGGGTGCTGCCTGTTCCATACTCCCCCTACTCCTCATCTAGCCTTTTAGGGGTACAAACAATAGTAATTGGGGCCTAGTGTGGTTGTGTACGTGTGATATACATACACTTTTTTTGGATCATATTTTCTATTCCGCTATTTAATCAAAAACCTTTGGGGATCAGTTAAATTGGGGGATAGTCTGTGTTGGTACGTGTGAGAGAGATCCACCTTTCCAAGTTGTTGGGGTTCATCTCATACTTCTGAAGGTTTGAGGGTGCTGCCTGTTCCATACTCCCCCTACTCCTAGCCTTTTAGGGGTACAAACAATAGTAATTGGGGCCTAGTGTGGTTGTGTACGTGTGATATACATACACTTTTTTTGGATCATATTTTCTATTCCGCTATTTAATCAAAAACCTTTGGGGATCAGTTAAATTGGGGGATAGTCTGTGTTGGTACGTGTGAGAGAGATCCACCTTTCCAAGTTGTTGGGGTTCATCTCATACTTCTGAAGGTTTGAGGGTGCTGCCTGTTCCATACCCCTCCTACTCCTCATCTAGCCTTTTAGGGGTACAAACAATAGTAATTGGGGCCTAGTGTGGTTGTGTACGTGTGATATACATACACTTTTTTTGGATCATATTTTCTATTCCGCTATTTAATCAAAAACCTTTGGGGATCAGTTAAATTGGGGGATAGTCTGTGTTGGTACGTGTGAGAGAGATCCACCTTTCCAAGTTGTTGGGGTTCATCTCATACTTCTGAAGGTTTGAGGGTGCTGCCTGTTCCATACTCCCCCTACTCCTCATCTAGCCTTTTAGGGGTACAAACAATAGTAATTGGGGCCCAGTGTGGTTGTGTACGTGTGATATACATACACTTTTTTTGGATCATATTTTCTATTCCGCTATTTAATCAAAAACCTTTGGGGATCAGTTAAATTGGGGGATAGTCTGTGTTGGTACGTGTGAGAGAGATCCACCTTTCCAAGTTGTTGGGGTTCATCTCATACTTCTGAAGGTTTGAGGGTGCTGCCTGTTCCATACTCCCCCTACTCCTAGCCTTTTAGGGGTACAAACAATAGTAATTGGGGCCTAGTGTGGTTGTGTACGTGTGATATACATACACTTTTTTTGGATCATATTTTCTATTCCGCTATTTAATCAAAAACCTTTGGGGATCAGTTAAATTGGGGGATAGTCTGTGTTGGTACGTGTGAGAGAGATCCACCTTTCCAAGTTGTTGGGGTTCATCTCATACTTCTGAAGGTTTGAGGGTGCTGCCTGTTCCATACCCCCCCTACTCCTCATCTAGCCTTTTAGGGGTACAAACAATAGTAATTGGGGCCTAGTGTGGTTGTGTACGTGTGATATACATACACTTTTTTTGGATCATATTTTCTATTCCGCTATTTAATCAAAAACCTTTGGGGATCAGTTAAATTGGGGGATAGTCTGTGTTGGTACGTGTGAGAGAGATCCACCTTTCCAAGTTGTTGGGGTTCATCTCATACTTCTGAAGGTTTGAGGGTGCTGCCTGTTCCATACTCCCCCTACTCCTCATCTAGCCTTTTAGGGGTACAAACAATAGTAATTGGGGCCCAGTGTGGTTGTGTACGTGTGATATACATACACTTTTTTTGGATCATATTTTCTATTCCGCTATTTAATTTAACTGGGCCTCCATGCGAGACCTGTGTGCCTTGTTGCGCTGTTTTGAGTACTCCACCAACATGGCCAGTGGCAATGACGCCGTTCTCAGCTTAACTATCCCACTTCTATGCCTCCTTGAAAAAACAATTCGGGCGATGATGGAAGAGGATGTGGCACAGGATGAGGAGGAGGAGGAGGATGAAGAGGTAACATTTCCAAGGCTTTCAGGGCAGTCATTCGCAAGGGGCTCCGAGGGTGGGTTCCTGCACACGCAAACGCCAGGGACGCAATTGTCCAGCAGGGGCACAGTTCTGGAGGATGAGGAGGATGAGGAGGAGGAGGAGCTGGAGGAGGAGATGGAACCATGTTCACAGCAGGGTGGCACCCAGGCCAGCTCATGGCCATCACTGGTGCGTGGCTGGGGGGATACAGAGGACACGGACGATACACCTCCCACAGAGGACAGCCTTTCGTTGCCTCTGGGCAGCCTGGCACACATGAGCGATTACATGCTGCAGTGTCTCCACAACGACCGCCGAGTTGCCCACATTCTAACTTGTGCTGATTACTGGGTGGCCACGCTGCTGGATCCCCGTTACAAGGACAACGTACCGTCCTTAATTCACTCACTGGAGCGCGATCGCAAGATGCGCGAGTACAAGCGCACGCTGGTAGACGCCATGCTGCTGGCATTCCCATCTGACAGCGGGGCCACAGTGGAAGCACAAGGCAGAGGAGGAGGAGGAGGAGGTCGCCAACGCAACCAGGGCACCGCCAGCACCTCAGAAGGCAGGGTTAGCATGGCCGAAATGTGGAAAAGCTTTGTCAGCACGCCACAACAAACAGCAGCACCAGCAGCTCAGATGGAACGTCTTAGCAGGAGGCAGCATTTTACCAACATGGTGGAGCAGTATGTGTGCACACGCCTACATGTAGTGAATGACGGGTCTGCCCCCTTCAACTTCTGGGTCTCCAAATTGGGCACATGGCCTGAGCTTGCCCTTTACGCCTTGGAGGTGCTGGCGTGCCCTGCAGCCAGTGTATTATCTGAACGGGTATTTAGCACGGCTGGGGGCGTTATAACAGACAAGCGCAGCCGCCTGTCCAGAGACAATGTGGACAAGCTCACGTTCATTAAAATGAACCAGGCATGGATCCCACGGGACTTTTCCGTACCTTATGCAGAATAGCAATGGATACCGACCTTACCCACCCATTGTTCCATTTTTGCTCTTTCTCACTCTTTTGGGGTGTACCCTCATTTAAAATTTTTGAAAAGAAGCAGTGTTGGCTACCTCGTCCTCCTCCTCAGGGCCAGATTAATGTAGGGGCTATTGGAGCTGCAGCTCCAGGCCCCTACCTTTTATATAGGCCCCGGGTTGGCCATATTCACTGTTACCGCTCTTCTGTCACTTGTAAACACAGAAGTCTGGCTTCTATGCTCGCTTCCCCAGGCAGCACCCTCAGAACCTCCCCACACAGCGTGAAGGCCGGACAAGGAGGGACAGTTGGCGATGCATGGATGTGTTTATGGGCTTCAGAGACAGCATCCCATGTTGAATTAGGCATGCATGGCTGCACCCTTCCTCCTCTGGGTGCATGGCAAGGCACGGCCCTTAAGGCCCTTCAAAATCCTCAGCACCAAGCCCATGATGCTGTTAATCCGGCCCTGGTCCTCCTCCACCGCCGCTTCCACCTACACCGCCCATAGGTGTGCGCAGCCTATTGCATTAAGGTGTGCACCCCAAAGTTGAAATACACATGCATGTGTTTGCCAGCAGGGAGAGTAATGTATCGGGGCCATGTACCTGTAGGCAAGGAGAAATAGAGCAGAGCAGGTCCCAGGGAGATCTTTCCCATCTCCTCACTGGCAATGCTATGTGCCCTAGGTGATTAGGGTGTGCCCAGGCACACCCAGCACACCCTGTGCGCACGCCTATGTCACCGCCACATCCACCACCACCTCAACCTCCCTCCTACTCCATATGGGCCTCGTCCTTCAGAGATGAAGAAGAACATTGTTTTATTTTTCTGTTTTTTTTTGTTGTTTTAAGTTATTTCCCTATCCACATTTGTTTGCAGAGCACTTGCCATGCTCTTAATTACGTTTTGCTGCCATTTGCAGCACTCTAGCCCTTTCCTTTGGTGTTTTAGAGCCATTTTAGTGCCTTAAAGTTCGGGTCCCCATTGACTTCAATGGGGTTCGGTGTCCGGGAAAAGTTCGGTAAAAGTCCGGGACACGGACCCGGACTTTTTTTTAAAGTTCGGCCGAACCCGTCGAACACGGACATCTAGGTGTCCGCTCAACCCTAGTCAGGAGTAATTCTTGATCATTCCTCTTTACAGAACTGATTCAGTTCAGCAATATTCTTGGGATGTCTGGTGTGTTTTGCTTTCAGGACTCTGACTGGGCCACTGCAGAAGGCATATTTTCTTCTGTTTAAGCCATTCTGTTGTTGATTTACTTCTATGCTTTGGGTCATTGTCCTGTTGCAACACCCATCTTCTGTTGAGCTTCAGCTGGAAGATAGATGGCCTAAAGTTCTCCTGCAAAATGTAATTTTTCCTTCGATGATAGCAATCCGTCCAGGCCCTGATGCAGCAAAGCAGCCCCAAAGCATGTTGCTCCCACCTTCATACTCTACAGTTGGGATTAGGTTTTGATGCCGGTGTGCTGTGCCTCTTTTTCGCCACACAAAGTGTTGTGTGTTTCTTCCAAACAACTCAACTTTGGTTTCATCTGTCCACAGAATATTTTGCCAGTACTGCTGTGGAACATTCAGGTGCTCTTGTGCAAACTGTAAACATGCAGCAGTGTTTTGTTTGGACAGTAGTGGCTTCCTCTGTGGTATCCTGCCATGAAATCCATTCTTGTTTAGTGTTTTACGTATTGTAGATTCGCTAACAGCCAGTGACTTTTGTAAGTCTTTAGCTGACACTCTAGGTTTATTCTTCACCTCATTGAGCAGTCTGCGCTGTGCTCTTGCAGTCATCTTTACAGGACGGCACCTCCTAGGGAGAGTAGCAGCAGTGCTGAACTTTCTCCATTTATAGACAATTTGTCTTACTGTGGACTGATCAACAGCAAGGCTTTTGGAGATACTTTTATAACCCTTTCCAGCTTTATGCAAGTCAACAATTCTTAATCGTAGGTCTTCTGGGAGCTCTTTTGTGTGAGGCATCATTCACATCAGGCAATGCTTCTTGTGAAAAGCAAACCCAGAACTGGTGTGTGTTTTTTATAGGGCAGCTGTAACCAACACCTCCCATCTCATCTCATTGATTGGACTCCAGTTGGCTGACATCTCACTCCAATTAGCTCTTGGAGATGTCATTAGTCTAGGGGTTTACAATTTTCCTACCTGCACTGTGAATGCTTACATGGTGTGTTCAATAAAAACATGGCAACATTTCATTCTTTGTGTGTTATTAGTTTAAGCAGACTGTGATTGTCTATTGTTGTGACTTAGATGATGATCAGATCACATTTTATGACCAATTTGTGCAGAAATCCATATTATTCCAAAGGGTTCACATACTTTTTCTTGCAGCTGTATGTTAAATAGGTATAAGAAATCAAGCATTATTTATAACCATTTATTATAATAATGTTACCTAAAGATCCTTTACTCACCTAAAAGATGGAGCTAAAGCAAATTGACTACACTTAGTGACAATATCATTACCAATGAAAAGAAGGGGTTCTTATATCAGTAAAGTCTACAATCCCAATTTTACCAACTGCCTAAAGTTCATAAGGGCTGTATTGAATCCCCTGGTCAGTCCATAATCAGCACTATGGATAATATAACTTGTGGCTTTTCAGACTAAATTTTAGCCATGTTTTTGATACACTGAACAAGTACAGATGGATAGATGATTACCTGACGATATTGATGTTACCTCCATTTATACCTCACTAAATAGGTCTCTTAACAGTTGAAAACTGCCTTTTTTGTGGCTACCTTAATACCATCACATTACTTCTCTTACCAAGACAATTGTATATTCAAACCTTTGGTATACCCAGTTATGCACACTTATGTATGGGGTATTTATGGGGTACTGAGAGGATATGTATTTATGGGGCAATAACCAATTTTCCAGACATTTAATACTTTATGGTTGATATATAAAAAAAAAAATATCATTCAGGGTCATCAAATTCAGGTCTTTGCAGACCTCTCTCCCTACACTGTTCAAAAACGTAGCTCCTTGAAACCTCTCCTTTAGGTTTGGACACAAAAAGAAATAACATACATGTGGTCCTTTCTATTGTTCCTAAACTTCGCTTACCAGAAGAAGGCTTATGGCTTCTCATCCTTTACAGAAGGTGAACATTTGTTCCTACACCTTGGGCTGATCACTCAAGAGATACCGCTACCATCTATTAACAAAGGCTCTTCATCTGCTAAAAGGCCTTCTGAGGGAATCATTCCCTAATCCACAGGGAGGAGAGAGGACCTAGCAGCCAGGCAGCCGGAGCTGATACTAAAACAGCGGGCCAAACAGTGGAGAACCATAGGAATCTCCCAAGAACACAAGTGAAACCACAAAACTACCTCACACAAGACAGCGTCCCCAGTGGCACCTAAACAGAAGTCTTGGATTGGACACACCAGGATCCAATCAGGGGCCAATACAGGACACACAAGAGGACATGTTGATGGGATAAAATCAGCTACAAAGAGTGAACAGGTGGCTGCCCTTGTGAGCAGCACTGACCGTAAGTTCACTCTACTAACTATACCTACCTAGTATGGAACAACATACCCACTTTAACTAGTGTCATACCTTTCAGGCTATATGGCTCAGGTTCTCGTTGCTCCAGAGGGATCTACAATATATCACACATGGAAAGAGAACAATCGATAACCTGTGACTACCCTTGACAAAGGCTCGATCGTGAGCCGAAACGCGTTGGGACATAAACGCAGGAGAAACTCTCTGATTTGATAGAGAATTATCCTAAAACAAGTCACATTTATTCACACTTGTCACTCCACTTGTCTGAACTAAACCACCTCTTCACCAGGGGTCTATAACCCCTCACAATATCTGATATACCATGTATATGTATCTCTTTACAAAAAGACAGTAAACATATGTCTTATATTTTTTTCGCTTTGTATCTGAATCATTACTATTATTATTTACTACTTTGCCCTTAAAGTCCCAACCCATATGGCATGAGGTACCAACCCCAAGTGCGATTTCAATAGGGATGGTGGCAAAACCCATACTCCTGATAGGTAGACAGTGATCAAAAACCTCCAAAAACAAGGAGCCATGATTCATGTCAATCAGGTTGGTGCAACAGCTCACCAAGGTGTGCGCAGGCACTCTTTTTTAACTGCAGACTAATTAGCAGATGTAATCTGATGCAGAGGTTTGTTTTAGAACTGCAAAGTACATGGTGATTCCATAATATTTTCCCTCAGAATTGAGTGATTCCATGTTTTTTCCTCTTTCCTTTTTTTTTTTTTTGCTTGATCTTTTTTATTTTTTTATTTTTTTAAGTGTTTCTTAAAGCCAGAAGGTTGGAATGTTGAAGTGGTTGTTCAGCCACGGAGTCTTCTTGCTACAATCTCCTCTGTTATATTAACCACTTAACGTAAACTGACGTAGACCTACATCGGCTGCCTTTAAGTGGTTGTAGCGGGGTGATGCCTCTAGCTAGGCTAGGCTTTTCTTTTGTGCGAGCTCGCGCACGAAAGAAAACGTATACGGGAAGTTGGGCAGCAAATGAAATCGCTGTTCAAACCACACATGTGAGGTATCACTGCGATCGCCAGAGCATGAGCAATAATTAAAAAAAAGAACTACACTCTAACTCTAAACTGGTAACCGTTAAAACATTTTAAAGCGTCGCCTATGGAGATTTTTATTGACTGTAGTTTGTCGCCATTCCGCGGGTGTGCTCAATTTTAAACCGTAACATGTTGGGTATCTATTTACTCGATGTGACATTATGTTTCACAATATACAAAAAAAATGGGCTAACTTTACTGTTTAGTTTTTTTAAATGCAGTGAAATGTGATTTTTCTTAATTTTTCCAAAAAAATGGCGTTTGAAAGACCGCTGCACAAATACTGCGTGACAAAAAATATTGCAATGACCGCCATTTTATTCTCCAGAGTCTTTGCTAAAAACATATATATAATAATGTTTGGGGGTTCTAAGTAATTTTCTAGCAAAAAATACAGATTTTAACTTGTAAACAAAAAGTGTCAAAAATGGGCTTGAGGCTTAAGTGGTTAAATGATGTGCCCCAGTGTATGTGTTTTTTACAAAATAAGCCGCTGTATATTTTATTTTATAGCACCGCTCAGCATTCACGTGACCGCCACCTCTCTCCTCTCTCAACAGCTCTCAAAAGCTACATTTTTTTAAAAACACATACACTGGGGCACATCATTTAATATAACAGAGGAGATTGTAGCAAGAAGACTTAGATATGATAGCAGCAGGAGGGAAAGGCCATGGAGCGGATTGGAGCTGACAGACAGGGAGGGGAGAGAGAGGAGGACAGATTGGAGACTGCAGAAGATGGAGTCACGTAAACTGACCCCGGTGTCAGGGCTCAGCAGCCAGGATAAACCGTGGTCAGTTTACGGAGGGGAGGGCAGAAACAGGCAGGATCAGCAAGATATTTTTATATGATACAAGGGGCAAAATGACACAGCACATGCACTGTGCTGTTATCCATGCTTTAAAAGAACAGGATCAATTTATTTTTTTATTTTTAGGGTTACAACCACTTTCAATGAAAATATTTTTGAGGCATGTCTGTGATTAGTTTATTTTTCTACACAATTAAGAAATTGAATGAACATTTTCCAAGAGTGGTGATTCTATACTTTTTGTCAGGGGTTGTATATCATGGATGTCTCTATTTATTTTATATGAATTCCCTTTTTTATATGATGTTGAATAGTATTGATGCATGATTGTTAGATGTATAAGACACGTCCTGTTCTTTGGACAACAAACACCGGTGTTATTGCTAGGCTTTGCTTACCAGCTCCCCTGTTAGATTAGAAATGTGTGGCTTTTACAAGTTACTGCTCAAGTGTCTCCTACCTGTCTGCAGCTACCTGAAGGGGCTAAGAGGGTTAGGGAGCCAGGTGCTAGAACTCCTATGTTGTCTAGCCACAATATTTAGCTTTTTTTTTTTTTTACATTACTACATAGCATAGGTTATGAACCACAGTGTTATTTATTTCTACATTCAAATATAACTTTTCATTTTTTCTATCTGGTGTTGCCCTCATATATTCTCTTGCATTGCCTTGTGGTCATCCAATATTGATTAATTTTAATGCGTCAGACAATGAACGTGTTATGTGTACCCAATGTGCAGGTCAGGACTTCTAAAGGTATATGTGAACGTATATATCTATTTTTATCATTCAAAACAGATCATAGAGAAATGTTGTGAACCCTTCTATACCAGCAGAGGTTATAATAGCATGCTCCTCTGTGCCAATATTCTATTCTACACAGGTGTCAGACTTGTTCCTTCTTGTCATTATATCACGGACACCTACAGACTTGCATCCTCTACTGTACACACTACATGTAGCAGCTTGTCTCATTGATGTGTTAAGTACTGAAAACTAATAACAGCAGAAGTTTATTTCCACTTGATTAAATAACTGTGGGTTAAACAAACTTCTTTAGAAAAATCCCATAACACCTAAAATAAACTCAAAAACATTAATCTGAGCTCAATTTATAGTGTACTTTTTTAGTATTTTCAGAATACATTTTTCAAAATTAAAGATTTTTATTTTAAGAGTTGCTAAGACTTTTCTTAAACATATGTCTCCAAATTGTATTTCCTTTGTGCCATCAAGCAGGCCCAGATTGGAAATGTGCCAGAAGTGTTTGAATAAAATTGCTTATTTGTTCACACTATAAGTGGCCATACCCTAGAAAAAAATCTTACCAAAATCTTATTTATTTAAATGTTCATTCGATTTTCGAATAATTAGTGAGTGAAAACCAATAATCATATTCAACTTTTCAGAGCCCAAAAATCAAATCAAAAGTTTGTAAAATGTTTATTGAACAAAAAAAAATAGAAAGGTTAGCGAATTTGTTGCGTGGTAACAATCATACAATTTTTAATCTGCATGTGTGAGAAAACTGTAACTTTGAAAGAAACATAGTTAGTTGGAATTAACTTACAATCCAGAATCAAGGACCTTCTTCTAGCAAAATGTGCAAGCCCCTCTCCCCCTTGAAAAAAACAAAAACAAAATTATACTTCAAACCAGCAAAGCCCAGGAATTTGTAAGCAACCTGCAAGATATTTTTTGATCATCTAATAAAAAATGTATGCATTAAGTGGAAATAACGACCCAAAAAGAGCTTTTAGCAAACTTTATTGCTGATATTATTTCTTTTTTTTTTATTATTATTAATTTGTCACAATTATAGCTACAGGACATAGTTAGAACACAACCCACAAAACCATAATATTAAAGCTGGAAATAATAGTAACCTTTTTCACTCATGATATTGCTAGCAGCTAGGGAATCCAGCAAGGGGAATCCAGCAAGGCTTGTATTGGTCAAAAACACAAAGTGTTTTTAACTTTACCATATTAAAGCCGAGTTACACTAGGGTGGTTTTGTGCTCTCTTCTTTTGTGTTTTTGGCTAGATGTGTTCCTGCCACCCAGATGATCCATAGAAAGCAGCAGCACTCTTTGATACCCTTTGACTTGTCTTATTATCACCAATAGCCAGCTGGAGGGCTATACTAAACTGTTGATCAGCACTCCTGCTATTTTTTTTCTTTTGTGCATATTTTAGGCTTGTATTGGTACATGTTTTTGTATTTTGAGAAATACTCTACATAGACTGCCACGTTATTTTTGAGTAATTGAAAATGACACGTGTGATGTGCATGCCCACATGGAAGAAAAATATATTTAAAATATATTTTTAAAAAAATTCATTTTTCCCCCAAATATATTTGAAATATATTTTAAATACTACAATTTTGGCCATATTCAATATATTTCTAATTTTTTTCCCTAAATATATTGGAAATATATTTGAAATGCTACAATTTTGGCCATATTCAATATATTTCTAAAAAAAATTCCCTAAATATATTGGAAATATATTTTTCTTCCATATGGGTGAAAATGCTTAAAGGCATAAAGTAGAATACTTAATCAGTATAATTAACCTTAAAGGGGTTGTAAAGTCAGAAGGGTTTTTAAAAAGCCATCTGTATGCAGCAGACCCCCTCAGTCCCCCTAATGCTTACCTGAGTCCCATCTCGCTCCAGCAATATCCATGAGTGCCTCAGCCATCCAGAACTTTCTCTCCTGATTGGCTGAGGCATAGCTATGGCTCCCACTTGCTGTGTGTAGGAGTCTGACTCTGTTTTCCTGGAATTTCTAAATTTCCTCCGGTAGGCCCTGGGGTTACTGCATACCTGGCTAGGAGAGCTCCCTTCACCTGCTCGTAGCTGTTTATGTCTTGATCAGGTATGGCTCTGAAGGCATCAGATGCTTTGCCAGATAGTTTTTCAGCCAAAATTGGAACCTATTCCCCTTCTGCTACTTTATGCAGGGCACATTGTCTCTCAAAATCCGCCAAATACCCATCAATCTCGCCTGTATTCTCCTCAAATGACTTAAACACGCTGAATGGAATTTTCCGCGGTTTGGGGTTAGAGCTGGAACTGTTCGGTACAACCGCTGTGGTTAGCTGTGCTTCCACAAAGCGGATTTGTAATTCCCGTTGTTTATGAGCATTTTCGTTCACACTATCAATGATGCGGAAAATGATTTCAGGCAAAGGATTTGGCCCGAACAGCGCCAGCCGTTCCCTTATTTCTCTGTCCACTTTGCTTTCTTCTGCACGAACAACCGGGTTTGCCGTGACCAAGTTCTCCCGATCCAGCTTCATTAGCTCGCTTATGATGAGACGCTTGGCTTTATTGCTGGCAATACTCCCACAAACCCCAAATATTTCCTTCAAAGTGTTGTGCTTGAGTTGAGTGTAGCAACCTTCCATGCATGCTGCTCCAGTTCCGGCCTTAAATTATAAATCCATGAAAAAGGGATCGCCCCGCCGCTGCCATCCAATGTGATGGCCTGACCCCCTCTCACCGTCACGTGTTTCCCTTTTACACTGGCATAGCATAACACCCCCCATACATGAGCCAAGGCTTAATGCTGGGTAAAAGATACTTTATTAACCAGTCTCACACACTATATATACAACACAGGGACACATCTCCCCCTCCTGACCAGGTCAAGGCCCGATTACATTATCATGTAGATGGGATTGTGTACAGAAAGAGAATCAGTCTGAACCAATTATCTAGCCCTCTGGACAGAAGTTCATTAGCAATTAACAAGGAGACACACAACACACCTTAATATACAAACAATAGGAAGATCACCATGGATAGACTGTCCATCTCCAATACCAAAGAACATGGAATAGAGGCCAAGGTGAATAGCTCTTTCGATGAACATATTCAGAATCAAACAGGCCAGGGACAGTCTTTACATCTTTCTCGAGACACATTCTTGACAAACATTGCTGTCCCATTTGTGTAATCCAAATAAAGTGTATGAAATGAGTCCAGCGTGATAGGGTTCGCCTTCAAAGTATGGAACCCGGTACCACCTCATGAGGATCTTGTAGTTAGTCTCCTGAATCTCAGTGCAAGAGGGGGACCTCAACACAGGAGTGTATATGCATTGTTCCTGTTTTTTCGTGAAAGTGCGATTCAAGTCCCCTTCCCACTTCACCAGACAGGCCAGTCGGCTGCTCTCAGATGGTAGCGATAGCAGACCATAGACCTTAGACAGTGGTCACGGTAGACATCATCCCCCGCGCAAATACTCCTCAAAGAGGGGGAGGTCTCTACTGAAAGCCCCCGGGGCCGTTAATGAATGCAGAAAGTGGTGCAGTTTCACGGCGGTCCAAAAGGTGAGTTGAAAAGGACCGTCAACCGTTCAAGTGTGAGCCAGCGTCTGTTGCTCACAAAGTGGGAAGCCTGAAAGTACCCCCTCGCCTTGAGGTCCCGCAATGAGCGGTCGGTCACAGGCGGAAAGGCAGGGTTGCCCACGATCGGTAACAGGGAGGGAGTCAGCCATAGTCAACAAAGATTGTTTAACGGTTGAGGAGCAAACCTGCAGTGTTGCGCCAATTGTGGGATGTCTCAGAAGGTCGCGAGAAAGGGATCCCTGGCACCACAGCGCACCGCTCAGAGTGGCAGAAGACTGAAGTTGTTCAATACGGGCCCATAGCTTGAGGTCAGATTGCCTTCGCCAGTCAATCAATCTACTCAGATGAGACACCTGGTAGCATTTCAGAACGTCCGGGAGGGCGAGGCCCCCCAAGTTCTTAGGTAAGGAGAGTTGGGTGCGGGTGACGCAAGGTCTTCCATGCGACTAGACAAAGCCAGGGAACAGTGAAAAAAGTTGAGGGGATGGCGATGGGTAGGGCCTGAAACAGATAGAGGAGCTTGGGAAGTATGCACATCTTTAGGAGGTTACACCTCCTAAACCACGAATGCAGACCTTGATGCTATTTCTCGAGGAGCAAACGTATTTGCGTCAAGATAGGGGAAAAGTTGATTTAGTAGGTCGCAGAGAGATCAGGGGGAATAAAGGTACCCAATTATTTAAGAGTTGTGTCAGTCCATCTGAATGGGAGAGTGTCCTTCAGGTGCCTAAATAGTTATTTTCAGGTTGGAGAGTTTGCCATACACGTCAAACTCATGCATAAGGTTCGGGACCAAAATCAGCAGTTTGGTCAGGGAAAAGAGCAAGTCGTCCACGTTTGCCGAAACTTTGCACTCTGAGTTTTCCAGATGGACACCTGAAATATTCGGGTTGAGTCGGATTTTGCAAAGAAAAGGCTCCAGGGAAAGCGCAAACAGTAGGGGGGACAAAGGACAGCCCTGTTGTGTCCCATTAGTTATCTGAAAGGAGTCGGACAGAAGTCCATTAGCCTTAACCTGTGCAGAAGGGTGAGAGTATATCTGGGAAATCCAGGAAATCATAGTGGTCCCCAGGCCTATATGACAGAGGACCGAAAACATTAACCACCAGTCCACACGGTCAAATGCCTTTTTGGCATCGGTACTAAGAAAGATGGTAGGCATAGCATTTTTGGTGGCTACATGAACTAAGTTCAATACCTTGTTCGTGTTGTCCCTGGCCTCCCTGGATGGAATGATCCCTACCTGGTCTAAGTGGATCAGCTGGCCCAAGTGAGGAGTGAGACGTGAGGCTAGGAGTTTGGTAAAAAATTTTAGGTCAACATTTAGAAGCGAGATGGGGCGGTAACTACCACAAGCTGTCGGGTCCTTGCCCTTTTTAGGAATAAGAGAGATGTGTGCTTTCAAGGTGTCTCGATGCAGTGAGGCCTCAGAGCCTAAGGCAGTTGAAAAGGGCGACCATGTGAGGGCCAAGTTTGGGAAATAGTGTCCGAAAGTATTGTATCATAAAGCCATCAGGGCCAGGGGCCTTATCCAATTTAAAGGAGTGAATCGCAGTGCCTAGTACCTCCAAAGAAATGGGAGCCTCGAGGTCCGTCCGGACCTCATCCGGGAGTTGCGGAAGTAATGAGGACACAATGTATTCCTCCATTTGGGATAAGGGTATCTCTTTGGCCGGTAAGTCATAGAGGGAGGCATAGAAGCTATTGAATTCTTACGCAATGTGTCGTGGGAGAGTAACTTTCTGGCCTGAGGTACAGAGGATGTGGGGGATGAAGTCCGCCCTCTGCTGATCTCAAACCACCCACGCCAGAAGCCTCCCACATATATTTCCCGAAACATAAGAGAATTGACGACATCTCTGCAAATCAGCATTGGCTTTAAAGTATAGAAGGTCGGGGACCTGTTTGCAGAGTAGAAACAACTTCTTCTCTAAGTCAGGGTCTTGGCGTCTCTTATGAAGCAATTCCAAGTCGTGAATCTTGGTCAGAAGAGATTTAAGTGTCTCTTAGCGTGCCTTTTTAATGCTAGCGCCATGTTTGATTAGGATCCCTCTAATCACCGCCTTGTTGGCCTCCCAGATGACACCTGAGTCACAGTCTGACATCATATTTGTGGCGAAAAAGGCATCCAACTCCTTGGTCACATCCTCCAACACAAGTGGTGTCTGTAGTAGGCTCTCGTTGAGCCTCCAGAACCGTGTTCCTATGGAGGAAGCCTCAGATAAGGTGTAATTTAGGGAAATGGCCGCGTGATCCAAATAGGTAATTGAATCAATATTGGTGGACTCAACAGCATGTAGATAATGATGCGGGATCAAAAAGAAATCAATTCTCGAGTAGGATTTATGCGGAATTGAATAAAATGTATAGTCCCATTCTCCCGAATGCTGCAAGCGCCATACATTCATTAATTGGGCGTCGTGCAACGTCTGTAAGACTGACGAGCAGCACGCAGATGTGTTGACCGCAGGGACCAAAGGCATAATAAAGTCACCACCAATGATCAGGAGTCCTTCCGAGAAGGACGTCAATTTGGACAGAGTTTGCATGATCAAATGATCCTGCTTAGCAAATGTGACCATAACGTCCCCCACTTTACCTTTTAGGAATAAAAATCGACCGTGTTCATCCCTGAAGGTCTGGACGTAGGTCCACGGTACCCTGGCGGACACTAGTATGGAAAAGCCTCTGGATTTCGCCATCACATTAGGGGAATGGTATGTCAATGGATAGTAGCGTTTTTTAAGAATGGGAAGGCGGTCATCCCTAAAGTGAGTTTCCTGTATAAACGACACTCCCGCCCTTTGGCGTTTGAGATCATTGAGTAGTAACCTGTGTTTTTCAGGAACATTAAGTCCTTTAGCATTCAATGAGATCACCTACAACACATCCATTATGTATCAAAGGGAGGGGGCAAAAGAAAAAAAAAAGGGGTGTAGGTACAGAGGAAGGTTGGTTGGCAGAGGAAAGGAGGAGAAGCAGTAGGGTGAGGAGAGAGAGAGAGAGAGGGAAAATGTATAGAGAGGTAGAATAGAAGAAGAGAGAAGAGTAGGAGAGAGAAGAAGAGCGGGGGAGGAAAGAAGGGGTTCCCCCCGTTGGGAATCTTTAGAAGCAGTGAACCTGCAACAGCGCACTTTTAAAATGCACTAGCCTAAGTGGGGAGATGGATGGAGAGGGAATGGGCAAACATAGAGGCCGTCCCCCACCCATCCAGTCCAGCAGGGTAGAGGTAGTGAGAAAATAATCGCATACTGTATCGAAACGGAGGAAATAAAAACATCTTGTAACAGGAGGACAACAAGCGCAATAACAAGAGCAGTACAATAAGGAAGAGCGACCGAGCTGCTCCACCACCATCAGTGCCAAAACGTTGCATGTGGTCTCCTTGAGCAGAAGGGGACCCCAGGTAAAAGAAATGTGAGGCCACAAACAGACCAACTAAGTGCTTGGGTCGGTTCCGGCTATCCCCTATATACAGTATGTCCCGTATCCCCCCCCCCCATTAAGTTTAAGTAGGCTAGATGTCCGGAGCACCTCAATATCCCCCCTACAAAAAAAAAACCCTAACAAAATCACATAGACACAGGCAAGGCAGCAGATAAGGTAAATGCATTTCTCCAGAGAAATCCCCCACCTGCCCCCTCCTCCCAGTGCAGCCAAAGATCCCCTTAATGAATTTCAGGCAACCCTGATAGCAGGACCTAGTCATACAAGCAGGGGCTCACGACACTAGTGGGAAGAGCATGCAGTGCCACTCAAGGTGCAGTGTGAGTGTGCTGTATATGCCCAGTGCCCGAAGCTGACCACAGCACTTTCCCCGTATTGAGCATCAGACATGTAAGGAGCAGTCTAGAAGTCATCCAGAGGCAGGGGAGGCACAGTGGCAGAGTCCGGGCCATAACACCTCTGCATGAAGGGCGCAAGCATGGTGGTAGGGGGGCTACATCTCTAGTGAGCAGCATCAGTAGCATGGAGGCAAGCAAAGGGGGGGTGTATACGGTAGCGGGGGGGCCAGGGCCAGTGTTCAGTGTTCCCCAAACACCTGGGATAGGTACTGTATGTCAGCAGCCTGAGAGGTGAATGCGTCTATAGGCAGGGGGATGCTAAAAATCTGCCACAATGCGGTCTGCCAACATATCGAAGGGCAAAGTACATGCAGAAGGTCATTCACAGGGTGGGAACAGGTGTAGGGGACCGGAGTAATCAAGCATAGGAGGGGGCCAGGGGAGCAGAGATCTCAAAGCAAGGGGCTCTAGGCGGTGGCAGAGCAAGGTAGCAGTAACTACCCACAATCAGCGGGCATCTATAATTCCCGTGGACCATCCGGTGAGGGCACCCTGGATCGTCGCTAGGCTTGTTGAGGGCGAGGCGGAAAAGTGCGCCATGGAGGCTGCAGACGTTGACAGCCAGGCGGGTATGGTAGAAGTTGCAGCCAGTCTGGAACTTTGATGGGTGCAGACTCCAAGAAGGCGAAGCAGGCTTCCAGGTCATCCGTGGATCTGAGGATGAAGAAAGTTGAGCCCTTGTGGAACTGGACGGAGAGTGGGAAACCCCATCTGTAAGTGGCTCCCTTGTGCCTGGCTAATTCCAGCAGGGGTCGCAGTAGAGCCCTGCGATACAGGGTGGCCTTGGAGATGTTTGGCAGCAGTTTAATCAGAGCCCTGTCAAAGTCTAACGGTCCCGCATCCCAGGCTCTCCGGATAATCAGTTCCTTGTGCTGGAACCTGTGGAACCAGCAAATGACATCTCTGGGCCTGTTGGGATCCTCAGATCTTGGTCTGAGAGCACGATGGACCCTGTCAAATTCCAGGATAGTGGGTACTGCATCCCCCTAGCAATTTAGTAAAGATAGCTGTAACCATGGCCGGAAGGTCTTCAGTGCCCGTCGCTTCAGGGAGACATAGGAGGCGGACAATATTCCGCCTATTCCTGTCCTCCATGTCCTCCAGTTGCAGTTGTAAAGAAACAGAGACATGAAGCTGGAAGGCATGGGAGGACTCGAGTGTGGCCAGTCTCTGTTCTAGGGTTGTGACAACCGCCTCCCCCGCTGCGACTCGGTCAGACAGGGCCCCCACCTCAGTGCGGATGGTCTGTACTTCTCTTTTATGTGAGTCCTCGATGCAATGCACCATCGCCTCCAAATCCACCTTGCTGGGTAAGGAGCTGAGGAGGCTCCCTGCAGCTCAGTATCTGCTCGGATGGTCAGCGGGCTCACAGGGACCTCCGTCAGCTGTGGGAAGAGGGCCACAGAGGAATCCAAGGGTGTCTCCGATATCAAGGAGTCAGCAGCTGAGGCAGGGGAGTCCCACGAGTCTGTCATGCCCACCGCACGTGGCTCCACCATCTTGGGACTCTGCGCCGGGGTCTGAGGGTGGGCAAACAAAAAATGCTGGATTTCGGCCTTAGTAGCCGGTCGACCGGGCATCCCTGCAATCCTGGGGGTGCCCTTGGTCCTCCTTTTCTTAGCAGAGCGCATTCCTCTGTTCTGGTAGTGTGATATCGCCGGGCTGGACGAGCGGGAAGACGGAGCTCAGGGAGAGTGCAACTTCACCTGTCCATGTCCAGGCCACACCCCCCTGGGATTTTATCCTTTGTAAAGCATGATTGTGTTTAGTAATTGTATAGTAACAAAAATTACTGTAATATATCAACATGATATGTGCCATAACATATGTCAGTACCCTTTTTATTTGAAAACACAGATATAATTGTAAACATCAATCACATTTTAAAATCAGTCATTTTGCATAAAATGTTACTTTTAAAAAATATAGTAACACTGGAAAGTCTACCATTTAAAAAAAAAATAACATTTTGCTCAGAGTTTCAACTAGTCCAAGTAAACTTTGTTGCACAGACTTCAACTGCTCTTTAACTTTTCCCAACTACCTATGCTGCTTGAATTCTCTTGTGACAATTCTTCAACTCTTTGAACACATTCAGATAGGTGAGGTGCATCACTCTCTTCTCCACTTTGAAGCAATCTTTCTTGTTCAGATTGAAGAACTACATCATCTGAAATTTTAAGCACAGTGTCATCCCCAATTACAAGTGCTATGTCTTTCTCACTGTCTACACTGTCAGATTGTTCTGTAACTTCAAAAGCAACTGATTTGTTTTTTTCTTTTTTCTTGTGAAATCAAATATACATTAAAGCATAACTCAGCCACAAGTTCAGAATAAGGATTAACGTAAGCATGAAAAGCAATGTTAGAAAAAGAGCTCACATGTTTAAATAACATTAAAAGAGAAGTACAGCCAAAGCTCGTTTAGTTGTACTTCTGTGGATCACAGGACAGCAGTTTGTTCAATACTTCTGTGATCCATTTTTAGCTGATAGAAGGCTGAAACCTGCTGTCGGATGACGTCAAAGAGCTGGTCCAGGCCTGGGAAAGTTTGTGATTATATAATTGGGATCAACCCAGAACCCTGGACCGACACCTGGCTCATCCTTTTAGTGAGCCGCTGAGCACTTCAGCCATCCACTCCCGCCTCTTCCACAGCCCAGTGCTCCAGTTTGTGCAGGAGGGGTGGAGGAAAAGAGCAGACAGTGGTGACTGGCAGTCATCAACTCTCTGCTCACGGAGAACTGAGAACAGGGCAATCAGCGGTGTTTGATCACTTGGTTCTCAGTCTTAGAGTCAGAAGGAAACAGATGCAGCATTGGACCGATGCTGCATCCACCAAGGTAGGTAAGATTTATAGGGGGAAAAAAAACGTCACATTTGATGAAAATCAAGAATGCAATCTGAGCAATATATTGTTAAAAAACAAAGCAATATTAATACTGGAACATGATTACATTGATATGAAAAATAAGCATATCCTTGTAAATGCAATATAACTACAAATTGATAAGCAATAAGCAAAGCTAATGCACACATGCCATTAAATAAATAATAACTGTTACAATTACTGTACCTTTTTTATTATTTTGTGAATGTTACATAGCTAATTTTCTTCTCTGAGCTTTAATTTTGACCACTATGTACAAAGCTTGTCCTTGGATCTTTCTGTGAGAAAAGGGGTAAAAAAAACTGCGCAAATGGTGTGAAAAAATGAATTAATATAAATAAATTTATATATAAATTTGAATATAAAGTGATAAAGTGGGATTTCTCCCACGCTGTCAGCTGCTACACAAACGTGGAATCGTGATAAATAGTGAACAAATGGGGATGTAGCGCTCGACAGAAATATATAAAATAAATACAAACATGTGAACCATATAAACCATATAGGATGATTCGTGCAATAAAGTCTCTGGTGTCCAAAGCAATTAGATAATTGACAGCCAATATGGAAGACACAGACTTGATAGGGTGGTTTCCTTAGCAAAGCCTTCACCTTCACACGATCACCCAGTGGAATAACTATATGAGCCTCTTACCAGATTTAATGGACCCCTTCATTATAGGGGGTCAAATGCGCTGTGTACTCCAGTAAGGAACTCTAATGCATCTTACATAGTTACATAGTTACATAGTAGGTGAGGTTGAATAAAGACAATAGTCCATCCAGTTCAACCTGTGTAGGTGTGTGTGACTGTAATCATCTAACATAGCCCTCAATCTCCTGATCCTTGAGATGTAAGTCTAAGAGTCTTTTGAAAGTCACCATACTACCCGCAGAAACCACCTCTTGTGGTAGACAATTCCACAATCTTGTAGCCCTAACAGTAAAGAACCCCCCACGTTGCCTGAGGTTAAAACGCTTCTCCTCTAATCGCATTGTATGTCCTCGAGTCCTCATGCAATTCCTTCGAATGAACAGCTTTTCTTCTAAGCTGAGATCCCCATTAAGATATTTATAAATTGCTATCATGTCCCCTCTCAGACGTCTTTTCTCCAGGGAAAATAAATCGAGCGATTGCAGCCGCTCTTCATAGGTAAGGTCCTCCAACCCCCTAATCAGTTTAGTTGCCCTTCTCTGGACTTTCTCCAGCTCCAACACATCCCTCCTGAGGACTGGCGACCAGAACTGGACAGAATACTCCAGATGCGGTCGGACCAGAGTTTTATAAAGTGGAAGGATTATAGTCTTATCTCTGGAATACATCCCTTTCTTTATGCATGCTAATATTCTGTTGGCTTTGGAAGCTGCCGCTTGGCATTGCATGCTGTTGCCTAATCTATCATCAACTAAGACTCCCAGATCCTTCTCCATTTTTGATTCCCCCAAGGGTTCCCCTCCTAACGTGTATTGTGTTTTTATGTTTTTGGTCCCCAAGTGCAAAACCTTACACTTCTCCACATTAAACCTCATTTGCCATGTCGTTGCCCACTCCGTAATTTTGTCCAGGTCATTCTGTAGGATATCTGCTTCATGCTGTGCAGTTATTGCCCTGGCCAATTTTGTGTCATCTGCAAAAACTGATAACGAACTACTGATCCCGTCCTCAATGCTGTTTATGAATAAATTGAACAAGGTTGGTCCCAGGACTGAGCCCTGGGGCACCCCGCTTACTACCTCAGACCAGTCTGAGTATGCCCTGTTTATTACTACCCTTTGGACACGGCCTTTTAGCCAATTCCGTATCCAAGTGCAAACCCTGCTGTCGATACCTGCAGACCTTATTTTATAAATTAAGCGCTTGTGGGGAACTGTATCAAACGCCTTAGCGAAATCCAAGTACACCACATCCACTGGTCTCCCCCTATCTAGCTCACAGCTCACTTCCTCGTAGAATGCTAAGAGATTGGTTTGACAAGATCGCCCATTTGTAAACCCGTGCTGGTTACTACTGATGATGTTGTTGTCTTTAGCATACTCTACGATATAGTCCCTTATCATCCCCTCCAAAAGTTTACATATTATTGATGTCAGACTGACAGGCCTATAATTTCCCGGGATATGTCTCTGGCCCTTTTTGAATATCGGAATCACGTTAGCCTTCCTCCAATCCCCTGGTACATCTCCTGTCCTAATACTGTCAGCAAAGATCAGGAACAGTGGTCTAGATATAACCATACTGAGTTCCTTGAGCACTCTCGGATGTACGCCATCCGGGCCTGGTGATTTGTTTGTGTTAAGTTTATCCAGTCTTTCCCTGATTTCCCCCTCTGTTAGCCATAGTGGCGAGTCCTGTGTATTACTACTAACCATACAGTCATGGTCAGTGTACCCTTCCTTTTCCTGCGTAAAGACTGACGAGAAAAAAGAATTCAGCACGGTTGCTTTTTCAGTGTCCTCTGTAACCATCCTCCCATCATCGCTAATTATGTGTGCAATATGCTCTGCCCTAGTTTTTTTGCTGTTGATATATTTAAAGAATTTCTTTGGTTTTTTTTTTACTATCCTCCGCTATTTGTCTCTCAAAGTTGATTTTAGCCATCTTGATTTCGTGTTTACACTTCTTATTTTCCTCCTTGTATTGCTGGAAGGCCGATACGGTGCCCTCTGATTTATATTTCTTGAAGGCCAATTTTTTTCCCCTAATAAGTTTTTTAACGCTACGGTTTAGCCAGCCAGGTTTGGCTTTGTCTCTTCTAAATTTATTCCCCATAGGAATGCACTGCAAGATGCCTTTGCTTAATATTGTTCTAAAGCATTCCCATTTTTCCTCTGTGGTCAGTGATCCCAGGGTTTGGTCCCAGTTTACCCTTTCCATCAATGAGTACAATTTTGGAAAGTCTGCCCTTCTGAAGTTTAGGGTTCTTATGTTCCCCACTTGCCTTTTTATATTGTTATTTATACTAAATGTGATCATCCTGTGATCGCTAGAGCCCAGGTTGTCCTGGACTCCTACCTCCGAGATTATGTCTGGGTCATTAGTGATCAATAGATCCAGGATAGCATTCTCTCTAGTAGGGGAATCCACCAACTGCGACATGTAGTTATCCTGTAAGGTTTCCGTGAATAGCCGGGCCTTATGCGAGTGTGCAGTCCCCTCTTCCCAGTCAATGTCGGGATAATTGAAGTCCCCCAATATGATGACTGATCCTAGTTTTGCCGCTTTACCTATTAGTGCTAAAAATTCCAGCTCTACCTCCTCCCCTTGGTTAGGTGGCCTATAGCAAACCCCCACAACTACTTTTCCCTTATCTTCTTCCCTATCGAGTTCAACCCACACAGATTCTAAATCCATGCTCATCCCATCCGTAATGTCACTCCTTTCTAGCACCTTTATATTGTTCTTGACATAGAGACATACCCCTCCCCCTCTTTTACCAACCCTGTCCTTCCGGTACACCGAATACCCTTGGATATTGGCCAGCCAGTCATGTGAGGGGTCGAACCAAGTCTCCGTTATTCCCACAAGGTCTATGTCCTCCTCATGTACTAACATGTCCAACTCATCCATCTTATTAGCTAGGCTCCTGGCATTAGCATATAAGCTTGCTCCCATAAGTAGAGGTCATCACAGCCAGAGTCAGTGCCATAATCAGAAAGCCAAGCCATATGCAGGGATGAAAAAATAGTCTCATGGTGCAGTATCTCTTATCAATCAAGCATTTATTTAAGACAAATTGCACTTACTAGACAAAAAGCAGATAAAAGCCTTCAATAAAATTGTTTGCTGGGGATGGGAGACGCCGCTCCACGCAGCGCTCCTCAGACCTTAGACCCGGATGTGTATGGTCTCACGTTCCCGACGTTTCATCAGTCAAGGCTGACATCATCAGGGGATCTTTCTGAACCATCGGTTTTATACACCGCACACAAAACTTTATCCAAACTTTCTGCATAAGACTTAAAGCGGAGTTCCACCCAAAAGTGGAACTTCAGCTTTAGGTAGTCCTAACCCACTGACATGCCATATTTGGCATGTAATTTTTTTTTGGGGGGGGAGCGGGTACCTAGTTTTGACAGGTACCCGCTCCCACTTCCGCTCGGAGCGCCGCGGCACCCTGAGCGGAAGTTCTCCTCTCCCCCTCCCTCCCTGTAATCTTCTGGGACATGTCAGAGGTCCCAAAAGATTGCTGGCCAATCAAGACGCGCAACTTGCGCATGCGCAGTGCGTACCCAGCTGTGAAGCCGCAAGCTGTCACAGCCGGGTGCCCACACTAGTGATGCCGGTGCCACTGAGACCAGAGGGAGAGGATCGAGGCTTCGGGCGGCCGCATCGCTGGGCTGTGGGACAGGTGAGTGTGTGTTTATTAAAAGTCAGCAGCTACACTTTTTGTAGCTGCTGACTTTTAATAAACACAGAAAAGGCTGAAACTCCGCTTTAAGCTAGTGTGCATATGTACCATCATCATCTTTTTTTTTTCAGAATTTTTTCTGGTCATGGTAACTATCTTCTCCAAGCTTATGGGTGTTGCTTTCTTGTTTTGTCCTGTGATGCTGCTTGGCAAACACAGCATTTTCTGGACTCTCATTCAGGGCCACATTTAGACCTTGGGAGCCTGAGGTACTTCAGGTCTGAGGGGACCCTCATTTACAGAGTTGGTTTACATTCTCAAAGACAGTCACATATTTTCAAAATGCATGACACAACATCTTTCTGAGGTCACACATGTACACACAAAAGCAGTCACAGGCCTTCCTTAAGAATGTAAGTGTTCTATATGTAATTTGCATGTTGCACATTATTAACAAATAACCAGTCCAAGATAAAACTTTTTACAGAGGATGGAAGGTAAAATTTTACTTCTCAAGATATATTTAACAAAAAAAGAACATTTTATTATTATTATTATTATTATTATTATTAATTATTTTTTTTTATATAATTTTATATATTGTTTTATATTATTTATGTATAGAGGGGGGCCTCTTCTCTCAGGGGGCCCAGGGCAGTTCCCCTTTTTGTCCTTTAATAAATCTGGCACTGCCCTCACTCATCTGGATATGGGACAATATGGCACCTGACCGAGAACAAGGACAGAGCTCTTTAAGTTCTTCCTCACACAAGATAACACATTGTTGCAGGAAAGAACGTTGTCATAAATTAGATTCCTTCAAACAGATATGTATAGTACAATACTCACTGCATAATGTAAATACGCTATATATATGTATGTTGTGATTGCTGTTATTATGTATGTATGCTGTGATTGGTCTAGCATGGTATAGGCACTATGGTGCACAAGTTTACTTAACCTGATTTTCTACCACAATTCACAGAAATGTATATAGACATGCGTTGTCTATAGAAAGTTCATTCAAAGGACTATTTAGACAGAATGAGAGGCATATATGAAATTGGCAGAACTGTAAACTGCTGTTTATGGTAAAGCAAATATTGCTTTCATGAAAGGCAAATTTGTGAATTTGAGATCCATTTTCAAAAAGGAGTTGAATAAAATTATTAATTCAAAAAGGTCTGAAGCTGGGGTAGATGACATATAGGTACAACACTTGTGGTATTTTGAAAGTCTGAGTTTTCCTACTGACCAAGAGGATGCACACCCATCAAGTCTAAAATCTACAGTGCCCATTTCAACTGAACCTGAAGATAGGACCCCAGAGAAAATTGCAGATAGTAGGTGGAATTTAATCTTAAAGCCTAAGTGAATTTAAACTTAATGCTTTTTATTTGTATTATTTTAATATCCTGTTTTTTGCTGATTTACTAAAACTGGTGCACACAGAATCTAGTGCAGCTGTGCATAGTAACCAATCAGCTTCTAGGTTTTATTGGCAAAGCTCATTGAACAAGCTAAAGTTAGAAGCTGATTGGTTGCTTTGCACAGCTGCACTAAATTCTGTGTGCACCAGTTTTAGTAAATCTCCACCCTTGTGTCATTGGGGTCGATTTACTAAAGGCAAACAGAATGTGCACTTTGTACATACAGTTTCACTCATTTTCCTTTGTAAATGTAATGTAGTAATGCTTAACATTGTAAAGAATACCTAATCATGTGCAAGGGAAAAAAAAAAAAAATTTTTGCTTGCAGAAGATTTGATGATGGAAATCAGCAAACCAAGCTCTGAGGAAAATGAGTGCAACTGCACTTGCAAAGTGCACAGTGTATTTACCTTTAGTAAATCCACCAATGCTGTTTTTGAGTTTGTGTTGCAGGTGCTGGACTTCGTTTTGAGGCAAAATACCTTCATATTTAATGGCTCCTATTTCCTCCAGGGTGTAGCAATGGGGACAAGTTATGCCTCATCTTACGCCAATCTGTACCTGGGGTAATGGGAGCGATCCTTTCTACTTTCAGAAAATATGTCGAAGTACTCTGATTGTATCTTGACCTGGTTAAGATACATAGATGACATATTTCTAATATGGGACGGGCCCTTGGAGTTATTACCTGAATGCCTTGCAGCTATGAACTCAGACTTCTGAAACCTTAACTTTACAATGTCGTTTGACCACCATAAAGTCACTTTTTTGGACTTGGAGATTGAAGTCAACAGTGACGGAATTTTGAGCAGTAACCTATACATTAACCACTTAAGCCCCGGAAGATTTTACCCCCATTCCGACCAGGGGGCTTTTTGCGATTTTTTACTGCATGACTTTAACGGACAATTGGGCGGTCGTGTGACGCTGTACCTAAATGAATTTCACGTCCTTTTTTTCCTACAAACAGAGCTTTCTTTTTGTGGTGTTTGATCACCTGTGCGATTTTTTGATCATGCGCTATAAACAAAAAAAGAGCTTCAATTTTGCAAAAATAACAATATTTTTCACATTTTTTATATGAAATTCCCCAAAAAAAATGTAAAAATCTAAATTTTTTAACATTGTCGGCCAATTTGTTTTATGCTACATATGTTTGGTAAAAAAAATCGCAAAAAGCGTATTTTGATTGGTTTGCGCAAAAGTTATTGCGTTTAATAACAAAGGGAAAGATTTTTGTCATTTTCAGTGTTTTTTTTTTTTAACGAGTAATGGCGGCAATCTGCGATTTTTTTTGCGGGGCTGCAACATTGCGGCGGACAGATCGGACCCTTGACTGACATTTTTGACACTTTTGGGGTTACCAGTGACATTACTGCAGTAATCAGTGCTAAAAATATGCACTGTTACTGTCAGGGATACCACATGCAGGCATCCAGCAAGAGTGATCAGATCAGTTGGCTGCACCAAGGAATCAGGACCCAGATGGATAAAGATGTAAATAAGTTTATTAAGCAAAATGACACACTCCAATACCAACACCAGTGACCATAAACAAGTAAACAAAATATAAATGATAACAGTACAAAACCCCAATAGAACCTAACAAACTATATACAAAGGGATGGAGCAAACAATTGCAGGACAGGACAGGAACAGGAGACAAGGAAAGCAGGGAGCCAGGTAAAGGAAGCAGGATGCAGGGAACAGGACTCAGGATCAGGATACAGGTTTCAGGATACAGGTTTCAGGATACAGGTTTCAGGATACAGGTTTCAGGATACAGGTTCAGACAGGGACACGGCTAGCAGAGAAAATACTGAAGCACTGAGCCTCAGTGAAGGGCGGGCTTATATTCCCTCAGCAGTCCTCCTCAGGTGCAGCTTAATTAAAAGAACAGTCCAGCTGCTGGGAGACACCCGCTGGTGGGCCCTGGAACTGCGCCCCTCAGTTCCAGGAACAACAGTGCCACCAGCAGGTGACCCACGTAATGACACAGATCCTGACAGTTCCCCCCCTTTAAGGAGCGGCCTCCGGACGCTCCATTGTGCTTCTACCCCGAAAGTCCAAAAAGGTCTCCCCTCCATGTCTGCGGGTCTTCTAGCACTCTCTAGGCCAAAGTCCTTTAACTTGCCGGAAGGCGTGCCACCAGAGTCCAGCAATTGATCATGCGCCCCACCACCAGGGTCTGGAAGCCGTCTTGGCACCCCACAGGTCAAGTTCCTGAAGAGGCGTAACATTAGGGATACACCTGCCCTCATTGCAACACATGTCCCAACACTGGGACTGAAGGCAAGCTGGACATCAAGCAGGGGAGCGCCAGCGGCATGCAGGATATCCGGCAGTGGCAAACCAGGCTGGGCAACAGACAGTGGCACATCAAACAGGGCGGCAGACCGTGGCTCAGCAGGCACTGGATCAGCAAACACTGGGTCAGCAGGCACCGGAACAGCAAGCACTGGGTCAGTGGGCACTGGAACAGCAAGCACTGGGTCAGCAGGCAAAGGATCAGCAGGCACAAGATCAGCAGGCACAGGATCAGCAGGCACAGGATCAACAGGCACAGTAGTGGTCACCAGAACAGCGGGCACGGGATCAGCTGGCACCGGATCAGCGGGCTGAGTAAGAGACACCGGATCAGCAGGCACCGGAACAGCAGGCATTGGGTCAGCGGGCACTGGAACAGCAAGCACTGGGTCAGCAGACTGGGTAGTGGTCACCAGAACAGCGGGCACCAGAACAGCGGGCACTGGATCAGCAGGCTCAGTAGGAGGCACCGGATCAGCGGGCACTGGACCAGCAGGCATCAGAACAGCAGGCACTGGATCAGCAGGCTCAGTAGGAGGCACCGGATCAGTGGGCACTGGATCAGCAGGCTCAGTAGAAGGCACCAGATCAGCGGGCAATGTAACAGCAGGCACTGGATCAGCAGGCTCAGTAGGAGGCACCGGATCAGTGGACACTGGAACAATAGGCATCAGAACAGCGGGCACTGGATCAGCAGGCTCAGTAGAAGGCACCGGATCAAAGGGCACTGGATCAGCAGGCTCAGTAGGAGGCACTGGATCAGCGGGCACCGGAATAGAAGGCACTGGATTAGCGGGCTCAGTAGGAGGCACCAGATCAGCGGGCACTGGAACAGCAGGCATCAGAACAGTGGGCACTGGATCAGCAGGCTCAGTAGGAGGCACCGGATCAGTGGGCACTGGATCAGCGGGCACTGGAACAACAGGCATCAGAACAGCGAGCACTGGATCAGCAGGCTCAGTAGGAGGCACCGGATCAGTGGGCACTGGATCAACAGGCTCATTAAGAGGCACCAGATCAGCGGGCACTGGATCAGCAGGCATCAGAACAGCAGGCACTGGATCAGCAGGCTCAGTCGGAGGCACCAGACAAGCGGGCACTGTAACAGCAGGCATCAGAACAGTGGGCACTGGATCAGCAGGCTCAGTAGGAGGCACCGGATCAGTGGGCACTGGAACAACAGGCATCAGAACAGCGGGCACTGGATCAGCAGGCTCAGTAGAAGGTACCGGATCAGTGGGCACTGGGTCAGCAGGCTCAGTAGGAGGCACTGGATCAGCGGGCACCGGAACAGCAGGCACTGGATCAGCGGGCTCAGTAGAAGGCACCAGATCAGCGGGCACTGGAACAGCAGGCATCAGAACAGTGGGCACTGGATCAGCAGGCTCAGTAGGAGGCACCAGATCAGTGGGCACTGGATCAGCAGGCACTGGAACAACAGGCATCAGAACAGCGGGCACTGGATCAGCAGGCTCAGTAGGAGGCACCGGATCAGTGGGCACTGGATCAACAGGCTCAGTTAGAGGCACCAGATCAGCGGGCACTGGATCAGCAGGCATCAGAACAGCAGGCACTTGACCAGCAGGCTCAGTAGGAGGCACCAGATCAGCGGGCACTGTAACAGCAGGCATCAGAACAGTGGGCACTGGATCAGCAGGCTCAGTAGGAGGCACCGGATCAGTGGGCACTGGATCAGCGGGCACTGGAACAACAGGCATCAGAACAGCGGGCACTGGATCAGCAGGCTCAGTAGAAGGCAATGGATCAGTGGGCACTGGATCAGCAGGCTCAGTAGGAGGCACCGGATCAGCGGGCACCGGAACAGCAGGTACTGGATCAGCGGGCTCAGTAGGAGGCACCAGATCAGCGGGCACTGGAACAGCAGGCATCAGAACAGTGGGCATTGGATCAGCAGGCTGGGTAACAGGTATAATTGTATGTGTTGGGAAAAATCTCCTTTTCTTTTTAGGTTTAGATACAGAAATCTTGCTAGTGGTTGCAGGGCTATGAATAGATTGTGAAGTAGATGGAAGCGAAATGGCAGTATTGGGAGATGGTGGAAAAGGAGAGACAGTTACAGAGGAGAATTTCTGAGAGGTTGCTAGGGGCAACAGAGTAGTAGAGGAAGTTTTCACAGAGTTAAATGCAGGAAAAGTGCAACTCGTTAAGCCAGGATATGAACAAGCAGTGGAAAGCAAACCATACCTAACTGCAGCTGTGGTTGCTACGGGTAACGGAGAGGAGAAACTTTGAGAAAACTGGTGTCCAGAGGCAGAAGTGGATTGGTGTGAGTTAGCTGATGCTAAATTGGAAAGATCTGACCAGGTTTGCAGTAAGGCCTGAACAAAACTCAATTTACAACCCCCTTGTCTGATTAGAGAATATACAGCATTCATGCAATCCAACAGGGCCTCTGGAGAATACACTGAATAATGTTCAATAAAATAGGGTTTATCATCTTCCAAGAGCCACACAAGAGATACCACCTGAGAGACACTAAAAGGAGGAGAATAATCATCACCACCCTTAGGGGTATTAGATAAAGCCAACTCTGCACAGAGCTGAATAAGTGGCTGAATCTCTTTGAACAAAACTCTGCCTTTGTCAACAAACGAGTGGGCCAGACGGATGCATTCCAACAACTGCTCGCTAGTGTAAGTTTTCAAAATTTGGCGACAATATTCCCTGTCTTCTGTTACAAGCAAAGAAAAATAAAAGACCTCCTCTGACTGCATCTTGCAACAACCAGAAAATTCCTAATTCCCAGGTGCAACCGATCTGATCGTTAGTGGCTTCAGTATTCTGTCAGGGATACCACATGCAGGCATCCAGCAAGAGTGATCAGATCAGTTGGCTGCACCAAGGAATCAGGACCCAGATGGATAAAGATGTAAATAAGTTTATTAAGCAAAATGACACACTCCAATACCAACACCAGTGACCATAAACAAGTAAACAAAATATAAATGATAACAGTACAAAACCCCAATAGAACCTAACAAACTATATACAAAGGGATGGAGCAAACAATTGCAGGACAGGACAGGAACAGGAGACAAGGAAAGCAGGGAGCCAGGTAAAGGAAGCAGGATGCAGGGAACAGGACTCAGGATCAGGATACAGGTTTCAGGATACAGGTTTCAGGATACAGGTTTCAGGATACAGGTTTCAGGATACAGGTTCAGACAGGGACACGGCTAGCAGAGAAAATACTGAAGCACTGAGCCTCAGTGAAGGGCGGGCTTATATTCCCTCAGCAGTCCTCCTCAGGTGCAGCTTAATTAAAAGAACAGTCCAGCTGCTGGGAGACACCCGCTGGTGGGCCCTGGAACTGCGCCCCTCAGTTCCAGGAACAACAGTGCCACCAGCAGGTGACCCACGTAATGACACAGATCCTGACAGTTACTGTAAAAATGACACTGGCAGGGAAGGGGTTAACTGTATTGGAGAGGGAGGGGTTAAGTGTGTCCTAGGGGCGTGTTTCTAACTGTAGTGTGACAGGTCTCCTATTGTAAAAACAGAGATCAACGGTTCTACATAGGAGAACCGTCTGATCTCCATTTTTACACAGGGAAGAATGACAGGCGGCTTGTTTACATAAGCTGCCCGCCTTTCTCCCGCTCTACCGACGATCGTAGTGTGACCGGCGGACATCGGGTCCACCGGTCACACGCGCGGACTCCTCCGTGAATGAGCCGCGGCGGGCGCGCGCCTCAGCGGGCGCACGCTCACACGCTATTGGCTCACAAACCGGTCACAGGCTAGTGACGTATATATACGTCACTTTGCCTGGCCGGGGCTGACCGCCTCAGTATATCTACTTGCGGCGGTCAGCAAGTAGTTAAAACCTACTGCCAGAAACATGATCCTTCAAGCACAGAGTTTCCAACCCAAACCTCTTGTACAGTTACCCCTAATCCCAATTTTTTGCACCTCTGGCACAATTGTGATGAGGTAAAATTTAAAAAAGCTGTGGATGAATTCCAACTCTGTCTCCTCGAGAGCGGTTATTTTAAATCATGTCTCTGCAAAGCCTACAATCGAGCCATCCAGCAATCACGGTCGCAATTATTGTTTGGCTCACATTTCATCAAAAATGATGAGGCTACTCTGTGCATTATTACCCCCCATTGTGCACAGCATTAACATGTTAGAAAGTATATTCAAAAGTTCCTGCATCTCTTGACCTCAACAAAAAAAAAAAAAGTGAAAAATGTTCCCCAGTGTCCTCAAATTACATTTAAACAAGCTTCATTACTTTGTGGCAGATTGGTGCCTAGCAACTTTGTGGCCAGGGCTGAGGCCGGTGCGATAAAAAAAAACGCGTGGGCACTTTACCATGTGGAACTTGCAATTATTGCCAACATATTTGTCCCAATCACACTCCCTCACTCCCAAATTGATGTACATTTAGCCCTAAAACATTTGTGGATTGCCAAACAGTTGGTGTAATTTACATTATGACTTGCCCATGTTGCACCTTTTATATTGGCAAAACCATTCAGAAGTTCTGGAGGAGAATTTATGAGCACATCCATGCGGCCGAGATAGGTAATATTTATGCCCCAATTGAATGATACATTATCCAGGCACACAACTAAAACTACCAAGGTTTCTCTTCTGGGCTCTAGAATGTGTGGATCCAGATACAAGAGGTGATGATTGGAACAAGGCAATATTGCAGAAAGAATCCCAGTGCATTTTTGGCCTCAAGGCCAACAGTCCACCTGTTTTGAATGAGGTTTTGAGCTGTAGACCTTTCCTCGATGAATTTGCCTCTGGCAAGCTCGAACATTTTAGTCAACATTACTATTCCCCTTCCCTATTTTTTTTCCTTCCCTTTCTTTCCCTCTGGTTTGCATCCAACTAAATTATTACCTTTATTTTTCTGATGTTTTGAATGCACAAGTGTTGCCTTTGTTTTAAAACTATATTATGCTATACTGTGTAATTGTTATAACAGTTTAGGCCTCATGCACACAGGGCATTGGAAAAAACAACCTGCAAAACCACTTCCAACAGCAGGAAAAAGCAGCTGTAAAAACGCACTTTTAGTAGCTTTTTTCATTGGCGTTAATGCGCGTTTAACAGCATTAACTTTTAGCAGTGTTTCTCTGCCTCTACTAAAAATCAATGGTTGCCTATGAGAGGCATCTTTTATCCAACTTTCACCCGCGATCCCTCCCCACTGAGAGAGAACGACAGTCAGATGTTGTAATCATAGCAGACCGTTGCTCTCTCTAAAATGATCACAGAGCGCCTGTGATTCTCCTATTTAGGATCATAGGTCTCTGTGTTCATTTCACAAGTCCCTCCCCCATGCAGTTAAAGAAACACTCCCCTAGGCTTACACTTAACCCTTTGATCACCACTGGGTTAACCCCTTCCCTGCCAGTGTCATTATTACAGTAACAGGGCATATTTTTAGCACTGAATACTGTAGTAATGTCACTGGTCCCCCCAAAAATGTCAAAAATGTCAGTTAGGTGTCCAATCTATCCACCGTAATGTCACAGTCCCGCTAAAAATCACAGATTGCTGTCATTACCAGTAAAAAAATAAATAAATAAAAATGACATAAACCTTTTCCCTAGTTTGTAGATGTCATAACTTTCACAAAACCATCTATTGTCATAATTTACACTTAACTACCTTTTTTGGAGTGAATGGGTAGGGGTACAATGTACATGGGGGAGGCAGGATCTGGGGGCACCCTTTTATAGGGGACTTCCAGATTCTGATAAAACCCCACAACCACTGCCCAGGGTTGTTGGGAAGATGTCCTTCTCTGGATCAACATGGAGGCAAGGTTCTTTGAGGTGAAGGGATGCAGAACTCCCCCTGCCTCAATGCACACAACATCCATGTTGAGGGCGTGTGACCTGGCATGGTCTGTGGGGCCACTCCCCTTTCCTGACCTGCCGGTCTGCATGCACAGATAAGGGGCTAGGATTTTTTTTTTTTAGCGTGGGGGTTCTTCTCAAAATTCATACCACTCCGAAGGGTCTTTGTTGGACCCCACGCGTTTTTTTTTTTTCATTTTGGCGTGGGGATACCTTTCAAGATCCATACCAGACTCAAAGAGCCTGGTATGGAAATTGGGGGGGGGGGGGGACACAATGCTGTTTTTTTTTTCATTTTGACGTGGAGTTCCTCTTCATGATTCTCAGAGCAGAAGTGGCCCCACAAGTCGAATCATGATGATCCGACTTGGATGCAACATCCATTCAAATCAATGGGCTCTCAGAGGGAACAAATCATTTTGACATTTTAAAAAAACACGCTTGATGCTGCTTAACGCTGAATGCAGTGTTAAGCCACATTTATCAGCCTTTAGCAGTGTCAGATGTTTTTACAGCTGTAACCCTGGTCCTCAGAATGCACTGGCCCTGTGTTTTTTTTTTTCAGCTTGAAAACACCTATGCCACTTACAACTTCTAAATGCCTGTGTGTGCATGAGGACATAGAATGGAGGGGTGTTTTTTAAGCTGCGAGAAAAAAAATGCCTGATGCTTCTAAAAGCAGCTGTAAAAATGCAGCACTGTTGGAATTTGTAACATTTTTTCTTCTTTGAGCATACACTTATTTATGCAAACATCCCTGGATCATCTGGTTACTCAGACTAGGAAGTTATTCCCAGTATGCGTGGCCCCCGCACTGGCTATTTCTGGAGTGAGGGGCATTCTCCATCCCTGTTGGTCTGTTCTATCATTGGATGAGGACTCTCCCCACCCAGTTTTGACCATGGGAACTGGACCACTTTGGTGGTCTTGGAGAGGTTGCACGGCTCATGGGCTTAGGCTAAGATCTCTGAGGCCGCACATGCATGCTGGAACCGCTGCTTTGGCCTCGGAAGTGATGCGCGACCCACCGGAAGTGACGTCACTTACCGGGCGCGTGGTGGGGGACACCATGGCGCCTTCTTACCATGCCACACGTGTCTCACAGTGGGCTTCCAGCTGTGTTTCCCGTGACTTTCTAATGGCCTACCACAACTTGGGGGGCTTTTTTCTAGATAAATCTGCTGCACAATTTCTGGCTCCCCCTATTACCTCTCCCTTTAAAACCCTCCATCAGTAAGGATGTGTACAAGAAGAAGAAATCAGCTGAAGCGGTGGATATCACAGATGTCAAAGCCCAAACAGGTGGAGGTGGGGGGATATCTAAGGTAGAAATGATCTTCTAACCTGTATCATCAAGAAGTATATATATGTATATATATATTTGTACACAAATATTCAAAGGAATCCATAGAAATATAGTAGTGCATTTAAACAACAGGCATGCCAAGCCATAGTGAAGATAAATCCTTACCAAGATCCAATATAAGTAGCAAAAAAACGTAAGATTCAATATGCTGTAACTGCTGTAAGGAGATGGTCATGGTAAGAAAACGTGGATGAGAGCACATCCCTTCATGATTAAGCCTAGTCTCAGTTGTTCAATCAGACCGTGGTGTAAATGACAGCTTGATGATGCAGGTGTATCTAAATTTAAGGGATACCTAAATAAGTGTATGATAAGCAGAATAAATTGGGCAAAATATAAACTGTATACAGGCTCATTGTTGGTGTTATGGGTGACCCTTTCTGACCTACCGGACATCCACAAGGTTATACCAGTCCTCCCTCAGGGGTAGTCTCGGTCCTCACACTGGGGTAGTGTAGTCCACGCTTGATAGCCAGACCAACAGCTGTGTCGGTCTGGCTTAAATAGCCCCCAACTAAGTGAGTACAGATGCAGAGAAAGGCATCTGACGTCACTCAGTCCGGCTGATCTCGTCCATCCCTCCCCATCACGAGCCATGCATGCGCCGATGCACAATGGAGACTTATTTATTTGGAGGAGCGAAAGGTCTCTAACATCCACCAGCTCCATGATGTCATCATGGGGGAGTGGAAGAGAACTCTAGTGGCAACCCTGTGAAGCGCTGGTGTCCTCCATGCCCAAGAGGGTTAAGGCAGTGCTGGAAAATAATGGTGGCCATACAAAACAATGACACTTTGGGCCCATTTTGGACATTTTCACCTAGGGGTGTACTTACTTTTGTTGCCAGCAGGTGGCTGTGTGTTGAGTTATTTTGAGGGGACAGCAAATTTATACTGTTTTCAAGCTGTACACTCACTACTTATATTGTAGCCAAGTGTAATTTTTTCAGTGTTGTCACATGAAAAGATAGAATAAAATATTTACAAAAATGTAAGGGGTGTACTCACTTTTGTGAGATACTGTAGGTAAAAAATTGTAATGTGGTAAAAATACTACTATACGTTTTCCTTAATTAGAACATAGTGCTCCTTTAAAAAAAAAATATATATAACAAGCATCTTTCAGTGTCCAGTAATTAATTACACTACTGCTCATTGATATCGTTGACACATCTGAAAATGTTCATATGTTTTATAAACCTTTATTATGCATTCTTTATGCCTACTGTTGCTGGTTGCAAATCATGCTACATTTCCTCATAACCTAGTTTGCACTATATGACCTATCTCTGATCTTGATTAGCAGTCTAGAGAGTCAATAGATGTCAGGACGATAACTATCTTTCCAGTTTAAATGCAGACTCATATTGATGCAATGCAAGAAAATAAAAATGTGCTCCAGGGCGACCGGCTATTAGCCATGTGCGCTGAACAATGCTTATTCTTAAGCCTGTCCAAGTTTTCCGAAATGATATTGAAAATGCAGCAGGTCACTGTTACAAAACAGAACTTGTTTTGTATAGCTGGAATAATGCAGAAATGTATATACTAGACCCTTATCCAATAGGGCAAGGGGTCATTTTTATCAGGCAGAAACTCACATCAACTGATCAAAAATCAGGTTTCATTGTACTGTCTGCTTAAAATGATGATGATGATGATGATTATCCAATATTTATTAGATTTAGGGCAAGATTTATACGTTTTTTTCACATCTATGCCAGCCACTTTATGCTACCTTCCTCCAAGCACATACAAGACACATGCACCGTTCCACATAAATAAGCGAAATAATCACAGATATGATTAAATGAATATAATAAAAACAGAATTTTCCAAATAGCAAGATAGATAAATACAAAATAATAAATAAAAATGCCCTGCTCCAGGCTCAAGGACATTATCTGGAGACAGTTTGCAGTTCTTGATGGGGTGGTGACAGGTATGGGAACTGCAAATGTATATTCAAGGGTACAATAGCATGTGGTCCTTTATTAGATGATTTTGAGTTTGTTACTGTAGACATAGAGAAGGCAAATTTATTAAATACCTTCTTCAACTCTGTGTAAACAAAGGAAAATGGGGAAGCTTAAGTCCTTAATGGAGATGGTATTGACATAGCCCTATATGACCCATAATGGCACACAACTGACCAGAAACATTAGGCAAAACAAATTAAGCACCTGGACCAGATAGCTTACACCCAAGGGCCCTCAAAGAACTGTGCTCCAGTATATCTAAGCCAGTGTTTCTAATTTTTGGAGACACTTTATTGATTGGCATGGTACCACTGGATTGGTGTAAGGCCAATGCAGTGCCTATATTTTAAAAGGGATCAAATTCTTTATCATGTAATTACAGAAAGGTTCGCTTAACTTATATGGTCAGGAAGATACTTAAGAATTTAAAAAGGGGCATATAGAAGAGTTTTTGCTGGAAAATAATATTTTAAGCAATAGTCGGCATGGATTCAAAGCATTTGACACAGTTTCCCATTTGTGGCTAATGTGTAAATTAGTCACATGCTTAGAAAATTACGTTTTTTTTTTTTTTTTTTTTAAAGAAACTTTATTAAATTCAAAGTGCGGTACAATCACAACATGAGATAACGATGAACAATACATTTTAACCTTTTTTTCGGAGCCAGATGCCGAGCAGAGAAGGAGCTCATTTCTGGCCCGGGGGGAGAACATCACATAGACTGACAAAGTCAAATAGAATTGTCACACTAGAACCCTAGTTGGATGGATCTTGTACCTTTGAGGGGCGGTGGTATCCTAGGGGGGTGGACATTGGGAGGAAAGAAAAGAAAATTACGTTTTTAAATGCATGGACGAAAGTTACTAGTGGTGCACCCCAAAGTTCAGTGTTGAGACCCATATTTTTCAAACATATTTAAAAGTGATATAGGACCTGAGATTAAAAGTACCAGGGTCTGCAGATGACACAAAGCTTTGCAGTTGAATTATGTCTTTACAGGATGACAGAACTTACAAGCCAACCTCAATGCATAAATGAATTGGGTAACAATGTTGCAAATTAGGTTTAATATTGATAAATGTAAAGTTATGCACTAATGGGTGCTCCTAGTCCCACCCCACAGTATAAAACTATTCTTTCAATAGCGGCTATTTGCAGTGTGATATTGGTGTGGAGAGAGATAGAACAGGGCTCTGTTCAGTGCTGCTACTAAGTTAGTGAATATAGTGTGCTATTGTCATTCTATTGTTTGTGTAGAATATCAGTTTCATGTGTATCTAGTGATAGTTCAGCGTGAATGTAGTGTGACCATTCACAGTATATTTCAGTGTGTTAATGCACATTAAATAGGCAAAAAATTTGGGGGAGCATACCCATGTATTTCCAAAGCTGCTGCAGCTATGAACCAAAAGACATGTATATTAAAAAAGAATAGCGCGCAAATGCAAAAGAAATTACTACCAAATCTGAAGAGAGTCCATAAATAAAAATGGGGGTTTGGTCCCACCATATGGCCATATCGTGCTCAAGCCCACTACTGCGTCAAAGTACCCCATTATCAGTGGGTCCTACACTATCCATGAAAAAGAGATGAATCCAGCCCTTCTAACCCTTGGAGACAACACTCCTTGCTGGGAAAAATGTGCAAATGCACTACAGGGGACTCCTCCTATATCCATTTGATGGTGGACACTGATTGAGTACAGGTGTATGTGGGGGGTGGGGAGGGCTGGTCAGACCGAATACATAATATTTAATATACATGTCTTTTGGTTCATAGCTGCAGCAGCTTTGGAAATACATGGGTATGCTCCCCCAAATTTTTTGCCTGTTTATTATGTATTCGGTCTGACCAGACTATCGAGGTTGAGCAGCCCTCCCCACCCCCCACATACACCTGTACTCAATCAGTGTCCACCATCAAATGGATATAGGAGGAGTCCCCTGTAGTGCATTTGCACATTTTTCCCAGCAAGGAGTGTTGTCTCCAAGGGTTAGAAGGGCTGGATTCATCTCTTTTTCATGGATAGTGTAGGACCCACTGATAATGGGGTACTTTGACGCAGTAGTGGGCTTGAGCACGATATGGCCATATGGTGGGACCAAACCCCCATTTTTATTTATGGACTCTCTTCAGATTTGGTAGTAATTTCTTTTGCATTTGCGCGCTATTCTTTTTTAATATACATGTCTTTTGGTTCATAGCTGCAGCAGCTTTGGAAATACATGGGTATGCTCCCCCAAATTTTTTGCCTGTTTATTATGTATTCGGTCTGACCAGACTATCGAGGTTGAGCAGCCCTCCCCACCCCCCACATACACCTGTACTCAATCAGTGTCCACCATCAAATGGATATAGGAGGAGTCCCCTGTAGTGCATTTGCACATTTTTCCCAGCAAGGAGTGTTGTCTCCAAGGGTTAGAAGGGCTGGATTCATCTCTTTTTCATGGATAGTGTAGGACCCACTGATAATGGGGTACTTTGACGCAGTAGTGGGCTTGAGCACGATATGGCCATATGGTGGGACCAAACCCCCATTTTTATTTATGGACTCTCTTCAGATTTGGTAGTAATTTCTTTTGCATTTGCGCGCTATTCTTTTTTAATATACATGTCTTTTGGTTCATAGCTGCAGCAGCTTTGGAAATACATGGGTATGCTCCCCCAAATTTTTTGCCTGTTTATTATGTATTCGGTCTGACCAGACTATCGAGGTTGAGCAGCCCTCCCCACCCCCCACATACACCTGTACTCAATCAGTGTCCACCATCAAATGGATATAGGAGGAGTCCCCTGTAGTGCATTTGCACATTTTTCCCAGCAAGGAGTGTTGTCTCCAAGGGTTAGAAGGGCTGGATTCATCTCTTTTTCATGGATAGTGTAGGACCCACTGATAATGGGGTACTTTGACGCAGTAGTGGGCTTGAGCACGATATGGCCATATGGTGGGACCAAACCCCCATTTTTATTTATGGACTCTCTTCAGATTTGGTAGTAATTTCTTTTGCATTTGCGCGCTATTCTTTTTTAATATACATGTCTTTTGGTTCATAGCTGCAGCAGCTTTGAAAATACATGGGTATGCTCCCCCAAATTTTTTGCCTGTTTATTATGTATTCGGTCTGACCAGACTATCGAGGTTGAGCAGCCCTCCCCACCCCCCACATACACCTGTACTCAATCAGTGTCCACCATCAAATGGATATAGGAGGAGTCCCCTGTAGTGCATTTGCACATTTTTCCCAGCAAGGAGTGTTGTCTCCAAGGGTTAGAAGGGCTGGATTCATCTCTTTTTCATGGATAGTGTAGGACCCACTGATAATGGGGTACTTTGACGCAGTAGTGGGCTTGAGCACGATATGGCCATATGGTGGGACCAAACCCCCATTTTTATTTATGGACTCTCTTCAGATTTGGTAGTAATTTCTTTTGCATTTGCGCGCTATTCTTTTTTAATATACATGTCTTTTGGTTCATAGCTGCAGCAGCTTTGGAAATACATGGGTATGCTCCCCCAAATTTTTTGCCTGTTTATTATGTATTCGGTCTGACCAGACTATCGAGGTTGAGCAGCCCTCCCCACCCCCCACATACACCTGTACTCAATCAGTGTCCACCATCAAATGGATATAGGAGGAGTCCCCTGTAGTGCATTTGCACATTTTTCCCAGCAAGGAGTGTTGTCTCCAAGGGTTAGAAGGGCTGGATTCATCTCTTTTTCATGGATAGTGTAGGACCCACTGATAATGGGGTACTTTGACGCAGTAGTGGGCTTGAGCACGATATGGCCATATGGTGGGACCAAACCCCCATTTTTATTTATGGACTCTCTTCAGATTTGGTAGTAATTTCTTTTGCATTTGCGCGCTATTCTTTTTTAATATACATGTCTTTTGGTTCATAGCTGCAGCAGCTTTGGAAATACATGGGTATGCTCCCCCAAATTTTTTGCCTGTTTATTATGTATTCGGTCTGACCAGACTATCGAGGTTGAGCAGCCCTCCCCACCCCCCACATACACCTGTACTCAATCAGTGTCCACCATCAAATGGATATAGGAGGAGTCCCCTGTAGTGCATTTGCACATTTTTCCCAGCAAGGAGTGTTGTCTCCAAGGGTTAGAAGGGCTGGATTCATCTCTTTTTCATGGATAGTGTAGGACCCACTGATAATGGGGTACTTTGACGCAGTAGTGGGCTTGAGCACGATATGGCCATATGGTGGGACCAAACCCCCATTTTTATTTATGGACTCTCTTCAGATTTGGTAGTAATTTCTTTTGCATTTGCGCGCTATTCTTTTTTAATATACATGTCTTTTGGTTCATAGCTGCAGCAGCTTTGGAAATACATGGGTATGCTCCCCCAAATTTTTTGCCTGTTTATTATGTATTCGGTCTGACCAGACTATCGAGGTTGAGCAGCCCTCCCCACCCCCCACATACACCTGTACTCAATCAGTGTCCACCATCAAATGGATATAGGAGGAGTCCCCTGTAGTGCATTTGCACATTTTTCCCAGCAAGGAGTGTTGTCTCCAAGGGTTAGAAGGGCTGGATTCATCTCTTTTTCATGGATAGTGTAGGACCCACTGATAATGGGGTACTTTGACGCAGTAGTGGGCTTGAGCACGATATGGCCATATGGTGGGACCAAACCCCCATTTTTATTTATGGACTCTCTTCAGATTTGGTAGTAATTTCTTTTGCATTTGCGCGCTATTCTTTTTTAATATAAATGCACATTAAATGCAGTATATTTTAGTGCATTGCTGAACGTTTATATTTCAGAGAGTTACTGAAATATAGTAACTCAGTATATTTCAGGGAATGCTTAACGCAGTGTATTTCAGCAAGTTACTGCATGTTTAACATAGTATATTTTAGTGCATTTGTGCCAGTTTATTTCAGTGTGTTAGTGCACGTTTAATGCAGTATATTTCAGTGTGTTACTCTACGTTTAACGCAGTACATTTCAATGCATTACTGCACGTTTAACGCAGTATATTTTAGTGCGTTACTGCACTATATGCAGTATATTTCAGAGCATTACTGCATGTTTAACTTCAGTTCGTCAGTGCTGTTTAATGCGGTATATTTCAGTGCGTTACTGCATGTTTAACACAGTATATTTTAGTGCGTTATTGCACATTTAATTCAGTGTGTTACTGCATGCTTAACGCAGTATATTTCAGTGCATTAGTGGTGTTTAACACAGTATATTTCAGCGTGTTATTGCACGTTTTATGCAGTAAATTTTAGTGCATTACTGCACGTTTAATGCAGTATATTTCAGTGTGTCAGTGCTGTTTAATGCAGTACATTTCAGTGCATTATTGCACGTTTAATGCAGTATATTTCAGTGTGTGAGTGCACATTAAACACAGTATATTTCAGTGCGTCACTGAACATTTAAAACAGTAAATTTCAGCGCGTTACTGCATGTTTAATGCTGTATATTTTAGTGCGTTTGTGCCACCTAACGCAGTATATTTCATTGTGTTATTGCATGTTTAATGCAGTATATTTCAGTGCATTACTGCATGTTTAATGCAGTACATTTCAGTGCATTACTGAATGTTTAATGCAGTATAATTCAGTGCATTACTGCATGTTTAACGCAGAATGTTTCAGTGCATTACTTCACGTTTAAACCAGTATATTTAGGTGCATTACTGTATGTTTAATGCAGCATATTTTAGTACGTTAGTGCCGTTTTATGCAGTATATTTCAGTGCGTTATTTCACATTTAACGCACTATATTTTACTGCATTACTGCATGTTTAATGTAATATATTAAAGTGCGGTACTGCATGTTTACCACAGTATCCTTCAATGTGGTACTGCACATTTAATACAGTACATTTTAGTGCATTACTACATGTTTAACGCAGTATATTTCAGTGCGTTAGTGCTCATTTACCGCAGTAGATTTCAGTGGGTTAGTGCACGTTTAACGCAGTTTATTTCAGTTCATCAGTGCAGTTTTACTGCAGTATATTGTAGCGGAGTGTGTCTGTGTAGTGAGTACTACTACTACTACTACTTTCCATTTATTAAAGTGCATCCACGCACACATTTCCACATCTTTATTACATTTTGTTAAAAAAAAAGTGCCCCCCCCCCCATCATGTCTGGGAGGCCAACAAGGAGAGGCATACATTCCCATGGCACTGTGAGGGGGCCAGCAGTGTATATGTCCATAGTCAAAGGTGAATGTAGTCAGTCCTCAGGCAGGGCATCATTTCCTCTGTTTAGTGATGTTGCCCGTGCTATCCAACCACAGCATGCAGAGGAGGTGGTGGACTGGCTTATTAACCATCCTCATTCTCCTCATCCTCCGCCACCCAAGGAGAGACTAGTGCGCAGTCCACTGCAGCTGCTGGAGTGGGTTATTCTGCCTCCTTTTCCACAAATGTTCCTGCCATAGCCCCAGCATCAGGCGTGTTCAAATAATAGCTGAGTTATTTGAACACAGCACCAGCCACTTGCTCCTTCAGGATGAACACCCTTTACTTAATTTAGATGTTGGTTCTGAGGTTGAGGAAGGTAGGAACATAAGCCTGCAGAGAGGGGAGAACACTAGTACACAAATTGGCAGTCATGTTCCCCCAGCCGCAGTGTATTGCCAAGTTGTCCCCAGTGATAATGACGATGGAGGGGATGATGATGATGATTAGGTCACTGAGGCGACTTGGGTGCCAGATAGAGCAGAGGAGGAAAGTGAGGGTGAGGCAAAACCCCCAACAAGGCAGCCATCATGGAAAAGTAGAGAGCAGCCACCCTAATCAACCAGATTGTGGAGCTGTTATCTCCCGGCCCACTTCCCACAGCTCAGCTGGCTGGGCCTTTTTCAGAACATGTGCAGCTGATTATGCTGCTGCAATTTGCAAACTTCCTAATAGTAATATGTGCTGTGCTAAACAAATAAGCATTTAAATGTGAATAAGATATCACAAATCGTGACATTGGTGCAAAAAGAACATTATAAATAAATAAATGCAATTGCAACAATCAAAATATATGTGAATATAGTGAAAATAAAAATCATTAGGTCATATATAGTGTCCAATATGTGTATAACAAAAAAGTCCATGCAATGAAGAATGGGAAAAAAAACAGAACTGTGTCCAAACAAAATCCTCAATAGTATTGTGAAATATTTTGAATGAGAGATTCAAGGAGCCACAAGTCCCAGTAAGTAGTGTAGTTATCACATCCACAAGAAATGTTGAAGATGAAAAACACCAGTGTGCAGGTCACCACAGAATTTAAATAGATTGGCAGCTTACCAGATCAAATGGGTCACCCAAATTAATGAGTAGACCTATATAAGCTTTTAGATGGTAATGCCAGGAACGGCCACAGGGTGTCGCCTCACCAGATAATTCAGATCAGGTATCCATATAGCATGTATAAAGAAATTGATGACAGGGACATAGCGTAATTCCATAAAATACAATCCGTTTATTTAATTAAAAAATATCAAACTCACATTTGAGATGAGTATCACAGGCGTTAAAAAGCAATGGGCCACCGTTTAGAAGAGAGCAAACATCTCCTGAAGCATGGCAGATTGTGGAAGCCGGCTGTTGGGGGTGTGGTAGCGGCACGTCTGACTCACCCAGTGAGATTTTATTTGGACACAGTTCTGTTTTTTTTCCCATTCTTCATTGCATGGACTTTTTTGTTATACACATATTGGACACTATATATGACCTAATGATTTTTATTTTCACTATATTCACATATATTTTGATTGTTGCAATTGCATTTATTTATTTTTTTTTGCACCAATGTCACGATTTGTGATATCTTATTCACATTTAAATGCTTATTTGTTTAGCGCAGCACATATTACTATTAGATACCATATGGGATTTTTTCCATGATTGCTGCTGCTGCTTATCTCTGATTTATAAGTAGAACATCATTTACTAGCGCGGAATTTTTTACTTACTTACCAATTTGCAAACTTTGCCTCAAGCACATCACACATGGCAAAAACACCAGCCATTTGGGTACTATATGCTTGACATTTAACCTCCCACCACTCAGTCCGCTGGCAAGAGAAAAGGAAAGCCACACAAAAGGATGCAATTCTGCTCCTCCTCACCTCAGTCTACCCCTGCTATACCTCATGACCTCTCAGCAGCCTCCACTGACAGGAAAGTTAGTGTAGCAAAGGGTGTCCCAGGTCCTTGCAGCAATTCTGCCGGTAGCACACCACCAGCTGTAGACTATAGCAGGCAAATTTCTCTGCTGCAGCGGGAAAAAAAATAGTCACTGTCACCCACATGCCCAGCGTCTAAATTCAAGCTTGTCAAAGCTGTTAGCTTTAAAACTCATGTAAGGCCATTCCAGCTCTGTACCATCACATGGAAGGCAACATTGTGGCATCACTGGGCAAGGCAGTCAACTGCAAGGTCCACGTTACTGCTGACACGTGGTCCAGCCAGCATGGTCAGGGACAATATATTTTGTTCACAGCACACTGAGTAACTCTGCTTGCAACTCGAAAGGATGCAGAGCAGGGCTCAGTGCTGTAGCTTGTTGTGCCGCCATGTCTCCATACAGCTAGTGGTGATGATGCAAGATTTGTCAGCTCCACCACCTTCTCCTCCTCCATGCCCTCCTCTGCTGAACTGTCCTATGAACCACAAGTACCCCCTAATCATTCAAGGGGATATTCAATGAGTCAGGCTAAATGGTGCCATGCAGTGCTTCAACTGGTGTGTCTAGGGGACAGGAGCCCCACTGGAGAAGTGACTCTTGCAGCTCTGCAGGGGCAAGCCCAGAGGTGGTTGATGCCATACCAGCTGGAACCAGGAATGGTGGTGTGCGATAATGGCACAAACCTCCTGTCCGCCCTTAGACAGGGAAAGTTGACGCTTGTGCAATGCATGGCACATGTCCTCAATTAGGCGGTGCAGAATTTCTTAAATAGGTACTCAGGGTTGTAAGATCTGCTAAAGCAGGCCAGAAGAGTCTGTAGCAATTTCAGGCGCCAGTACACGGCCAGTGCTTGGTTGGCTAAAATTCAGTGGGAACTTCACCTGCCTGTAACACACCTGATTTGTGACATGCCCACCAGGTGGAACTCAACTTTGGCAATGCTGCAGTGGCTGCACATGCAGCAGAGTGCTGTCAATGAGTACTTGTGTGAGTATGGCACAATGACACACTCAGGCCGGCTCAGCATTTTTTTCCCACACCAGTGGCTGCTTATAAAGGATGCATGTGCTGTACTGTCACCATTTGAGGAGGCGACAAGAATGGTGAGCTGTGCCAATGCATGCATCAGTGACACAATCTCTCTTGCATTCTTTCTGGAGCATACTCTGCATGGCATTATTGACAGGGCACTCAAGGCAGAGCAGCGGGAGGAAGAGGAGGACTTCCTTTCCTCTCAAGGCGCACTTTATGCAGACACCATTTTTGCCACATCGCAGAACACACAAGAGGAGAGGGAGGTGAAGGATTCTGGCACTTTTGGAGGCATTGAAGCAGAGCAAGACATAAGTTAACCCTTAACAGATGGTTTTTCATCCCTAGAACTCTTGGGAGTAGTACGTGGCTGGGAGGAGGCAGTTCCAGATACTGTAATTCTCAGTGACCCCGAGGAAACTTGCAGTGCATGGACTCCCTCATGCTTCAAAGCCCACAAAAGGACCTGAGAATAAGTGGCCTCAAGAAGGATCATTATTGGTTGGCAACCCTCCTTGACCCCCGTTTCAAGGAGAAAGCCTCAGAACTCACCCCGCCCCCACAGAGAGAGCAGAAGATGAAATCTCTTGAGGACACCTTAAAAAGGAGTTTATGTAATGACTTTCCCGACTCTGGTAGGTTACAGTCTCATGGAAAACATAGTTTTGAGGCTTCTGTTGGTCAAGAGAGGAGTGGTGGAGAAGGGGGGTGCCTAAGTGATGCATTTTTAGTCCTTGGCTCCCAGGGCTTTCAGCTTCAACATCCCATTGGCAGCATCAGGAGAGCTTTCTAGTTGAAGATCCACTGGGTTACTGGTTCATGAGAATAGACAACTTGCCAGAACTTGCCCAGTATGCAATTGAGCTGCTGGGCTGCCCAAAATGCAGCGCACTTTCTGAATGGGCATTCAGTGCTGCCAGAGGTTTTTTTACTGATAATAGAGCGCATCTGTCCACAGACTCTGTGGACTGGCTGTCATTTATCAAAATTATTCAGTCCTGAATTAATGTAAAAAGATGGCGGTGTAGGTGGAAGCGGGGACGGCAGTGGAGGAGGAGGACGAGGTAGCCAACGCTGGTTTTGGTTTTTAATAAAAAAAAAATTTAAATTCGGGTACACCCCAAAAGAGTAAGAAAGATCAAATCCAGCAATGGCTGTGTAAGGCCGGTATACATGACTATTCTGCACAAGGTACGGACAAGTCCTGTGGGATCCATGCCTGGTTCTTTTTAATGAATGTGAGCTTGTCCACATTGGCTCTGGACAGGCGGCTGCGCTTGTCTGTGATAACGCCCCCCAGCCGTGCTAAATACCCGTTCAGATAATACACTGGCTGCAGGGCAGGTCAGCACCTCCAAGGCGTAAAGGGAAAGATCAGGCCATGTGCCCAACTTGGAGACCCAGAATTTGAAGGGGGCAGACCCGTCATTCAGTACGTCTTGGCGTGTGCACACATACTGCTCCACCATGTTAGTGAAATGCTGCCTCCTGCTAAGACGTTCCATATCAGCTGCTGGTGCTGCTGCTTGTTGTGGCGTGCTAACAAAGCTTTTCCACATGTCGGCCATGCTAACCCTGCCTTCTGAGGTGCTGGCGGTGCCCTAAAAGCGTTGACGACCTCTTCCTCCTCCTCCCCTGCCTTGGCCTTGTGCTTCCACTGTGCCCCTGCTGTCAGGTGGGAATGCCACTAGCAGCGCGTCTACCAGCGTGCGCTTGTACTCGCGCATCTTGCGATCACGCTCCAGTGAGGGAATTAAGGACGGTACGTTGTCCTTGTAATGGGGATCCAGCAGGGTGGCCACCCAGTAATCAGCACAAGTTACTATGTGGGAAACTCGGCGGTCGTGGCGGAGACACTGCAGCATGTAATCGCTCATGTGTGCCAGGCTGCCCAGAGGCAACGAAAAGCTGTCCTCTGTGGGAGGTGTATCCTCTGTGTCCTCCGTATCCCCCCAGCCATGCACCAGTGATGACCATGAGCTGGCCTGGGTGCCACCCTGCTGTGAACATGGTTCCATATTCTCCTCCATCTCCTCCTCCTCGTCATTCTCCAGAACTGTGCCCCTGCTGGACAATTGTGTCCCTGGCGTTTGTGTGTGCAGGAACCCACCCCCAGAGCCACTTGCGAATGACTGCCCTGAAAGCCTTGGAAATGTTACCCCTTCATCCTCCTCCTCCTCATCCTGTGCCACATCCTCTTCCGTCATCGCCCGTGTTTGGCCCAGTTATTGGTGGTGAAGTGGTGTTGTTCCGCAGAGCGACTGCTGCAGCTGAAACTCCACTATGGCGTGCTGCTGCTCGCACAGTCTGGCCAGCATGTGAAAGGTGGAGTTCCACCTTGTGGGCACGTCACATATGTGGCAGTGAGGCGGTGAGTGGGAAGACCGAAGTTACTCTGCAGCGCTGACAGGCGAGCAGCAGCAGGGTGAGAACGCTGAAAGTGCGCACCGACGGCCTGCACTTTCTGCAGCAGCTCTGACATATCGGGGTAATTTCTAAGGAACCTCTGCACCACCAAATTCAGCACATGCGCCAAGCAAGGGATGTGTGTCAAACCGGCTAGGCCCAGAGCTGCTATGAAATTTCGACCGTTATCGCACACCACCAGGCCGGGCTTGAGGCTCACTGGCAGCAACCACTCATCAGTCTGCAGTTCAATACCCCTCCACAACTCCTGCGCGGTGTGTGGTTTTTCACCCAAACAGGCACGTTTTAAAACTGCCTGCTGTCGTTTACCCCTGGCTGTGCTGAAGTTGGTGGTGAAGGTGTTACGCTGACCGGAAGAGGAGGCAGTAGAGGATGAGGAAGTGGAGTAGGAGGAGTTAAGAACAGGAGGCAAAATGAAGCGCCCTGCAATCCTCGGTGGTGGAAGGACCTGCGCCAAACTGCTATCCGCCTCAGGCCCAGCCGCCACTGCATTTACCCAGTATGCTGTTAGGGAGATATAACGTCCCTGACCGTGCTTACTGGTCCACGTATCCGTAGTTAGGTGGACCTTGCCACAGATGGCGTTGCGCAGTGCACACCTGATTTTGTCACCCACTTGTTTGTGCAGGGAAGGGATGGCTTGCCTGGAAAAGTAGTGGCGGCTGGGCACGATGTACTGTGGGACAGCCACCGCCATAAGGCTCTTAAAACTCTGCGTCTCCACCAGCCGGAATGACAGCATTTCAAAGGCCAGGAATTTTGAAATGCTGGCATTCAGGGCAAGGGATCGCAGGTTGGTAGGGGGGTACTTCCTCTTCCGCTCCAGTGTTTGGGAGATAGAAAGCTGAACGCTTCCACGGGACATTGTGGAGATGGTTGTTGGTGACCCAGGTGGTGGTGTTGCTGGTGGATCCTCTGTTTGTGGGGTGGCAGGTGCCACTGTCACTACAGAGGTGGATGAAGAGGCCGAGACTGCAGCAGTAGAAAAGGAAGCAGGAGGAGCCAGAGACCTTTCTTTGTTTTTGAGGTGTGTACTCCACTGCAGCTCGTGCTTTGCACTTAGATGCCTGGTCATGCAGGTTGTGCTCAGGTTGAGAAGGTTTATGCCTTGCTTCAGGCTCTGATTGCACAGCGTGCAAACCACTCGTGTCCTGTCATCATCACATTGTCTGAAGAACTGCCACGCTAGGGAACTCCTGTGAGCTGGCTTTGGTGTGCTCGGTCCCTTGCTGCATTGGGCAGTAACAGGTGTAGTGTCTAGGGCACGGCCGCTCTGCTTTTGCACCCTGCTCCCTCTTCTGCTGTGCTGGTGGCTCTGTGTGACCATCGTCTCTTCCTCCAAACTACTCAGCTCACCTGCATGACGTTCATTCCATGTGGGGTCGAGGACCTCATCGCCCTCCACATCGTCTTCCACCCAGTCTTCACCCCTGCAACCCTTGTCGGTCTCCACAATTCGGAATTCCGCAGCAGTTGGCACCTGTGTTTTGTCATCATCCAGAACGTGCTGCTATGGTCCTCCCATGTACTCATCTGGAAACATAAGTGGTTGGGCATCGGTGCACTCAATCTCTTCCACTTCTGGGGCAGGGCTAGGTGGATGGCCCTGGGAAACCATGCTAACAAAGTCATCAAAAAGAAGAAGAGATTGCTGCATGAATTTGGGCTCAGACTGCTTGGCTGATTTGCAAGGGGGGGTGCGTGACAGTTTGATGGACATCGGCTGCAGGTGCCAACTCTGACCTTTCAGCAGAAGACTGGATGGGAGACGATGTGAAGGAACTGGAGGCACCGTCAGCAACCCAATCTACTATCTCCTGTACTTGTTCTGGCCTCAACCTTTGTAGAGGCACATTAGGCCCTGCCAAATACTGCTGCAGGTTCTGTCGCCTACTCGCAGCTGAGGAAGGTGTTTCACCTGTGCGTGTAGCTGGCACAGATCGACCATATCCTCTCCTTGAAACAGGAGCTCCACCAGCAACACCACGACCCAGGCCACATCCCTTATTTGACCTTCTCCTCATATTTATCGAATTTTGGATCTTCCCCGAAATGGGTTTTTATTGCAAGGCGCAATACAACAGTATACAACGGGTGTATCTCACACGTACAGATACAGAATAGGCCGCAATTTAATATTTTTTCCCTAAATGGGTGTTTATTGAATTGCGGACTAGAACAACAGTATACAACGAGTGTATCTCACAGTAAAATATGCAGTCTGAGAGCCCATTCACACTAGCACGACTTGTGAGGCGACTTGTGTAGCCCCAGGTCGCTTGACATAACAAAAGCAATGTTAATCAATCAGTGCCGTCTTGGCACTACTGAAGTCGCTCCGACTTCAGAAAAGGGTCCTGTACTACTTTGAGGCGACCTGTGATCCGACTGTCCCATATACTTCAATGGGAGTCGCCTCCTTATCTTAATTGACACGACTTGTTATCAGACTTTCCAGGAAGAAGAAAGAGATTAGCCAGGCATTCCCCACAGGCAAAGTCGCCTGTCTCTTCAAAGTAGTGCACAAGTCTCTTCCAAGTCTCTTCCAAGTCTCTAAACAAGTCTCTTCAAGTCACGGGGCGACTTTCTGGTCGTGGTAGTGTGAACCGGCTCTAAGCCGCAATGTAATATTTTTTTCCCTAAATGGGTGTTTATCGAATAGCGGACTAGAACAACAGTATCCAACGAGTGTATCTCACACGTACAGATACAGACTAAGCCGCAATTTAATATCTTTCTGTCCCCTAAATAGTTTTTTTTTTATTGCACGGCGCAATAAAACAGTATGCAATGGGTGTATGTCACTGTAACATATGCGGACAGGGCAACAATAAACTCTTTTGTCCCCTAAAGAGTTTTTTTATTGCAAGGCACAATTCAACAGTACGCAATGGGTGTATGTCACTATAACATATGCAGACACGGCCGCAATCAACTTTTTTCATCCCCTAAATAGTTTTTTTTATTGCAAGGCGCAATTCAACAGTACGCAATGGGTGTATGTCACTGTAACATATGCGGACAGGGCCGCAATAAACTTTTTTGCCCCTAAATGTTTTTTTTATTGCACGGCGCAATAGAACAGTATGCAATGGTGTATGTCACTGTAACATATGCGGACAGGGCAGCAATAAACTCTTTTGTCCCCTAAATAGTTTTTTTTTATTGCACGGCGCAATAGAACAGTATGCAATGGGTGTATGTCACTGTAACATATGAGGACAGGGCAGCAATAAACTTTTTTGTCCCCTAAATAGTTTTTTTATTGCAAGGCGCAATTCAACAGTAGGCAATGGGTGTATCTCACTGTAACATATGCGGACAGGGCAGCAATAAACTCTTTTGTCCCCTAAATAGTTTTTTTTATTGCAAGGCGCAATTCAACAGTATGCAATGGGTGTATCTCACTGTAACATATGCGGACAGGGCCGCAATAAACTTTTTTGCCCCTAAATGTTTTTTTTTATTGCACGGCGCAATACAACAGTACGCAATGGGTATATGTCACTGTAATATATGCAGACAGGGCCGTAATCAATTTTTTTTGTCCCCTAAATAGTTTTTTTTTATTGCAAGGCGCAATTCAACAGTATGCAATGGGTGTATGTCACCATAACATATGCGGACAGGGCACCAATATACTCTTTTGTCCCCTACATAGTATTTTTTATTGCACGGCGCAATAGAACAGTATGCAATGGGTGTATGTCACTGTAACATATGCGGACAGGGCAGCAATAAACTCTTTTGTCCCCTAAATAGTTTTTTTTATTGCATGCGCAATAGAACAGTATGCAATGGGTGTATGTCACTAACATATGCGGACAGGGCACCAATAAACTCTTTTGTCCCCTAAATAGTTTTTTTATGACACGGCACAACAGAACAGTATGCAATGGGTGTATGTCACTATAACATATGCGGACAGGGCACCAATAAACTCTTTTGGTCCCCTAAATAGTTTTTTTATTGCAAGGCGCAATTCAACAGTATGCAATGGGTGTATGTCACTATAACATAGCAGACAGGGCCGCGATCAACTTTTTTCGTCCCCTAAATAGTTTTTTTTATTGCAAGGCGCAATTCAACAGTACGCAATGGGTGTATGTAACTGTAACATATGCAGACAGGGATGCAATCAACTTTTTTTTTCCCCTAAATAGTTTTTTTTTATTGCAAGTCGCAATTCATCAGTACGCAATGGGTGTATGTCACTGTAACATATGAGGACAGGGCCGCAATAAACTTTTTTGCCCCTAAATGTTTTTTTTATTGCACGGCGCAATAGAACAGTATGCAATGGGTGTATGTCACTGTAACATATGTGGATAGGGCAGCAATAAACTCTTTTGTCACCTAAATAGTTTTTTTATTGCATGGCGCAATAGAACAGTATGCAATGGCTGTATGGCACTGTAACATATGCGGACAGGGCACCAATAAACTCTTTTGTCCCCTAAATAGTTTTTTTTATTGCACGGCGCAATAGAACAGTATGCAATGGGTGTATGTCACTGTAACATATGCAGACAGGGCACCAATAAACTCTTTTGGTCGCATAAATAGGTTTTTTTTATTGCAAGGCACAATTCAACAGTACACAATGGGTGTATCTCACTGTAACATATGCGGACAGGCCCGCAATAAACTTTTTTGCCCCCAAATGTTTTTTTTTTATTGCACGGCGCAATACAACAGTACGCAATGGGTGTATGTCACTGTAACATATGCAGACAGGGCGGCAATCAACTTTTTTTGTCCCCTAAATAGTTTTTTTTATTGCAACACACAATAGAACAGTATCTAATCGGTGTATTTCACTGTAACATATGCGGACAGGGCAGCAATAAATTATTTTGTCCCCTAAATAGTTTTTTTTTTTATTGCGCGGCGCAATAGAACAGTATGCAATGGGTGTATGTCACTGTAACATATGCGGACAGGGCAGCAATAAACTATTTTGTCCCCTAAATAGTTTTTTTATTGCACGGCGCAATACAACAGTATGCAATTGGTGTATCTCACTGTAATGTATGAATGAAAAACTGAAAAATATTTTTTTTTACCCTAAATACTGTAAAATGATTATTTTCCCCTCACATTGGTGCATTTGAAGAAGAGGTTAGAAAGCAATGTTTTTAAAGTTAAATATGAAGGAAATTTTTTTTCTTTTTTAAATGCAGATTAAGCACATACATATGCACTGAGGTTGCATGAAATGTGCAGCACCGCACGCCTAACAGACTGATAAACATTTTTTGTTTCTCCCTTCTCCTCCTCACTTGGCTCAGGTCAGGGCATAAAGATCGTTCTACTGCACCCCCACACAATACAATCAATGTAGATCGCTGTCTGATTAAAGCAGATTGTTCCTATCTATGCTTTCCTTAAAAGCAATCTCTCCAGCCTGGCCCTACAGTAAACTGCTATCTCTCCCTCCTGGCAAAAACATTGTTCACTGCACCCCACAAAATCAAATCAATATAGATCGCTGTATGATAAAGCAGATTGTTCCTCCTATGCTTTCCCTACAAGCAATCTCTCCAGCCTCGCCCTATTATAAAGTCCTATCTGTCCCTCAGCAGCAGTCAGGAACCTCTCCCTACAGTAGTATTAGCAGAGTGATGCACGGCGCTGTGTGACTCCAGCTTATATAGAGTCTGGGTCACATGCTGCACTGGCCTATCACAGCCATGCCATTACTAGACATGGCTGTGATGGTTTCTAGGGCACACTAGTTAAACGCTTGCTGATTGGCTGTTGAAAGCGCGCCATTAAAACCGTGCCAAAACATTAAAATAACGTTACCGAGCAACGGACAGTACCCGAACATACAGTGAAATGTCCGGGTTCGGGTCCGGGTACCGAATACCCAAAAGTCCGGTACGAACAATACAGTCCGGGTTCGCTCAACCCTACATACAAGGCATGTAAAAAGTAAGCATACATAAGCAATGTTGTTCAACACAGTACAGGAGAAATAACCTTGGCAGGTACACCAGTCCGACGGGTATGAAAAAGGAAAAAGAAAGAGAAAAAAAAAAGTCCAAAACATTAAGATCAGCTGTGTATGGCTGGAATCCTATAATAAGTGGGAGTCGATCGCCCCCGGGGCACCCCTAATGGGCTCATACTGTGCCCAAGAGAGAAGCGGCTAAAGAGGGTGCAGTGAGAACCTGAAGGAAAACAGCCTCGGACCCTTAAAACCATAAGAGAGGGTAATCAACTCCCATCAGAAATATATATAAAGGAAATGTCAAGAAAAAGCCAAGAAACACCGAACCAATGACGGTAAGTCATTTATCGCATGCCTTGTAGACATCCATATACAGGGAGCAGGATAGATGAAGTAGAAAGAAGAAGAGTTAGGGAAAGAGGAGTCACAGTAGCAGGGGAGGGAGGACTGGGAGGGAGGGCATAGGGATGGAGAGAAGGAGCCCATGGTCCGATCCCACCTGACCCAGAAGCGGGTATTCAAATCAAAATATTTCATCAGACGGAGCCCGTCCTAAAGTGTTACATTTAAAAAGGTTGCCCAGGGTTCCCAAATGGACTTGAACTGTGCCTTAGAGTCATTCAGGATACTGTACATCTTTTCTTGGGTCATTATCCATGATATTTTACGCTTTGCAGCTAGGAAGGAGACCGTAGGTTGTTTCCAATGTTTTGCTAATGTAATTTTAGCTCCCAAAAAAATATAAGAAATGAGAGTCTGGGTGTGTCTAGAGACCTTGGGGAGACGATGGCCCAGAAGGGCATAGATTGGCGATTGCTCGATCGCAACCCCCGAAATGCGTTGTACCATACGGAATAGTTTATTCCAAAAATTACGGGTCTTGGGGCATTCCCAAAAAACGTGTATGTGGCTACCCAGAGGGTTGCAGCCCCTGAAGCAGACCGGGGAAGAGTTAGGGAAAATTGTTCCCAAGCGAGAAGGTACCATGTACCATCGCATCAATACTTTAACATTAGCCTCCATAAGGCCCACATTGTGGATCCCACGAAGGGCTCTTGCGGCACAAGAATGCCATAAATTGAGGTCCCAGTCCGCTGTCATGTCCTGTTCCCATCTTATCATATAAGAGGTTTTATCCGCAGGAGCATTCAGAGTAAATGAGGGAAATCCCTACCTCGATATCTTGAATTCTGGAGCACCATTGCTCATAGGGGGTTACCGAGAGGGGGTCCGAAAACCCGATTTGGAGAGTGCGCAAAAAATGTGAAATCTGGGAGAAGCGAAATCGCTCCGCAGGTGGCATCTTCATCTTATTTACGAAATGTGAATAAGAGAGGACGCCTTGCATCAAAAAAGTATCCAATTCTGTAAAGACCCTTATCTGTCCCCCATTTGAAAGCCTCAATGTTAATGCCAGGAGGGAAGTCAGGATTATGAAAAATATGTTTAAGCGGACCCCAAGGTGAGGCATTCTGATTTGATTTATGAATATGGTCGCATAGGGCGAATGAATGCGAGAGAGTAGGAGCCAAGATTGGAGGACGAGAGGCAGGAGGGTTCCAAAGCAATAAATCCACTGTATGGAGAGGGGTAGCCTGTCTTTCCTTGTAATGCCAGTCAGGTTTTGTACCTTTCATGTATATGATGGAGAATTGCGTCAGTTGGGCCACTAAGTAATACTTCCAGATGTTCGGGACCCCGAGACCCCCATGTTTACGTGACCTAGAAAGTGTGGTTTTGTTGATTCTACCCTTCCTGCCCCAAGTAAATGTAAGAATGTGCAATTGAAGGGACTCAATTTGTGACTTTATAATCGGGATAGGGAGTGCTCGAAATAGGTATAAAGGTCGCGGAAGGAGGGTAATTTTAACCGCGTTGATTCTTCCCAACCAGGAAATGTTATATTTTGACCAATCCTCTAAGTCTTTCTTCAATTTATTAATAAGCGGAGGGTAGTTGGCTGAGTACAGATCAGATATCGAGGCTGTGATTCCCACTCCCAAATATGGGATTGAGTCAGAATGCCAAGAAAAAGAGAGGTGTTCTTTGAGGCGAGAGACCAAGGTATGTGGAAGGTTGATATTTAGAGCCATATTTAGACTGCACCAAAGCTATTAAGGAGTGATACTATGTTAGGGAGCAAGACTAGAGGGGAGGTGACAAAGAGCATAATGTCATCCGCAAATAGAGCGCATTTATGTATTGCGTTTCCGCATTGTATGCCACGAATATCAGGATGGTGATGTATTGCAATAGCCAGGGACTCCAAGGCAATGGCAAAAATGAGGGGGGAGAGAGGGCAACCCTGCCGTGTACCCCTGTGGATAGTAAAAGGATCAGAGTAAAGTCCTTGCAATCTGACTTGGGCAGAGGGGCGGGAGTACAGAGCTCGGAGAATGGCCAAAAAGGAGGGGCCAAAGCCCCATCTCTCTAAAGTGGAGAAGAGAAACGGCCAAGAGAGTGAATCAAAGGCCTTGTGTAGGTCTAAAGATAGAAGAAAACCCTCTTGGGGAGAGGCTCCATCCCAGCCCGAGTGTAGGAGAGTGACCACATCAATCACTCTTCAGATTTGATCAGTTCCTTGTCGGCCTGGGATGAAGCCAACCTGGTCCTTGTGAATATAAGAATAAATGAAGCTTGAGAGGCGAGTGGCTAAAATTTTTGCTAGGATCTTGAGGTCATTATTAATAAGGGAAATGGGCCTGTAATTGCCAACGTCTGAATGGTCCTTACCCGGTTTTCGGGATGACCGATATAAAAGCCGCATTCATGGAGTGATCCAGAGGTTCCGTACCCCTTAGGGAATTAAAAAATCTGGCCAGACAAGGTGCGAGTGTGTCTGCGTAAGACTTGTAATATAGATTGGAGAAGCCGTCAGGGCCCGGTGTGGAGTTGGTGCGGAGAGTTTTAATTGCAGCCATGATTTCTTGCTCAGAAAAGGGCTCTTCTAGGAGGGAGCGCGATTCCTTGCTGAGTTGTGGGAGAGGGACCTGTCCCAGAAAGGCCTCAATATCGGTACCCTGAGAAGGATTAGAGTCAGCATAAAGGGTGGAATAAAAGGATTGGAAGGTAGCCATAATCGAGGAAGGATTCCTCGTAAGATCCCCTGTGTGAGCCTTGATTTTGGGCATGGAAACGATCCTGTATTTCGGAGTCAATTTGGAAGCTAGCTTAGGTCCTACTTTTTCCCGCGTAGCCAGGAGGCGAGCATTTTGCCACTGTAAACTCTTTGCTGCCTTGGTAGTTAGAGCTACATTAAGGGAAAGTTTAACAATATCAAGTTTACTCAGAGAATCTAAGGTTGGGTCACGTTTATGTGCCATGCTCAATCGTTTGTATTCCCGTTCAAGATTATTATTATCCAGCTGCCTTTCGCGCTTAAGCTTAGCCCCTAATTGTATGATATGGCCTCTGATGACCACTTTGTGGGCTCCCCAGAGGGAGGAGGGAGTTACTGTGAATCATTAAGGGTGAAGTAATCTTGGATCTGCTTTCCTATTGTGGACTTCCGTACCGGTTCATTTAAAAGAGATTCATTCAGACACCAAGGTGACGGGCCTGTACGGGAGGGAGTGCTTTTGAGTTTGAGAAATACCAAAGAATGGTCGGACCAGGGTATGTCTCTGATGACTGATTTAAGTGCCGAGGGGATGTCAGTGGTAGGGACAAAGATATGATCGATTCTAGCTAGTGTGTTGTGAGGAGCTGAAAAGTGAGTGTAATCCCGGGCGGAGGGGTTAAGTTCTTGCCAAATGTCAACCAGACCTAATGAATTGAGAAGTTTGGCTACGCGAAGGCTTTGTTTAGGGGGTCTGTGTAAGCGTTGGGGTCCCTTCCTGGATTTATCCAGAACGTTAATCCAAAGCTAAGTTTGAGTCACCTCCCACAACTAATTTACCCTTAAAATGGGTGGAGAGAAGAGGGAGCATCCTGGAAATGAAAGACGCCTGACCCTTGTTAGGAGCGTAAAAGGAAACAAAGGTATATAAAATACCACCAATAAAACTCTTCACCAAAAGGTACCTCCCCTCAGGGTCCGCTATAGTATAAGTGTAGGGAAAATGCTACAGATTTTGAAAAAAAAAAATTGCTACTCCCTTCTGTTTAGAGGGCGCATTAGCCAGGAAAAAGACTGGATATTTATGGTGGACGTATTTAGGCCTGTATGACACCGGGAAGTGAGTTTCCTGAAGCAGGAGGACCTCAAGTCCCTGAGAGTGATAATGTTGGAACGCCTTTCGCCTCTTCAATGGAGAATTGATACCGTGGACATTGTGTGATGCCACCTGTAGAGAGAAACCATTACTCACAGCTGCCGTCATCGTGGGAGCGAGAATTGTGCGCTGCGGTGTACAAAGTTGAAATAGGGAATGGGGTACTCAAACAGGAGTCTAGACAGATGCCGTAGAAACAGAAGACCCAATTCAATGATGGGATCGGACCATGGGATGCTGAAAAAGAATAAGAAAGTTAGAAGGGAAGGAAAAGGGAGAGCAGGGATGGGAGAGAAAAACAAGAAACATGCAAGGACAAAGCCTTGCATGGTGTTAGGGTGGCATGGGACAAGTCCCATGCCCCCCAACTAGGATTGTAGTGGCACCCTTATGCCAGATAGGGTGCAGTCCCATAGGAACCAGGAAAGGAAAAATCTTCCAAGCACCTACGGGAATAGGCGCATTAAAACCTCTCCGGCATGGGCCCCATCCCGGTTAAAAAAAGGAAAACGTATATCTTGTACGCCCCGAGATAAGGCAGAGCAGAAGAGTAGGAGGAGGGCACTAGGGAGGGAGGAGGAAGGGGGAAAGGGGCAGGGAGGGGGAAGGAAAGGTAAGTGGGGAGGGGGAGGCTTCTGCTACTGTGTTATATCGGAGGGCAATGTTAAGGTGAAATGTGCGATCTCAGCGCAAAAACTTGGGACTGGTCAGTACCTAAAAAAGAAGGAAAAAAAAAACATGAACCAGTGCCCCAAACAGTATGGTAAAATAAGGCAGCAAACCATCCTCACAAAAAAAGTGTTTCAAACAAATAACGTCTGGCACAAAAAAAAAAAACCTTCAGCGAGAGAAAAAAAAAAAAAAAGTGGGGTTAATGCTTAGCCCGTTCCAGATGAGGGAGATGAATCCACAAAAATTTGAGAAATGACACTCTAGATCGACAAAGGACTTTAGGGAGGCTTGACATCACGTGGCGTTTTGGTTTTTGCTTGTTTCAGACTGACGACAATGGACTGATTGGTGGGGGTCGCTTGGAGGATTCCCGTCTCGAGTTAGAGGAGGTGGGGGAAGGATCTCTGGAAATGATTCCCAATTGAAGGTGTGACAAAATCTGAGTTTTGCCAGTAAGGGAGAGGGATAGTTGTCAACAATGTCTCTCCAAGTTGCTCTGTGAGACCTGTGGCCTGTTGCCATAAAGTCTGTAACTACTAAATAATCAAAGCCATGCTTAGATGTGTACTTCTTGGGACAGATAATGTCATCAGTTCAACGACCTGTCTTCCAGACATCATTGAATATGCTGATTTACCCCTCTGTTTGGTGATGTGTATTGTATTTCATGAGCTTGAGGACGGCCGTCTTCCAGTTAATTGGCTCAGGTTGATTGAGTCATTGTCATCTGTTAAGAATACTGTTTATGGTCGTTATTCCTTAGAAATGTTAATGAACTCCCATTGATTCTGTTCAGAGGGCTAGATAATTAGTTCAGTTCTTTTATACCATTTCATCTGCATGGGAGGGTGTGGTCATTCAACCCCTTACCTGTGTGTAGTAATTTGATGAGGAGGGGGATGTGCTCATGTGTGTATAAATTGACTGTGTGTGAGTTCAATAAACAGTTCGTTTTACCCCTTCATGAAGTCTGGACTCATGTTTGGGGGTTTGGGGAGCTATTTTCACTTCTTGATGGTATTTTCGCTGGGATTTCGGGAGAAGCTGCACGTTTCCCATCTTGAAAAGATGAAAAACCATGGGTTTGTTCTGGAAAAGGAAGTTCAGTCTGAAGGGAAAGGACCACCAATATTTTAGGGATTTAGCGGAGAGGATTGACAATAGCGGTTTCATGGCTCTGCGTCGCTGAATGGTCATAGGAGACAGATCTGCAAAAAGTTGAATCTTGTGACCTTGGATGGAGAGGTCTGTTTTGTCCCTGCTCTTCCTCATGAGCTCCTCTTTAACCCCAGAGAAGTGAGTATTGATGATCACATCCCTGGGAAGGCTGTCCTGACGGGGTGATTGGAGGGCTCTGTGTGCTCTATCAAGCTCCAGGCGGTGGTCCGGAATGTCTGGGATAACGTCCTTAATAAACTATTTACCTGTATCAGGAATATCTTTAATAGACTCAGGGATCCCCCTAATTCTGAAATTGAGACGGCGACTCCTGTTCTCCAAGTCATCCAATTTGGATAGAGCAGTGTCCAATTGTTCCTGAAGGGTCTGAATACAAGCAGTATTCTTGTCACAGTTTGGTCAATAGTATTCTCTATGGCCTCAATCCTGCTGCCTGTATTCTGCAGATCAGCTTTGATAGAACCGGTGATCTGAGAGGCAGTATAAGCCAGTTCTGTAGCCAGAAACTCAGAAAATTTAGCAATGAGGAGTGAAATGTTTGAGAGTGCAGGCCTAGTTGGTTCTGCAGAGCCAGGGCCTCAGGTGAATGTGCAGCAGCCAGCCCAGGGGTCTGCTCCATGGCTCTGCTGAGCAGTGACTCTGTGCAGGCTGGAGAGGCAAATTGAGCCTGTGAATGACAAATGGGGGTTGCTGGGGAAGGCCAGGGCTCTGGAGTGTCCGGAGGTATAGCAGCGAGGGCTGCTGCTGTGTCTCCTACCTCTTGGCTGCCTTGTGTGTCTGAGGAGAAGGAAGGGGCGGTAGCCATCCTGTCCGGATCCCGCTGTGGGGATACAAATTGAAGCCGGCGGGAGACCTCTCTCCGGGGACCCGCCGACATGCAGGGCCGGATTGCACTACTCCGCTGCAGTAGTGGAGCAAGTGGCGGACGCAACAGCTGATGGATCCGAAGCAGGGGTCCGATGCTGGCCGGGGAGGCGCGGAGCTCAGGGACTAAGCCGCCATCTCGGAGCCCCCACGCATGCGCACCTTAATGTGTCCAAATTTATATGCAGCCCTCACCTTGCACCAAATCCCATTGATTGGGGACAACGTGAGAGGCAAAACTTCACATCCAGTTTCCCCACCATGTTAGCGAGGTCACTTCCGGTATCCACGTCATGCAGTTGTAAACAACACCATGACTTCCGGTCCGGCACCATTTTCTAGTAGACCTTTTGGTAGGAAACAGTGCAATTCACTGTTACAATAGTTCCAAGTGTCCTATCGAATTTGCCACAATGGCTGTGTATTATACATAGGCAAACACACAAAAGGGGCCAGAATACATCAAAGTATATATATAACACTAAAAATCCACAGACCGTAACAGTTACATCCCCCTCGATAGTTGCCACCAACCCAAATGGCTTAAAAGTATTCCGAAAGGACAGTTTTTACGTATGAAACAAAACTGTCATAGTATCGATGATTATTACTCACAAGCATCCATGTTAAAAACTAGGTTTTTTGAGAAAGGTTACAATGTAACCTCTTTGAATTAAATGATTGAAGAGGTTGCTCATCTTAATAGGGATTCCTTGTTAACATCAGATAATACCACACAACAAAAGACAAAAGTGTTTTGTCCATTCATCACAAATTTTTGACTCCAACACTATCAGATTCAAAGGATAATCCAAAACTGATGGAATATTTCACAAGCAGAACATTTATCTGACAAACTACTTTGTCAGATAAACCAGAGGCATTTTTTAGACATGCCCTCAATTTATTGTTTCCAGACCTAAACCCTATTGAGCATTAGGGATGATCGAAAGGTTTGGGTCGACCATCGGTTCGACCCGAACATTGACTGTTCAAAGTTTGGCCGAATTCCGAACTTTTTGCTGAAAAAGTTCAGAATTCGGCAACCAGAACCAACCAAAATGCAATGGGACAGGAACTGGGCTTTAAAAGCCCGTGATTGGACCAGAACCATCAGTAAAAGCCAATTGAGGGGGCAGGAGAATGCTAGGAATGTGTTTGGAGTGACTAGGGGGTCCAGAGGCCAATCATTAGTGAATACGCCCCCCAGTATATAAGATAGCCCCGCCAAATCTCTACCATTTTAATACAGGGCTGTGTAAGAGAGTGGAAGCAGTTCTGTTACTTCTGCTTCAAAGTGTCATTTAGCAATTATTAGTGTGAGGAAAGGGATATCTAGTGTAGTTAGGGTACTATTTTCCACTATAGTTAGATTTAATAATCTAGTGTTAAGTGTAAGGGGACCGTAGTGTAGTGTAGGGTTAACTGACTCTGACTGCTATGGCAGGGTGACAAAACCCTTCCATGTCAGGGTGACCGCTATAGAGAAAAGATTGTTTCTCTTAGAACACTTATAGAACCGGATAGTGGCTTTGCCCCTGTCACCCTGCTTTTTGTTGCAGGCGTTTATAGGGCTTTTTTGAGGACATGTTTGGAGTCAGGCATGACATCTGAACTTCTGTGTAGGGGTATATATACACACATACATGTATGTATATATACACATACACATATATAGGTATGAAAGTAGCAGAAACCTATGCTTGCGCTAATGAAATAATTAACACCCATATGGCTTCTCTGCTATAACACCTATATATGTGTATGTGTATAAATACATATAAGTGTGTGTGTATATATACCCCTATACAGAATTTCAGATGTTTTGCCTGCCTCCAAAGACCCCTAAAAAAATGCCCAAAAAAAACGCCTGCTGCAAAAACACACCTGGGCGTTTTTGTAGCTGGCGTTTTTTTGGGCATTTTTTGGGCGTCTTTGGAGGCAGGCATAACATCTGTACTTCTGTGTAGGGGTATATACACACACACACATGTATGTATATATACACATACACATATATAGGTGTGAAAGTAGCAGAAACCTATGCTTGCGCTAATGAAATAATTAACACGCATATGGCTTCTCTGCTATAACACCTATATATGTGTATGTGTATAAATACATATAAGTGTGTGTGTATATATACCCCTATACAGAAGTTCAGATGTAATGCCTGCCTCCAAAGACCCCCAAAAAATGCCAAAAAAAAAAGCCTGCAACAACACACCTGGGCGTTTTTTTTCATGCAGGCGTTTTTTTGGGCATTTTTTGGGGGTCTTTGGAGGCAGGCATAACATCTGTACTTCTGTGTAGGGGTATATATACACACACACATGTATGTATATATACACATACACATATATAGGTGTGAAAGTAGCAGAAACCTATGTTTGCGCTAATGAAATAATTAACACCCATATGGCTTCTCTGCTATAAAACCTATATATGTGTATGTGTATAAATACATATAAGTGTGTGTGTATATATACCCCTATACAGAAGTTCAGATGTAATGCCTGCCTCCAAAGACCCCCAAAAAATGCCAAAAAAAAAAAGCCTGCAACAACACACCTGGGCGTTTTTTTTCATGCAGGCGTTTTTTTGGGCATTTTTTGGGGGTCTTTGGAGGCAGGCATAACATCTGTACTTCTGTGTAGGGGTATATATACGCACACACATGTATGTATATATACACATACACATATATAGGTGTGAAAGTAGCAGAAACCTATGCTTGCGCTAATGAAATAATTAACACCCATATGGCTTCTCTGCTATAACACCTATATATATGTATGTGTATAAATACATATAAGTGTGTGTGTATATATACCCCTATACAGAAGTTCAGATGTTATGCCTGCCTCCAAAGACCCCCAAAAAATGCCCAAAAAACACCTGCTACAAAACCGGCAAGGTGTGAAAATAGCGGAGCCACTATCCTGTTCTATTGCAATTCTAATACAAACAAACTTTTTTTTCTGGTTCTGGACATGCTACAGAGCTGAAACTTCACAGGTACACTTTTTAGACCCCCCAGACACTAAATCCAAAGAAATCTCTTTTTTTTTTCAATAATTTTTTCAATAATTGGCTCTCTATCAAAAATGACAATTTTTAAGAACTTTTTTTTGTGTGATTAATAGTCCCTGTGGCATGACCCAGAACCCTAGGCACTTTTTAGGGGCATTTATTGGGTTTTATGGCTTCAAAATGGTGTTTTTTGATTACCGAAGTTCGGGTCCCATTGATTTCAATGGGGTTCTGAAATCCGGGCCGAACTTTCGGGATGTTCAGGTGTTCTGGTCGAATGAACTTTTGAAAAGTTCAATCATCCCTATTGAGCATCTCTGGGGCATCCGCAAAGGTTTCTAACATCCACCATCTCAGTGATGTCGTCATGGAGGAGTGGAAGAAGGCTCCAGTGGAAGCTCTGGTGAACTCCATGCCCAAAAGGGTTAAGGCAGTGCTGGAAAATAATGGTGGCCACACAAAATATTGACATATCGGGCACCAATTTGGACATTTTACTTCTGGGTGTACTAACTTTTGTTGCCAGCGGTTTAGACATTAATGGCTGTGTGTTGAGTTATTTTGAGGTAACAGCAAATTTATACTGTTATACAAGCTGTACACACACTACTTTACATTGTAGCAAAGTGTAATTTATTCAGTGTTGTCACATGAAAAGTTATAATAAAATATTTACAAAAATGTGAGAGGTGTACTCACTTTTGTGAGATACTGTATACAGTAAAAAAAACTGGGTGGATAAATCCAAAAGTCCCCACACTAAGAATTATAAAAGTCCACTAAGTGTACATACTGTAAATACCAAACAAGGTATTTGAAAGCTTTGCCAAGATTAGTGACGAGCCGAGCACCCCCCTGTTTGGTTCGCACCAGAACATCTCGAACAGGGGAAATGTTCTAGCAAACATGCAAACTCCATTAAGGTCTAAGGGAAACAGACTTGGATTTATCTTTTTTTTTTACACTACTTGTATTTTTACTATTTATTTTTGAATTGATATACGTTGGACTGTATTTTGATTCCTTACCACTGAGATTTGCACATTGAAGTTTTCATTGGACATTTTTCTTGCACTACGCACTTTTATGAGGATTTATGCAGTTTTATTGAGAATATTGTGTTTTATAATACTAAATTATTCACAAGTCACATATTAATTTTTCCATCACTGATTGTTATTTATATGCAATATGATTTAACACTGGCGAGGATATTTAGGGATTTATTTTATCATTTGAACACATATACACAGTATATCTGCCTAATTATTTATTTAAGGATCATACAATATTTTTATAAGTCTAATTACATCACATATACATTCTTATCTAAAAGGATTTTTATTCTGCGCAACACTATTTTTTTATATTTTAGTGAGTTTAACAGCCACCCCTGAGCCATGATTGACTAAAGGCACCTTCCTTTGGCCAATCATGGCACAGATGATTTGATTGGCCAAAGTGGAGGGCAGAGTCCATGCTTTGGCCAATCACATAATGCACTGCCAGTGCATTATGGATGCGGGAACTCGAAGTTCAAGCGAAGAAGCCCATTTGTTCACCATTCGGCAAACGGGCTGTGTTCGAGTCAAACTTAGGTTCGACTCGAACAGGAAGCCAATCCCTAGTCAAGATACATCCAGAACCTTCACCAATGGTGGTAGACTTACTAGAAATGTATAACCCCCAATTAAAGAGAAGTCATAAAAAGCTTGTAAAATAGTGTTTAGACATCTAATATGTCTCTCTCCACTCCTCCACAAAGTCACCAGACATTTAATTTGTTATGGATTGCCACCTTTAATCCTTCACTGCATTTGCCTCAGGAAGAGAATAAAAACAGATGCCTCGTTTAGTGAAAACTCATCTAGTATTATTTAATAGTTAAAATATTTCACTTAAAAATGTTCAGGAGCAATTGCACTTTGAGAAATACAATGCAATCCGCAAAAGAAACAGTTTCCAGGTCACTTCTGTTTGCTTGATGACATCAGCTAATTGTTCCAACCATCATGTTTCATCATCTATGACATCTTCTGGGGTTTGCCTCCTCCAGAACAACTTTACAAAACGTTTGAGATATATAGGAATTAACTACACCCTAAATGGTTGTACTTTGATCTGCAGGTGTTTTAACCTATCATAATTAGTGTTGAGCGAACATGGACTGTATTATTCGTGTTCGTACCGAATAATTGGATTTTTGTTACCCGAACATGGACCCGAAAACTTTACTGTATGTTTGGGTTTAAAATCCGTGTTCGGTCATTTTATTTCCTGTTTTGTATGTAATGGCGCGCTTTTAATGGCGGGCTTTCAACAGCCAATCAACAAGCGTTTAACTGGTGTGCCTTAAGCCATCCCAGCCATGCCTACTAATGTATAAGTAGCTGTGATTGGCCATCTGAAGCATGTGACCATGTTTTTATAAGTTCGAGAGCCCCAGCGCGCTGCGTCATTCTGCTGTAGTTTAGGGACAGAGCACACATCATACGTGCTGGCTGCTGATTAGGGAAAGACAGTGATTCTGTGAAAAATTTTGTCCGAAAAGAATGCAGGGTCAGGTGGGAGTGCAGGCAGGGAGAGTTATTAGAGCATTTTAGGGCGAGGCTGGAGAATAGGCAGGGTCAGTGTTCTACATCGATTTTGCTGTGTGGGGGGTTGTGCAGTGCCAGTGAATGATCTTATCAGTATAATAGGGACAGGCTGGAGAATAGGCAGGGTCAGTGTTCTACATCGATTTTTCTGTGTGGGGGGTGGTGCAGTGAACACAATCTTTGCCCTCAGTTAAGCCCGCTGAGGAGGAGGAGGAGGAGGGAGAAAAAAATCTATTTTTATCAGTCAGTTGTGTGCAGCGTTTTTGCTTCAGTGCTGACTGTGATAAGACACTGCTGTGTTCACATGTGCTATTGAGTGATTTTAAATTTTATACACTTTTCTATTCCACTATTCAATATACACCCTTTTGGGTTAAAAAAAATTAAATTGTGGCATAGTCTGTACTAATCTATTTTAAAATTACAATACTTAAAGGGGAATTTTCTTTTTTTTCCCCTTCATAGCCTGCAGCAGAGCTGACTGACATAAGACACTGCTGTGTTCACATGTGCTATTGAGTGATTTTCAATTTTATACACTTTTTTTCTATTCCACTATTCAATATACACCCTTTTGGGTTAAACAAATTAAATTGTGGCATAGTCTGCACTAATCTATTTAAAAATTACAAACTTAAAGGGGAATTTTCTTTTTTTTTTCCCTTCATAGCCTGCAGCAGAGCTGACTGACATAAGACACTGCTGTGTTCACATGTGCTATTGAGTGATTTTCAATTTTATACACTTTTTTCTATTCCACTATTCCATATACACCCTTTTGGGTTAAAAAAAAAATAAATTGTGGCATAGTCTGTACTAATCTATTTAAAAATTACAAACTTAAAGGGGAATTTTCTTTTTTTTTTCCCTTCATAGCCTGCAGCAGAGCTGACTGACATAAGACACTGCTGTGTTCACATGTGCTATTGAGTGATTTTCAATTTTATACACTTTTTTCTATTCCACTATTCAATATACACCCTTTTGGGTTAAAAAAATTTAATTGTGGCATAGTCTGTACTAATCTATTTAAAAATTACAATACTTAAAGGGGAATTTTCTTTTTTTTCCCCTTCATAGCCTGCAGCAGAGCTGACTGACATAAGACACTGCTGTGTTCACATGTGCTATTGAAAAATCACCAATTTTATATCATATTTTCTATTCCGCTATTCAATCTACACCCTTGGGGTAAAGATAATTAAATTGCGGGATAGTCTGTATCGGTACGTGTGATATACACCTTTCCAATTTTTGGGGCGCATCTTACACCGCCGAGGATTGCAGGGTGTTTCAGTTTGCCTCCTGCCTGTTCCGAACTCCTCCTACTCCTCATCCTGCCTTTGGGGTACAAAAAATAGTAATCAGGGCCTAGTCTGGGTCTGTACGTGTGAGATAGATACGCCTTTTGATATCATATTTTCTATTCCGCTATTCAATCTACACCCTTGGGGTAAAAATAATTAAATTGCGGCATAGTCTGTATCGGTACGTGTGAGATACACCTTTCCAATTTTTGGGGCGCATCTTACACCGCCAAGGATTGCAGGGTGCTTCAGTTTTCCTCCTGCCAGTTCCGAACTCCTCCTACTCCTCATCCTGCCTTTGGGGTACAAAAAATAGTAATCGGGGCCTAGTCTGGGTCTGTACCTGTGAGATAGATACACCTTTTGATATAATATTTTCTATTCCGCTATTCAATCTACACCCTTTGGGGGAAAAATAATTAAATTGCAGCATAGTCTGTATCGGTATGTGTGAGATACACCTTCCAATCTTTTGGGGCGCATCTTCCACCACCGAGGATTGCAGGGTGCTTCAGTTTGCCTCCTGTTCCGAACTCCTCCTACTCCTCATCCTCATCCTGCCTTTAGGGTACAAAAAATTGTAATCGGGGCCTAGTCTGTGTTTGTACGTGTGAGATACACCGTTTTATATCCTTTTTTCTATTCCGCTATTCAATATACACCCTTTTGTGGTGAAAAAAATTAAATTTGCGTCATACTTTGCATATCTGACTGTGAGATACACCCGTTGTATTTGTATACTGTTTTTCTATTCCGCTATTTAATAAACACCCTTTTGGGGTAAAAAAAATTAAATTGCGGCATAGTTTGCATATTTGACTGTGAGATACACCCGTGCGATACTGTTGTTGTTTTGTTCCGCTATTCAATAAACACCTTTCTAGGGCAAGATCATAAATTACAGAAATATGAGGAGACTGTCAAATAGGGGCGTGGCCTGGGTCGTGGTGCTGCTGGTAGAGCTCCTGTTGCAAGGAGAGGACGTGGTCGATCTGTGCCAGCTACACGCACAAGTGAAACACCTTCCTCAAGTGTGAGTAGGCGACAGAACCTGCAGCAGTCTTTGGTAGGGCATCATGCGCCTCTAGAAGTGATGAGGCCAGAAGAAGTACAGGCGATAGTAGATTGGGTTGCTGACAGTGCCTCCAGTTCCTTCACATTGTCTCCCACTTAGTCTACTGCAGAAAGGTCAGAGTTGGCACCTGCAGCCAATGTCCAACCGTCTTTCACCTCACCCCCTTGCAAATCAGGCAAGCAGTCTGAGCCCCAAGTCATGCAGCAGTCTCTTCTTCTCTTTGATGACTCTGTCAGCAGGGTTTCCCAGGGCCATCCACCTAGCCCTGCCCCAGAAGTGGAAGAGATTGAGTGCAGCGATGCCCAACTACTTATTTCTCAAGATGAGTACATGGAAGGACCATCGCAGCATGTCTCCGATGATGACGAAACGCAGGTGCCAACTGCTGCGGCACAGAATTGTGGAGACCGACAAGGAGGGCAGGGGTGAAGACTGGGTGGAAGATGATGTGGAGGACGATGAGGTCCTCGACCCCACATGGAATGAACGTCATGCAGGTGACCTGAGTAGTTTGGAGGAAGAGGCGGTGGTCGCACAGAGCCACCGGCACAGCAGAAGAGGGAGCAGGGTGCAGAAGTGGAGCGGCCGTGCCCTAGACACTACGCCTGCTACTGCCCAACGCAGCAAGGGACCGAGCGCACCAAAGCCAGCTCAAAGGAGTTCTCTAGCGTGGAAGTTCTTCAGAAAATGTGCTGATGACAGGACACGAGTGGTTTGCACCCTGTGCAATCAGAGCCTGAAGCAAGGCATAAACCTTCTCAACCTGAGCACAACCTGCATGATCAGGCATCTAAGTGCAAAGCACGAGCTGCAGTGGAGTAGACACCTTCAAAACCAAGAAAGGTCTCTGGCTCCTCCTGCTTCCTCTTCTGCTGCAGTCTCGGCCTCTCCATCCACCTCTGTAGTGATACCGGCACCTGCCACCCCGCAAACAGACGATCTGTCAGCAACACCACCACCTGGGTCACCAACCATCTCCACAATGTCCCGTGGAAGCGTTCAGCTTTCCATCTCCCAAACACTTCAGAGGAAGAGGAAGTACCCCCCTACCCACCCGCGATCCCTGGCCCTCAATGCCAGCATTTCAAAATTCTTGGCCTTTGAAATGCTGTCATTCCGTCTGGTGGAGATGCACAGTTTTAAAAGCCTTATGTCGGTGGCTGTCCCACAGTACGTCGTGCCCAGCCGCCACTACTTTTCCAGGCAAGCCATCCCTTCCCTGCAAAACCAAGTGGGGGAAAAAATCAGGTGTGCACTGCGCAACGCCATCTGTGGCAAGGTCCACCTAACTACCGATACGTGGACCAGTAAGCACGGTCAGGGGCGTTATATCTCCCTAATGGCAAACTGGGTAAATGCAGTGGCGGATGGTCCTGAGGCGGATAGCAATTTGGCACATGTCCTTCCACCACCGAGGATTGCAGGGCGCTTCAGTTTGCCTCCTGTTCCTAACTCCTCCTACTCCGCTTCCTCATCCTCTACCGCCTCCTCATCCAGTCAGCATAACACCTTCACCACCAACTTCAGCACAGCCAGGGGTAAACGACAGCAGGCAGTTTTAAAACTTGCCTGTTTGGGGGAAAAACCACACACCACGCAGGGGTTGTGGAGGAGCATGGAACAGCAGACAAATGAGTGGTTGCTGCCAGCGAGCCTCAAGCCCGCCCTGGTGGTGTGCGATAACGGGCGAAATCTCATAGCAGCTCTGGGCCTAGCCGGTTTGACGCACATCCCTTGCCTGGCGCATGTGCTGAATTTGGTGGTGCAGAGGTTCCTTAAAAATTACCCTGATATGTCAGAGCTGCTGAGGGAGTTTCAACTGCAGCACGCACGCGTGAGTCGCTCTGCGGAACAGCACCACTTCACCACCAATAACTGGGCCTACATGCGAGACCTGTGTGCCTTGTTGCGCTGTTTTGAGTACTCCACCAACATGGCCAGTGCCGATGACGCTGTTGTCAGCTTAACTATTCCACTTCTATGCCTCCTTCAAAAAACGATTCGGGCAATGATGGAAGAGGATGTGGCACAGGATGAGGAGGAGGAGGAGGAGGATGAAGAGGTAACATTTCCAAGGCTTTCAGGGCAGTCATTCGCAAGTGGCTCCGAGGGTGGGTTCCTGCACCCACAAACGCCAGGGACACAATTGTCCAGCAGGGGCACAGTTCTGGAGGATGAGGAGGAGGAGATGGAGGAGGAGATGGAACCATGTTCACAGCAGGGTGGCACCCAGGCCAGCTCATGGCCATCACTGGTGCGTGGCTGGGGGGATACAGAGGACACAGACGATACACCTCCCACAGAGGACAGCCTTTCGTTGCCTCTGGGCAGCCTGGCACACATGAGCGATTACATGCTGCAGTGTCTCCACAATGACCGCCGAGTTGCCCACATTCTAACTTGTGCTGATTACTGGGTGGCCACGCTGCTGGATCCCCGTTACAAGGACAACGTACCGTTCTTAATTCACTCACTGGAGCGTGATCGCAAGATGCGCGAGTACAAGCGCACGCTGGTAGACGCAATGCTGCTGGCATTCCCACCTGACAGCGGGGCCACAGTGGAAGCACAAGGCCAAGGCAGAGGAGGAGGAGGAAGAGGTCGCCAACGCAACCAGGGCACCGCCAGCACTTCAGAAGGCAGGGTTAGCATGGCCAAAATGTGGAAAAGGTTTGTCAGCATGCCACAACAAAGAGCAGCACCAGCAGCTCATATGGAACGTCTTAGCAGGAGGCAGCATTTCACCAACATGGTGGAGCAGTATGTGTGCACACGCCTACATGTAGTGAATGACGGTCTGCCCCCTTCAACTTCTGGGTCTCCAAATTGGGCACATGGCCTGAGCTTGCCCTGTACGCCTTGGAGGTGCTGGCGTGCCCTGCAGCCAGTGTATTATCTGAACATGTATTTAGCACGGCTGGGGGCGTTATCACAGACAAGCGCAGCCGCCTGTCCAGAGACAATGTGGACAAGCTCACGTTCATTAAAATGAACCAGGCATGGATCCCACAGGACTTTTCCGTACCTTGTGCAGAATAGAGATGGATACCGACCTTACCCAGCCATTGTTATATTTTTGATCTTTCTCACTCTTTTGGGGTGTACCCTCGTTTAAAATGACTGAAAAAAAGCAGTGTTGGCTACCTCGTCCTCCTCCACCGCCGCTTCCACCTACACCGCCACATCCACCACCACCTCAACCTCCCTCCTACTCCATATGGGCCTCGTCCTTCACAGATGAAGAAATTTGTTTTATTTTTCTGTTTTTTTGTTGTTTTAAGTTATTCCCCTATCCACATTTGTTTGCAGAGCACTTGCCATGCTCTTAACTATGTTTTTCTGCCATTTGCAGCACTCTAGCCTTTTCCATTGGTGTTTTAGAGCCATTTTAGTGCCTGAAAGTTCGGGTCCCCATTGACTTCAATGGGGTTCAGTGTCCGGGTACAGTTCGGAAAAATTCCGGGACACGGACCCGGACTTTTTTTTCAAGTTCGGCCGAACCCGCCGAACACGGACATCCAGGTGTCCGCTCAACTCTAATCATAATGAAATACAGGAGGCTGGTACATTCCCCTGTATTATATAGGATTCAGTAGGCATTTTTTGTGATATAGTAGGGTGCCAGTTTGTATGTTCCTTTTTAAAAATTCCTGTCCAAGTTTTTCTTTGAATTGTGTTTTGTATATGTTATATAGTATTTTGATTAAGTAATAAAGGACTATTGGAGATTCATTTATGGCATTTATATTCCCTCCCCTCCCCCCTTTTTTTTTTCTGATAGTGGAGTTGAGTCAAAATCAGGTTTTTTAATTTTTTTATATTCCTCACAAATACCATGCCCTTAACTGTTGATGAAAGAATATAATGTGCTTTTTTATACCCCTATAAACCAATCATAATTCATATTTTATTTACTTTACTAAAATATCCAATAATAATTTATGTTTCACTATTCTAACCTCAGAAAATTAATTGATTACTCAGAGTTAGCACAGTTTACATAAAAAAAGCCCTGTTGTATTGGAAGAATACTGAAAATCACAACTTTCTTGTCTTTTCCAGACATAAAAATTCATATATACTATAGCCTGAAGCAGGGCAGATCCTGGGGTCACAGGCGCCTGGGTGCAGAAATATTTTTGGTGCCCCTACGTGGGCGTGGTCATCTTACTAACTCCTCCCCTTTTAAATGTTTCTATGGCAACAACCCTGTGGTGGCAGGCGCGCAGGTGCTGTGGTGGCAGGCCCTGTGGTGGCAGGCGGGCAGGTGCTGTGGTGGCAGGCGAGCAGGCGCTGTGGTGGCAGGCCCTGTGGTGGCAGGCGGGCAGGCGCTGTGGTGGCAGACCCTGTGGTGGCAGGCGGGCAGGTGCTGTGGTGGCAGGCAGGCAGGCGCTGTGGTGGCAGGCGCTGTGGTGGCAGGCAGGCCCTGTGGTGGCAGGCCGCAGGCGGGCAGGCGCTGTGGTGGCAGGCGGGCAGGCCCTGTGGTGGCAGGCGGGCAGGTTCTGTGGTAGCAGGCGGGCAGGCGCTATGGTGGCTGGGCGGGCAGGTGCTGTGGTGGCAGGCAGGCGGGGTAGGTGCTGTGGTGGCAGGCAAGCAGGCACTGTGGAGGCAGGCGGGCAGGCCCTGTGGTGGCAGGCGGGCAGGTGCTGTGGTGGCTGGGCGGGCAGGTGCTGTGGTGGCAGGCGGGCAGGCGCTGTGGTGGCAGGCGGGCAGGCCCTGTGGTGGCAGGCCACAGGCGGGCAGGCGCTGTGGTGGCATACGGGCAGGCCCTGTGGTGGCAGACGGGCAGGTGCTGTGGTGGCAGGTGGGCAGGGAAGGCACTGTGGTGGCAGGCGGCCAGGAGCTGTGGTGGCTGGGCGGACAAGCACTGTGGCGGGCAGAGGGCACTGTGGGGTCTGTCAGGTGTCGCTGAGGCCTGAGGGCCGGCTGAGGCAGTGAGGCCTGGCTTAGTGAGCTTCAATAAAATTGTTGTCAATGTCTTACCTTGCAAGGCTGAGAACTAGCAGCAGACCAGAACAGAGGCCAGTTTCTTCAGGGGCAGGGCACTTCTTCATTGTTCCTCTTCTCTTCAGCTTCAGGCCAGGCACTTCTTCTTGTTCTTTATCTTTAATTTCCTCTAGTCTTCACGACTCCGTCTCCGCTCGTCTCACTCCTCCAGGCTCTTCCAACGCACAGCCCTCCGCTGGAGGGGTGGGGGTGGAGCACCAGCCCGCCCCCAACACTGTTTACTTGCGGCGTACACGGAGGAATAGTTTCCCTCCTCCGCTTTGAATGCTGGGGCGGCGGGCAGGCCCGGGCATATGACGTCACTGGTTGCTAAACGCTAAGCGGTCCTAGCATAGCAACCAGTGATACAGCAGGACTGGATGGAGGAAGAAACGAAAGCAGAGAGGCTGCTGCCCGAGCTGGTCAGTTAGTAAGCCACTGTGTTGGGAAGCGGAGCGGTGGGAGCGGATCACGGATGGATTATTATACAATTATATACACATACATACAGTAGTAACTCTAGCAGCAGGGGGCAGGCAGTAACAGTTCGGCGGACTCTCCGGAGACACTGAGTGGACAGTGATTCGCTGGGAGCTTCGGCCGGCGTGCCCCCCCCCCTTTTTAACAGTGTGAAGCGCCTGGGTGCTGTGCACCCTCCGCACCCGCCCAGGATCGGCCCTGGCCTGAAGTCTAAAAATGTCCCTGCAAAAAAACAGTGGTGAGGCCTATATACACTTTCTTGTAGAGCAATGCTAGCTGAAGTATCTCTCAGGTATGTCAGGTGTTTTGGCCTCTGCTATGTTTCTATCTGATTGGCCCTACAGTACTACAGAACACATTATAATATAGGAGCCAGCAGGTGATACTACAGCATGCAACAGGGGACCAGTCATCTAAAATACCTAGTGTGACCGCATGTTTCAGCCACTGTAGCCACCAAATTATTAAAAAAACGATATGATGAAAAATGTATGCTTTAATTCTTTAATTCCAGTTTTGTGACATTAGGCATAAACTAAAGGAATGTACAGAGGGAGATACAAAGGGTGCCATTTCTAAAATCTGTTTTTGTCTGCTTGCTAATACAGTGACTTCAATGCTTCCTGAGTCACTGATTCAGAAAAATATGCATTTAAAAGACTTTGGTGTACAGTAAGCATTATCTGTGCATTGGTGCAGTTCACATATAGGATGTCATCTTCATTTAAATATGACCACCAGGCTGAATACATGTATGTAGGGATGTGTTCCCTAAGGCAGGCAAAAATCTGCACTTGATTTTTGGTTGTACAGTAGGGATATATCATATGGGGTGTGCTTAGGGCTTCCTATGATCTGCCATCTTCCAGACTGTGGAGAGATCCAGGGGGCTGAGTCAAAGATGCAGCATAGGGTGGTGTGGCATTTTGTTGACTAGTCAATCACTAGTGAGTTTTTCATGGGCTAGACCTATTTTTAACAAGCTTATGCTAATATGAAGTTAGGTTCCACATTTAGACAATGTAATTGATAATGGCCATGGTCAATGATGTCACCAGCGTCCACACCCCCTTTGGTTACGTGTGTTACACTGAAACCCCAACCTAGGGGACTTGGCTCTTTGAGACCATCATGTGCTACCTGATTCTAAAAGGACCTTGCCCATGCTGATCTTGCTGCTAAAGGAATATCACTGGATCCACACTTGAACCCCCACTTATCTGGGACTTGATCCTTTGTTAATCCACAGAAGAAGATATCTCTGGGAACAGTAGGAGAACACTTGAACCTCTACTGGTCTAATGCGACAGAGACAATACAAGAACCTCTTTTGTATTGGCTGCTATGTCTGTCTGCTGTATACATAAGAAGTCTGAGCTCCATCCAGAGACTGTCAGCTTTAATAAGATGTATATCTGTTGGGTATTCCATCCACTTCTGTCCCCTCTTTTGTGCAATTAAATTTTAAAAGACTTCTATAGACTGCCACTATTGCAAGAGGTATAGCTGAGTGGGTACTATGCCTAGGGGGCAGGGTTAATCTCATCCGGGGATCCCACTTGTGGTGCACAAAGGCTCAACTGAGTGGAGGCACTGACAGAGACTGTATTATGGTCCTATGCTTCCATATTGTGGTGGCTAAAAGCTCCGTTTGCACAGATGCATTTATTTTTAGAAGCCTGAAGGGAGATACATCTAGGAATGTTTAGCAACAGTGCTACACAAACAGTATATGAGATATAATTCACCTGCCAAAGAATGCTTATTTCTTTCCACAGAGTTCTGCTAGTAGCACAGTTAAGTAGGTGACCAGGTATTTCTCTCCTGTAGTTTAAGAACAAGTATACACATCCTTCAAGAAACAAAGCTTGGCCATCTCTCTGCCCTCAAAATGTGATTGTTCAGTGAAAGAGTAGCAGAACACTGATAATGTCATCCTTCTGCCCACTCTGCTATTTCCACCTGTCAACATGTTCATTGTCAACATTGAAGAACACCTGATCAGATCTTGGTGCTGCTCCTGCCTCCTGTTATATTGTACAAAGGATTCTAAGAGGCTGATAGCAAGTCAGATTCAGGGGCTAAAACTAAATGCATATAAAATACTTTTAATTATGTTTTAATGGTTACATAACTGCATAAATTGGTGCTGTTTATACTGTATCTGGCTGGAGTTCAGCTTTAAAGAAAAAAGGTGTACAATTTTATTGGTTAGTCCAAAAACCATACAAATTGCTACATCTGCATGGCTCACTCCAGTTTGTGCAACATTTGGTTTAGTTTGTATTTTGCCCGGATGTAAAAGTAAGCAGCCTGAAAATAAATTCCTTGCAGTGGGACTGTGCTCACATTGCAAGGGTTAATTGCTCATTTTGTCCAGGGGAGAGGAGAAACTCTGATCTTCCAATCCCCCAGCAGACAGTGCTCCCCTACAATCCAGCGCTCCCCTACAATCCAGCGCTGGACTGTACCTAGAATCTTCACGTCCAGAGCAGGGCTATGAATTCTTATCTGGACTTCAGGACTCAAGACCACTAGAGCGTTGTGGGGTTGAAGCTGTGGACCTTGGTCTTGTTTGGGGAAAAGTGTATGATCAGGTAAGTATATCTTCCTAAACATAAATGATTGCTCACACCTTCACTGCTTGGGATAACTTTTTATTTGCCCGGAGTTTTATTTATGATGTGTCATACACTTCAGTTGCTAAAATCATATTTTAGTCCAACAACTCAGAGTTCTATATTCAGAGTATCAACTTAACTGTCAGGCAACTAGTATTTTCAGAAACAAGTCAGCCATGACAGCCTCCTTATTTCATTTGGTCCAGGTTTTCTTTAAGATCGGTCTGTGAACATTTTAAATCACTAAAGCTATATTTTCCATATTTAATTAAAAGTTGCAGCATACTGCTTTGTTTTGTTTTTTTCTTATATAGGGCATAGGCCTATAATCGTACAAGATAGTTTATATTTGGGTTCAGCAATGTCAAAGCATATTCTTCTTAATATTCTGAATTTTCCCGATGGGATGTTCTTGGTTTCATATCTTACACAATCTTTAAAATGTTCTTGTTTCTTTGGTTAATCTAAGTGATGTTGACAGCAGATTCAGGCTTATAATCTCAAAAAGCATTATCCAAATAAGCAATTCAATTAAACTTGTGTGTTTTTATCATTAATCCAATTTTATGCAAATCCTTTTTATTTCAATATTTATAATGTAGATTTCAAAAGGCGGATACTGTTCATATTAAATGAAGAAATGCAATAAAATAATTATAGCACTTAAAGTGCAGTACTTCATTGCAACCAATAACAGGCTTACAGTACATCAAATCAGGGCCAACAGAACAAAGAAAGATGACTGATGATGGTTGTTAGGAAATACTGCATGTTTCACATTACTGTATGCCTTCCAAAGCAATACCTTTTACAGTATATTATGAAGAAATATTGCATAACATTCAAGTAGTAGTTCAAATACAAGCACAGGATTTTGAAGAAAGGGGACTTCATCTCTTCCATTAACACAATAAAACACAGTTTTAGGACGGTGGTATATGCTGTGCTGGATAGAAAGAGACTTATTTATATGCAAAGGGGTTGTCTAAATAATTCTGATAAGATGTGGTCTTCTTGGTTATCCTACCTATATATAGTATCCACTTTAGTTTGGTCTATGGTGCTTAACTTAATTGAATTACTAATTGTTCTGTAATGTTAACCATTTCTTGGGGATGACTGCTTTTGTTTTTATTTAATTGTTTTGGGGTTTTTTTTTTGGTTTTTGTTTGTTCTGTATAGGTATTTGTGTTGTGTTTTGTTTGTTTACATGTAAGAAAAGGAAAATTTAAATTATTAAAAGTATTTGATTGAAAAAAAAAAGGGATCGGGTGTTCATTTTTAGACATTACATGTTTACTCTTAGGAAATTTCCTCTTGCATTTGTTTCTGTATCAACTCTTTCTGTTTCATGAGACAATGGGGAGGGTAAATTTCCCCAGTGGAGGCACTGGAGTTGATTTAATAAAGATACCCTCCAAAACCTAAACTATTTTATATAATTATTTGACTACCTTCAGAAAAAGTTTTTTCTGATTATTTCATAAAAATGTTTGTTTTATCTCAGTATTTTATTTACATTTTCTTCCTCAGTCTGTACAAGCTGGTCAGAACAGCACACGCCCAGCAAGAAACGAGATCCTTTAAGCGCAAAGTAGACAACGGAGATCACTCTAACTCCAATATCTAGAAAAAACAAAAAAGTCCAATTGTAGATTTATTAGGAGAGAAATAAACTCATCAAGTTACAACAGTTTCGGATCCATCAAGATCCTTCATCAGGTATGACAAGCATGAAAATCAAATTCAAATATACTCTTTATACAACAAATCTCTTCCAATCATTTCAATTAGGATGCAATGTAATCAAACACAGAGGACAGATAATATAACAGTGTCTCTGGTTACTTCATATACATACCTGTTAAAAAATTAAAGAATAATCTTATAAAAATATTTTTCACAAACAAATGTTTACAACCAAAGGGAATAAATAAAGATTATGATTTACATTTGTTTTTGAGAATCATTTTATAAGATGTTATTTTTGTTTTTTTACAGGTATGTATATGAAGTAACCAGAGACACTTATATTATTTGTCCTCTAAATATTAGCTGCTGTGTTTGATTACACTAGGCTGTACATTCTAAAGCTATAGCTAGTTGAGCAAATGCATTAAAAATGTACTCATGAATGATACCTTCTTGGCTGTGTTTATGTTCATATAATGATAATTCTTCCTGTGTATACAATATTTTAATATGAAATTGTACAATAGGTTAACAATACACCTCATGTATGAACCATACCCCTTTTAAACCCTTGCTGACCAGCAGTTGAACTTTTACTGCTGATCGGCAGTTCTGTCGTTCTCCTGCAATGTACTCATACGTAGTAGGGAAACCTCTGAGTTTAAAGGCGCACAAGCACATGTGCCCCCTGCTGCTCATGCTGTGGTTGGACACAGCATGAGTTTGTAAGCAGGCTCACAGCCAATGATTTTGGTTGTGAACCTGTTGATAGCTGTGGCCAACCACAGCAAAGAGATCAGTGTGTTAGTAAACACAGAACATTTCACCTACCGTTCAGAGCTGAGAGCAGGGATAAAAGCCAGCCAGTGTAAAAACAGCACACCTACACATGTTAGGCACACAGTTATCCCCTTGATTGTCCTTGTCACCCAGCCAGTGTCATTAGTACAGTGACAATTTACAGTACTATCACTGAATACTGTATTAGTGTCACTAGTGACATCAGATAGTGTCAGTGTCAGTTAGCACTAGTCCCTGATTGCCCACCAAACTATAAGTCCCACTATAAGTCACTGATCACTGTCATTGCTAGTATAGTGTCTGTTCGGATCAGTATCCTGATCACAGTCAGAACTATACTAGTGCCCCCAATAGTATAGTGTGCCCAAAAAGCAGTGCTAGCAGGATCAGCCAGATCACTGCCAGCGGTTTCATTTGATCCCTCTCTTCAACAAGTGCAGTGTCATTATATTTTTTTTTAATCACTGCCACTTTGCCTGCAAAACCACAGTGTTAGCAAGATCAGGCCTGATCTCTGTTCGCACTAGCAGTTAATTATATTTCTAGCACACAACCAGTTCCTGATTGCTAGACAGAAGCTCTTTTTCCATAGTCACTACTAGGTACCTGTAAGGTTTGTGCCCAAAATGTTCAAAAAAAAGTTACAGTATACAAGTGAGGAGGCCAACAGGATTCTGAGCCTGACAGATGAGACCGAAGGGGAGGCCTCACTGTCAGAATCAGGCTCAGAACCCATAGAAAGCAGAGGCACCCTGACAGCTAGCTCAGTCAATGGTGAAAAGGTCCCTGCTAAAATCAGACATACCCGAACCAAGTTGCTGAAGTACTTAAAACACATGATTGTGCACAGATTCGGCAGGGTGCAAGTACTAGCGCTGCACTACTTTTTGGTGATCTGTCAAGCACCAGTAGTGTAGTACATCCTGGGCTGGCCTTTTAGACACCAGCACTGCAGTATTTCATGGTGAAGTGACGAGCACCAGCTGTGCAGTGCAAGCTGGTGAGGTGGCTAGCACTAGTAGCATAATGCAACTGTAGCCATCAAAGATTTAAGCACAGGCCCATAAAACCCATAGTAGCCTTTCAGAGGTGCTTGCAAACACCAATTGGCTACCCCCATATTCATCAGCCCCCGTTATCCCCCTGTTAGACATGTGCAGTATTTCATGGTGAAGTGGCGAGCACCAGCTGTGCAGTGCAAGCTGGTGAGGTGGCTAGCACTAGTAGCATAATGCAACTGTAGCCATCAAAGATTTAAGCACAGGCCCATAAAACCCATAGTAGCCTTTCAGAGGTGCTTGCAAACACCAATTGGCTACCCCCATATTCATCAGCCCCCGTTATCCCCGTTAGACATGTGCAGAAGGAAAAATGTGTTTTGTTTCATTTCTGATAGATTTGTTATGTTACTAATTTAGTTTTGTTGATTTGTTTTGGAATTTGTTTTGTTTAATTTTGCTGAATCTGGTTTTGTTTAATAATTCTCTAACGAATTCCAGATTTTTGGAACTATTCGTATTCTGATAGGTCAAAAATGATCTACCAAATGAATTCTGTGTAAAGAATAGCTGGTTGTTAAGCTGACTCATCAGCTGTCAACGAGCTATCCCACTGACAGCTGATATTTAAACAAAAGAATGGCGGCAATGAAAAATTCATTAAAAAAAACAGCATGGGGTCCCCCCCAATCTATACCAGGCCCTTCGGGACTGGTATGGATTTTAAGAGGAACCCCACACTAAAATGTTAATAAACAAATGACGTGAGGTCCCCTCCAAAATCCATACCAAACCTTAATCCATGCATGCAGCCCGGCAGGCCAGGAAAGGGGGGGGGGTGCCCACCCCAAAGCACCTTGTCCCCATAAAGCAAAGATTCCAGACAGCAGCACTTCCAAAAATTCTCTTTCTTGGAGCTTCATGTGACAGGTGGGTAACAGATGCAGAAGGGGACAAAGTGCGCTTAGTCATTACAATGAAATTGACTAAGTACTAACATTTGCGTGAAAAAAATTGCTATTTACAAAGCTACTGAAAGAACTGAATCCTATCTTAAATTTCAGGAAGCAATCATCTCAGCCCTTTCGTATCCAAAAGGCGTTGTAGTCCAATACCCAAATCCAGATGCAGTTAGCATGCTTCATGGAAGGCATTTTTTAAATATCCTACAACCTACCCCAGCACAAAGGTTACCCCCAAAAAAGATGTCATGTCTGAAGCAAACATGGAATAAGGTGCAATCGTTTACAAGTATGAAGTGGCGCTATGCTTCAAAAACTAAAAAATAATGAAACTATATAAAGAACTGCAAACAGTAATATTACATGTGTCTGACCTCTCAAGGTAGAAATTAAATAATGTGAATAATAATAATATTATTTGATCTACTGATTTTGTACTCAAAGTGCCAGTGCTGCAATGGACTTCTCATCAAGATGTGCAAAAAAAGGCAAATAAAAATAAAATAATTTAATCTTATCATAATCCAGCATTAAAATAGTACCCCTACTAGGTATTGTAACCAAAAAAAACAGTGCTGCAAATAATGCAAAAAAACATTGATCAATACAGTGATAAAGTGGGAAAAACAATACAATTTTTTGACTTGATTTTCATATAATCACCCCTGATTAAGTCACGTGGGCTGTGACGCAACTAGCCAGGAAGGAGTTGGGTACATCACGTTCGGTTTTCGGCTGGTCCTGGAAGTTTAGGGTTTCTGATGCTGTTGTAATCGATTTTAAATGTGAGTTACTACATTTTTTTTATTTAATACATTTTATTTGGAATACTACACAATGAGGATTTGCTTTCTTGTATAACCATATCACCCACTGGAGGAGAGGAGAGTGGATAGTGGGAGAGAGTGAGGACAGACACATATACCATCACATGGCTGATTAGAAGAAAGGATATGATATAGCCACCCATGGAGAGGAATTGCCTACACCCTAAAGGCTCATAGACCTTCTGGTCTAGGGAATCGAGGTGAGCTGCTAGCACATACAGTGTGGATTGATGTGCAAGGGAGAGTGATCACGTCAATGAGGAATTTGATGACATTTGCACTACGGATATCACTGGACATACTCATTTTTATCTATAATGGACACTATTATATGAAAATCAAGTCACCAAATTGTATTTTTTATCACTGTATTAATCAGTTTTTAACCGTTTTTTGCTTATTTGCACAGTTTTGCACAATTTTGCATTATTTGCAGCACTGATGTTTTTGGTTACAACACGCAGTAGGGGTACTATTTTAATGCTGGATTGTGATATGACTAAATTTTTTTTTTATTTGCGTTTTTTTGATTACCTTGATGAGAAGTTCATTGCAGCACTGGCACTTTGAGTACAAAATCAGTAGATCAAATATTAATATTATTATTATTCACAATATTCAATATCTGCCTTGGAAGATCAGACACATGTAATATTACTGTTTGCAATTGTTTATATAGTTTTATTATTCTTTTAGTCCCACTTCATATTTGTAAAAAATTGTATTTTTGATGTGGGGACACATTGTTAGGTTGTGAGCATCTGCTTCCTATTTCTTATAATAAGTGGTAGTGCATAGAATTCTATATCTACATGCAATAAGGTATAACACCGTTTTTTTTTTAGTCCCTACTGTCCTGACCAACCTGCCTCAGTATCAAGGACTGCTTCCATCGCTACCACACCATAGTGAACTATTAGGGTGCTGCTCTCAGAATAAATATGTCAGTGCCTTCAGCACTGCAGGGGGAGATTTTTTAACTTGCAGTTATAAAAAAAGAACATGTATGCCCAGCATTGGAAGCGTAGGTGGGTTTCATTTTTCATTGAAAAATTAAAAAAAGAAAGCAAAAAATACATTTTCATTATCTTTTTTCATTTTCAAAAAACTTGTGACAACAAATGAGATTTGCAAAATACTTGCTTTGTCTCTTAGCAAATACCTTGGAGTGTCTACTTTCGAAGAGGTGTACAGTATTTCACAAAAGTGAGTACACCCCTTATATTTTTCATTTTTTTTTTTTATATCTTTGCATGTGACAACACTAAAGAAATGACACTTTGCTACAATGTAAAGTGGTGGGAGTACAGCTTGTATAACACTGTAAATTTGCTGTCCTCTCAAAATAACTCTACACACAGCCATTAATCTCTAAACCACTGGCAACAAGTGTCAATATTTTGTGTAGCTACCATTATTTCCCAGCACTGCCTTAACCCTCTTGGGCATGGAGCTCACCAGAGCTTCACAGGTTGCCACTGGAGTCGTCTTCCACTCCTCCATGATGACATCACAGAGCTGGTGGATGTTAGAGACCTTGCGCTCCCCTGCCTTGCATTTGAGGATGACCCGATGGCTCAATAGGTTTTAGGTCTGGAGACATGCTTGGCCAGTCCATCACCTTTACCCACAGCTTCTTTAGCAAGGCAGTGGTTGTCTTGGAGTTGTGTTTGGGGTCGTTATCATGTTGGAGTACTGCCCTGCAGCCCAGTCTCCGAAGTGAGGGGATCATGCTCTGCTTCAGTATCTCACAGTACATTTTGTCATTCATGGTTCCCTCAATGAACTTTAGCTCCCCAGTGGCGGCAGCACTCATGCAGCCCCAGACCATGACACTCCCACCACCATCCTTGACTGTAGGCAAGGCTCACTTGTCTTTGTACTCCTCACCTGGTTGCTGCCACATGCGCTTGACACCATCTGAACCAAATAAGTTTATCTTGGTCTCATCAGACCAAAGGACATGGTTCCAGTAATCTATGTCCTTAGTCTTAAAACAACAACAGTGCTGCTCCAAATAGCATAGTAAACAATGAATAAACTGTTGGAATGCTATATAAAGTGAACGGCGCTGGGACACTAAAGGGTCCAACAAAGAGTCTAAAAATAAATACATATAACAGTGAAATAAAGCTGATAAGTGTGCTATAAATAATGAACTTAAAACCAAATAATGCATATACTAATTTATGCATAATAAAAGGTGCAAAAAAAGTAATTGTGCAAAAGTGCAATATACAGTTCAAAACCAAATATAGCAATAATAAAAAAATCATATAGTAAAATGTGCAATGTTGCAAAAGCCCATAAGTGCAAAATCAGCAAAATATAAAGTGAGTGAACCAATATAATTGCTAATAGTGGACGAAATTAGCTATTCAAATTCATACAACAAATATTGCAAAAAGTGCAAACATAAGGTACTGATCAGTACTGGACAAAAAGTGCTTGTGCTAATCCTCCACCAAAAGAAATGGCCACTCACCTCCTGTTCTGACACCTGTTTTACCAGCGGGTCAGAACCAGCATATTCCCGAAGGGGGATAGCAGCAATCCAATATCCTGAAAACCGAAGGCAACCAAAGGTAAATCTCTCATCTGAGTCTCTCAGACATCCTCGGCGTGGATATAGGAGAAATAACAGCTCTCTGTTTAAAATTTTTATTAGACAATAAAAAAGTGTTACACCTGGGGCGTGGCCGGCATCCTGAGGTGATGGACGCTTAGTTCTGAGCTCTGGATAAGTGGGATTGTTTATGCGGCTCACATCGACGGGGAAGGTGGCAAATTCATACCTAGACACCTCTATTATTACCCCACAACTTTACTTTTCACATGGGGAAACGCAAGTTGCGGGAAAGACCCCGCAAACTTAAAAATGTCTTAACCACTTAAGCCCTGCAAGATTTTACCCCCTTCCTGACCAGGCCCTATTTTGCGATTCGGCACTGCGTGACTTTAACAGACAATTGCACAGTCGTATGACGCTGTACCTAAACGAATTTGACATCCTTGTTTTCCCACAAACAGAGCTTTCTTTTAGTGGTATTTGATCACCTGTGTGATTTTTTGATCATGCGCTATAAACAAAAAAAGAGCGACAATTTTGCAAAAATAACAATATTTTTCACATTTTGTTATATGAAATTCCCCCCAAAAAAATGTAAAAATCTTAATTTTTTAACATTTTAGGCCAATTTGTTTTCTGCTACATATGTTTGGTAAAAAAAATCGCAATAAGCGTATTTTGATTGGTTTGCGCAAAAGTTATTGCGTTTACTAACTAAGGGAAAGATTTTTGTCATTTTTATTGTTTTTTTTTAAAAACATTTTGAGTAATGGCGGCGATCTGCGTTTTTTTTTTTTGCGGGACTGCGACATTGCGGCAGACAGATCGGACCCTTGACTGACATTTTTGACACTTTTGGGGGTACCAGTGACATTACTACATAGCAGGACTGTATGATCTCTGCACTTACACAAGGGAGAATGACAGGCGGCTTTGTTTACATTAGCCGCCTGCTTTTCTCCCTCTGTAACGGACGATCGCGAGTGACCGGCGGACATCAAGTCCGCCGGTCACACGCGCGGGGATCACAGTGAGTGAGCGGGGGCGGGAGCGCGCCTCCGGCGGTGGCGCTCGCCCCCTATTGGCTCGCAGGCAAGTGACGTACCCATACGTCACTTTGCCTGCACGGGGCTGACCGCCGCAGTATATGTACTTGCGGCGGTCGGCAAGTGGTTAAGTACAGCAGGGCCTCAGAGGAGTCAAAATGGCACCAGCCCCACAGTGCAGCCACACAGACACAAAGCAGCGGCTGCTGCTGTCTCTCATGAGACAGATTCCTTAAGGCAGGAATATACTCAAGAGGGGAATTGTCACCCTGGCACCTTGATTTTCCAGAGCCCGGTGAAACAGAAGAGGAAGCTGGACATTACAACGAATCAAGTGAGTACCTCTCCCTCCTCTATAATTACTCCACCTGACACAAATCTCTTTGGGGAACAACTGGATGCTTTTCCCACTGCTGGCCAGCCCATAATTGATTCAACAATGAAGGATATGTTTATTACACTGCGGGGAGCTTTGCAACATGACATGTCAAGCTTTATGAAACAAACTAAAGTTGAAATGAAAGCTCTAGGTAATAGGGTTGATCAAGTGAAATTTAATATGAGTGATTATGCTCAGGCTCACAACGAATTAGTAGATGCCCATGATGCTCTGTTGAATGAAATACGCACCGTGAAAATAGAAATGGCTGACTTGGAGGACCGCTCCCGCCGCAACAATATTAAGTTTCGCAGCATTGCTGAGTCGGTTCCTGCGGTGGATCTCCGCTCCTATCTACAAAAGGTGATTGCTGAACTCCTCCCTGATGTGCAAGGTCAGGATTTGACAATTGACAGAGCTCATAGGCTCCCTGAGCCATCCTTTTTGCCTGAGAGAGTACCTAGAGACATTATTGCAAAAATAAATTTCTTTCATGTGAGAGATCGCTTGATGCAACATGCAAGACAACTTGCCTCTCTGCCTGAACCATATGCAGGTATCTCACTCTACACAGATCTTTCCCAAGCCACTGTAGCTGCCAGGAAAAATCTTAACACCATCACAAAAATCCTGCGCAACAATAACATCAAGTACAGGTGGAAGTTCCCTACTAAACTTGAAATTGAAAGAAACTACTGGACCTTTTGGATTTCTGACCTGGATGATGGCCTCCTCTTAATGAGAAAATGGGGACTACTCCCCCCCAGAGGATGATGAAGACATCGTGGACCAACCCTCTCAAGCGGGCAATTCGGGTCACTGACCCTCCTACCACACAACGCTGTGGTTCCTCCTCCCTGGAATTATTAACAAGCTCTCTGGGCCCCTACCTGACCGTACTCCCTTGAGTTGCTTTTCCACTCCTAAATTGACAGATCCCGTCCGGCTGGACTATTGATCTTAACCCCTTAGGGATGCGTATAGGATTTGCCTGTACAATCGGCCACTGGAGGCCCTCCGTTGCCAGGGCAGCTGCATGTATGTTCAAATTTTACCCTTTTTTGTTGTCTTATTATTCTTTTTATTTTTATTTCATCAGCAAACCTTTTGTTGTTGCACCGTGCACTTCTTTATCACCTGACGTGACTTTCTGGCACTCCCTTTGTATACTTATTCTATTGTGTTGCCATGGTACTGAAACTAGTATCTCTTAATACAAAGGGGCTAAATAGCCCACACAAAAGGAGATCTCTTTGGAAAGACGCTGTCAACAAACGAGCAGATATTCTATGCGTACAAGAGATACACTTCACAGCATTGAACCCACCTAAATGCTCTCACAGATCTTTTCCACATATTTTTCAGGCAAACTTTTCTAAAAAACAAAGGGGTGTCCTGATGGCATTCAGGGACACTCTGTCCTTTCACTTACTGGACCTAATTAAGGATGTCAACGGCCGGTTCCTGATTGTTGTGGCAACCATCAATAACATTACCTATACCCTGGTCACACTATATGCTCCTAATACCAATCAAAAAAAGTTTGTTCGGAAAGTGATGAAGAAGGTGAGATCAGTCCAGAGGGGGTATGTTCTTCTTTGTGAAGACTTTAATACCACCATGGACCCATCTATAGATTCCACAGCTAGAACTCGCAAGAAAAAGTTGGGTCTGGCTCCCTATGTTTTTCAAGAGGACTTCCACGATCCCTGGAGGTGTTTGAATCCCACTGGATGGGATTTCACTTTTTTCTCTAATCCTCATTCCTCTTATAGCAGAATTGACTATTTCATGGTTGATCGTAAGCTGTTGTTGAAAGTATCTGATGCAACAATTGATAACATTTCCTGGTCTGACCATGCGCCGATCTCTCTTCAGATCGCGGATGGTCACCCCAGGTTCAATACCTCTTTATGGAGGAATAATACCTTTTTGCTGGCTGATCCGGCTTGCACTGAGGAATTTAAGGTCTGCCTTCAGGAGTTCTTTTTCTTCAATGCAGGGGGCTCGGTCGATATATTTAATCTATGGTGTGCTCACAAGGCATTGGTTCGGGGATTGCTAATACAGATGAATGCCAGAGTTAAACGTAAAAAAAACACAATATATCGTCTCTTCTGGCGGAGATTACTCGGCTCGAGAATTTGCATAAAATTAATTTACAGGACTCGGTACTGACAGAACTCATTAAGGTTAAATCTGATCTTAGATTGGCCCTGTTAGATAACCATGATAGGTATATTCTGAAATTAAAAGCATCCTCCTATTCGCAGAAAAACAAAGCAGGGAAATGGTTAGCCAGACAGTTGCAGCAACAACGCACTAGAACCCAGATCTCCCAACTGGCTCATCACGCCAAAGGTACCTTGGCTATTAGCCCACATGACATAGCTCAGAACTTTAGCGATTACTAGGGATGATCGAACTTTTGAAAAGTCCGGTTCGACCAGAACACCCGAACTTCCCGAAAGTTCGGTTCGGATTCCCGAACCCCATTGAAATCAATGGGACCCGAACTTTGGGAATCAAAAAACACAATTTTGAAGCCCTAAAACCTAATAAATGCCCCTAAAAAGTGCCTAGGGTTCTGGGTCATGCCCCAGGGACTATGAATCAGGCAAAAAAAAGTTCTTAAAAAATGACTTTTTTGCTTAACCGCAAAGAGCAATACAAAGTGCCTTTAATGCAGGGTCATTGGTGTCAGTTATAGGAACCACCGTACAATGTCACCACCACCAGCTCTGGCACTACATAAACAAAGACGTTTGAAGGACGCTGTTCTTGCTTAGTTGGATGTTTTGGATTATTTATGCAATTTATGCACTTTATTTATTTGCACTTTATGAAAGGAGGGTAACACCATCCCTGCGCTACTGAAATTCTTAGAAAAATAATCTGTTTTTTTTGTGATGAATTTTAATTTATGTATAGTTGTCACTGAGGCTTTATCAACTGTGCGATGTGAAAATCACCTGCAAGACACACACTGCTATGTGACCCAAAGTTGTCGCTAAATAAAGCAGATGTGTGTGACACAGAGTAGCAAAGCCTTTTTGCAGTGGACTTAACGCTTACAGCAAGAACAGCCGTTAAGTTGTCACTGAGGCTTTGGCAACTCTGCGCGGTGAAATTCACCTGCAAAACGCACACTGCTATGCGACCCAAAGTTGTCGCTAAATACAGCAGATGTGTGTATCGCTGAAATGTATTTTGCACAATAGCTGACTAGTAAGCACGTATACCTGCTGTAGATATATCAGCAGTGCAACGTGCTCACTAGACGGAACCCTGACACTTAAAAGTATCCCTACAAAAAATAGATTATTGAATCTAACTATAGTGGTATATAGTACCCTAACTACACTGCATATCCCTTTCCTCACACTAAAAGAACAGCTCCATACAGCAGAAGATAATTTCTAACTGACACTGTCCCTTTAAAAAAAAATTTTTTCTAACTCAAACAGCACAATCGCCTGTATTTCTAACTACACTGACAATCTTTCTGTAAGCTGACTGCTCTTCTGCTGATCTGGAGCTTTACAAACAATCGGCTATGCAGCAACGTTGTTTAACACAGCAGGAGAAACACAAATGCTTCCACTCTCTTCCAAAGCCTCTGTATTACAGTGCTAGAGATTAGGCGGGGCTATGTTATATACTGGGGGGCGTATTCACTCCTGATTGGCCTCTGGTCCCGTAGTCACTCCAATCACGTTCCTAGCAGACTCCTGCCCCCTCATTGGCTTTTACTGATGTTTCTGGGCCAATCACAGGCTTTTAAAGCCCACTTCCTGTTCCATTGCATTTTGGGTGGTTCGGGTGACCGAATTCCGAACTTTTATCGCAAAAAGTGCGGAATTCGGCCGAATTTCGAACACCCAATGTTCGGGTCGAACCGATAGTCGACCCGAACCATTCGATCATCCCTAGCGATTACTACTCCTCATTTTATAATTTGCTGGAGGACCCTGGTGTACATCAGCCCTCTCTAGAGGAAATTAACACTTTCTTGGACAAATTGAGGTTACCCGTAATAGATGCATCGACCCTAGATTTAGTAAATAGACCTATAGACCCTCAAGAAATCATCAAGGTAATTAAAGATCCCATAAAGCGCCTGGCGCAGACGGCCTGTCCTCGGAATATTATAAAGCGTTCTGTGACATTCTCACTCCTCACTTGTCTAATCTTTTTAATGAGGCAGTCTCCACCGAGCAATTTCCCAAGGAAATGATGGAAGCTATTATTATTACTCTACCGAAACCGGGGAAAGACCCCACTCTCCCTCAACACTACCGGCCTATATCTTTACTAAATTCTGATGTGAAGATATACGCAAAGGTACTCGCAAATAGGCTCTTGGAAGTTACCCCAACTCTTATAAGTCCTGAACAGGTCGGCTTTGTTAAAGGCAGACAAGCACCGGACGGCACTAGGAGGATGATTAATTTAATTCACCAGGCTGGGACCCATCAATTGCCTTCTGTGCTCCTTAGTTTGGACACAGAAAAGGCTTTTGATAGGGTACATTGGCAGTACCTGGACAGAGTCTTATATAAATTCGGCATTTCAGGCCGGCTTTACTCTGCCATAATGACCTTATACAAAAACCCTTCTGCAAAGGCATTTACCTCTGGTTCTTTATCTAGAGCTTTTGACCTATTCAACGGCACCCGACAGGGCTGTCTGTTGTTCCCAATCATATTCACCTTAGCCAATCATATTCACCTTAGCCATTGAACCATTAGCCGCAGCTATTAGAGCAGACCCTCTTATTAGAGGGATAACAATAGGTAACCAGGAGCACAAAATAGGGCTTTTTGCAGACAATGTTATTCTGTCACTTTCCGATCCACAAACATCTCTCGCCCACGTTCAACAAGTGTTAGACATCTTTGGCCAAGTATCATACTACAAACTTAACACAACCAAATGCCAAGCACTCCCACTTTATTTAACCCAAGGTAACTTGGCCTATTTGAAAGCTCAATTTCCCTTTCAATGGGAACATAGCACCATTTCCTACCTAGGCATCCAGCTGACACCATCCACCTCTGAACTATATGAGGCTAATTTCCCACCTCTACTCCGTAACTTAGAACATGATATGAAGCAGATAAATAAAGCACAATTATCCTGGCTAGGTAAAATGGCTGCATTTAAGATTCAGCTTCTTCCCTAACTCTTATATTTTTTCCGCACCCTCCCAATTTCACTACCATCTAGTTTCTTTAGGAAATGTAATACCCTTCTTAGGACCTTGATATGGTCTGGCAAAAGAGCGAGAATAGCCCTTAAAACGCTGGTGAGCCAGAGAACGCCTCCCCAACATACCCTTTTATCATACCGCCTCACTCCTTGACTAAATGCAATATTGGCTGCAGGAACCACCAGACAAACTTTGGGTTTTCATGGAGAGATCCCTACTAGTGCACCAGGATCTAGGGGCACTGTAGCTGCCTCATCCTTGTCCTCCTTGACCCACAGCATCCAACATCCTACTATTACTGGCGATCCTTACTGTCCACTCGCCATCAGACCCTTGAAAGGCCTAACTTAGATATTCAATTGGGGGCTTATGAATGGATCATTCCATCCTTCTCAACGTTAGATTGGAAAAAGAAATGGCCACAACTATTGGCTCAGCGTTAAGGATAGCTCTCTGCCCGCAGACTGCTTTAAAACCGAAACAAATTCGCCATTTTAACAAACCTAACAAACTCGCCTTCCAGTTATCCATCCCTGCTATGGCATGGGACTTCCTTAGGGGCCATGCTATATCTGGCACACAAGGCATATCTTTTTTTTAAAACTTGTATATGAACTCCCAAGCACCTTCATTGGGCCCAAGTAGAACTAAATGGGAATCTGAATTCCAATTGACAGATTCACAATGGCATAAGGCCATCACGGTCATCTATAAACTGTCTAAATGTATTGATCATTGGGAACAATTTCTGAAAATATACCATGGATGGTACTTAACGCCTCATAGGCTGTCTAAAATCTATCCCTCCTCCAGTGAGTTGTGTTGGAGACGGTGCAATAAGGTAGGAACACTGTATCATATCCTTTGGGATTGCACCTTTATTCAGCCCTTTTTGGAAGGAAGTGGAGGTTTTGCTTGGAGTTTTTCTGGGCACGACCTTCTCTATCTGGCCGGCTTTGGCACTTATGAACTTGGGAATAGATCTGATCCCTCTGAAGTACCAGACTATAGTACTCCACATCTTGTTTGCTGCTAGATTGACCATCACTCACCATTGGAAATCACCTAAGTCACCAAAAATTCAGGAACTTACTTCACGGGTAAACACACAATGTCATTTTGAGAAGTTACTAGCTGTTAAAGATCATAGAATGCCTATCTTTAGCAAACGATGGATTCACTGGTTAAAGCATCCTAATGCCGCTCCTGGTCTCAAGTCCAATTAGCCTGCTTTGATTTAACATCAAAGAGTATCCCCTTTATTTTATCTTTCATATATTCTCTGTTAGTGTCACAAATAACATCTTGTAGAACTATGTACATGTCAGTCTAATACAGTATATGGTGGTCCACGGATGTTTAGCTGTCGGAGGGTCTACCCCCCCCCCCCCCAACTGGACACAGTGTGTAGCCATTTGGGGTGTTCAGGGGGGTTGGAGGTGGCCCTATTAGAGAACGGCCATCAGCGACCCCATCTTATAAGTATTAATGCTATTCATATATTTGGATTGCTTACATCCTCCCTGGCAGCCCCCCCCCCCCCTGAATATATCAAGACAATATTTTCACTAAAATCTTAATTAGCGGACACAAACATAACAGAGAACCTGTGTGAATTAGTCCTTTTTAATTGTTTTTTTTTTTTTTTTTTTTACATAAATAAATATATATAATGTAATTATTTTTTTTATTTTTATTTTTTTTAGAATTTTTTTATTTTTTTACAGGACAGGGAAGCCTGCAGTGCTCTGGGAGGGGGGTGGGTGACACAGTGAAAGGGGGGCACACAGGGAGGGGGGATCAGAATCAGGCAGAACAGGGAGGGGGATCAGCGTCAGAGAAGCAATTATGGGAATGATGCCCTGTGTCTGATGAAGATGACAGGGGGTGGGATGGTGGGAAGCTGACAGGGGGGTGAAGATGACAGGTGGTGGGATGGTAGGAAGCTGACAGTGGGGTACAGGGGGGGATGAAGATGACAAGGGGTGGGATGGTGGAAAGCTGATGGGGGATGAAGATGACAGGGAGTGGGGTGGTAGGAAGATGAAAGGGGGGTACAGGGGGGATGAAGATGACAGGGGGTGGGGTGATAGGAAGATGACAGGGGGGTACAGGGGGGATGAAGATGACAGGGGGTGGGGTGATAGGAAGATGACATACATTTCTCCCTCCATCTCCATTCACCCCCCCCCCAGCTTCATACACCCCTCCATCTCCATTCACCCCCCCATCTCAACCCCCCTAGCACCATACCCTCCCCCCTTGCAAGTTAGTATTAGTTATAAACATCACAGACCTCAGATCAGAGTGGCGCTGTTGCAGAGAGTGGTGAGCTGCTCCCCGCCTCCTCCTCTGTGTACAGGAAACACACAGGAAGGGGGAGGGAGCGGGTTCAGTGCTCTCTGCTCTCCGCACTGACACAGGCAACTGGGGAGAGAGACCAGCTGATGTGTGTGTGTCGCTCGCGGCGTGCGGGAACCCAGCCGCCCGCACCGCCGTGAGCATTTCAGGACTCAGCCCTGACTAGTCGGGGAAGATCCCGGCGAATCAGGGACGGTTGGGAGCAGGAGGTATGGCTGCGCCTTAGGCGGCAGTGCGCCCTAGGAGTCAGCCTAGTTCGCCTAGCTGGAGCACCGGCCCTGGGTACCTGCTGGCTGCTGGTGGTGGCTGGTGGTGCTGGTGCACTGGTGGTGGTGGGCTGGTTGTGTGGCACTGGTGGGGGTACTGGCAGTGGTACGGTGGTACCTGACCTGAGTTTGACTCCTGAGTCCAGTCCTGACTGTGGTACTTTATTTTTTTTTTTTGGTACCTGCTGGCTGCTGGTGGTGGCTGATGGTGGTGTGGCACACTGGTGGGGTCTGACTCTATCCTCCTGTCTGTGACTGTACTCTGGACTGACTCTTGTGCTGTCCCTCCTGTGACTGTCCTGACTGAGCAGTGCAGTGGCTGTGGTCGGTGGTGGTGGTGAAGGTATATCGGACCGCCGAGGTAACTGCTGGCTGGCACGCTGTTAACTCCAGTCTCACTCTCCAGGCAGTTTCCACAGGCCTAAGAGAGGAGTCAGTAACCGCGAGGAGCGGACAGCGGCAGGGTCGCAGAGGAGGGAAAAGTAATCAATTAGATTACTAGTTGCCTACAAAAGTAACGCTGTTTACTTTTAATGCTGTTATTCCCATCACTGGTGGGGGGTCAGCCTATCAAGGCTCAGACCACACGCCGCATACTGCATGAAACTGGTCTGCATGGCTGTCATCCCAGAAGGAAGCCTCTTCTAAAGATGATGCAAAAGAAAGCCTGTTTGCTGAAGACAAACAGACTAAGGATATGGATTACTGGAAACATGTCCTGTGTTCTGATGAGACCAAGATAAACATATTTGGTTCAGATGGTGTCAAGCGCGTATGGCGGCAACCAGGTGAGGAGTACAAAGACAAGTGTGTCTTGCCTACAGTCAAGCATGGAGGTGGGAGTGTCATGGTCTGGGGCTGCATGAATGCTGCCAGGACTGGGGAGCTACAGATCATTGAAGGAACCATGAATGCCACATGTACTGTGAGATACTGAAGCAGAGCATGATCCCCTCTCTTCGGAAACTGGGCCGCAGGGCAGTATTCCAACATGATAGCGACCACAAACTCCCCTCCAAGACAACCACTGCCTTTCTAAAGAAGCTGAGGGTAAAGGTGATGGAATGGCCAAGCATGTCTCCCAATGTAAACCCTATTGAGCATTTGTGGGGCATCCTCAAATGGAAGGTGGAGAAGCGCAAGCTCCGTGATGTTGTCATGGAGGAGTGGAAGAGAACTCCAGTGGCAACCTGTGAAACTCTGGTGAACTCCATGCCAGGGGCGTAGCGTGGGTTGTCAGCTCCCGGGGCAAGGCAAGTAATTTGCGCCCCTAACCCACAGGCGTTGGTCCTTCCACTAGTACAGTATTAAGTACTTTTTTCCCTTTTATCCCTCTCTACCCTTCTTCCGTGTCTCTCGCTCTCTGTCTTTCTTGTTCTATTTCTTATTCTTTCTCTCTCTTTTTATTTGTTCCTCCCCCCTACTCCCCTCGCCATTTCTCTCTGTTCCTACTCCTTGTTTTTTTTTTCTTTCTCACCTCCTCCCCCCCCCTCCCTCTATCCCTCTTTCTTTCTGGGAAGTGAATGGCTACATGCCCATTTATTGCATTATTGAATAAATGCTAACCATACCTTTATATATATAATGTGTGTGTGTGTGTACAGTGTGAGTGTATGTATTGTGTGAATGTAGTGTGTGTATGTGTGTATGTATTGTGTGAATGTACAGTGTGTGTATGTATTGTGTGAATGTAGTGTGTGTATGTGTGAATGTACAGTGTGTGTATGTATTGTGTAAATGTACAGTGTGTGTGTGTGTGTACTGTGTGAATGTACAGTGTGTGTGTGTGTGTGTGTGTGTGAATGTACAGTGTGTGTGTGTGTACAGTGTATGTATTGTGTGAATGTACAGTGTGTGTGTGTGTGTGTGTGTGTGTGTGTGTATACAGTGTATTAATGTACAGTGTGTGTATACAGTGTATGTAATGTGTAAATGTACTGTGTGAGTGTATGTATTGTGTGAATATACTGTGTGTGTGTGTGTGTGTATACAGTGTGTTAATATACAGTGTGTATGTGTGTGCATGTGTGTATGCAGTGTGTGTGTGTGTGAATCTACAGTGTGTGTGTGTGTGTGTGTGTGTGTGTGTGTGTGTGTGTGTGTGTGTGTGTGTGTGTAAAGTGTATGTATTGTGTGTATGTACTGTGTGTGTGTATACAGTGTGTGAATGTACAGTGTGTATGTGTGTATACAGTGTGTGTGTGAATGTACAGTGTGTGTGTGTGTGTGTGTGTGTGTGTGTACAATGTATGTATTGTGTGTGTGTATACAGTGTGTGAATGTACAGTGTGTGTGTTTACAGTGTGAGTGTATGTATTGTGTGAATGTAGCGTGTGTGTATACAGTGTGTGAATGCACATTGTGTGTGTGTACAGTGTGCATGTATTGTGTAAATGTACAATGCGTGTGCTGTGTAAGTGTATCTATTGTGTGAATGTACAGTGTGTGTGTGTACAGTGTGAATGTACAGTGTGTGTGTGTACAGTGTGTGAATGTACAGTGTGTGAATGTACAGTGTGTGTACAGTGTGTGAATGTACAGTGTGTGTGTGTCTGTGTGTAACACAAAATGCATATACACTACAGTATATCACCAGTACTTGCGCTGATCCACTAGACAGTCCCCAGTCTGCTGTAATAATGTGTCTGTGTGTGTACAGTATGTGAATGTACAGTGTGTGTGTGTGTGTGCTGTTTGTGTGTGTGTACAGTGTGTGAATGTACAGTGTGTGTGTGTGTGTACAGTGTGTGAATATACAGTGTTTGAATGTACAGTGTGTGTGTCTGTGTGTGTACAGTGCGTGAATGTACAGTGTGTGTACAGTGTGTAAATATACAGTGTGTGAATGTACAGTGTGTGTGTGCTGTTTGTGTGTGTACAGTGTATGTCCAGTGTGCTAATGTACAGTGTGTGTGTGCTGTGTGAGTGTATGTATCGTGTGAATGTTCAGTGTGTGTGTGCTGTGTGAGTGTATCTATCGTGTGAATGTACAGTGTGTGTGCAGTGTGAGTGTATGTACTGTATCCTGTGAATGTACAGTGTGTGTGTGTTCTCTCCTGCATGGACCCTGGCTGTAGAAGAGAAGACTTGCCTTGTAGTGGGATATCCAGGATGGCATACCTGTAGATGGAGGAAAGGATCTCTCTATGGCAGCTGATAGAGTGGGGGAGGGGATTGGTGTGTGGAAGTCCTGCAGATCGCACTCGTGGCCCAGAGAGCTTACAGTAAGTGCCCATGTCCCCACCCCGTTATCCTCATGTCACTCTATGTGTGTTGCAAGATTGCATAGCACAGGCCTGCACTGTGTCACTGCCGCCTGAGGGCCGCTTTCTCCTCCGGCTCCCTGCTGACAAAGATCATAATCCCAGACCTCCCCCGAGACACTGCACTTCCGCTGCCTCTTTCTGAGGTGTGCTGTCCGAGGTGCTGCCTGTGTCACTGGCAAGAGCCAGTGCAATGTCACCCGGGCGCCGGACCGGGTCTAATTCTGCGTTCCTCAGAATGTTGTGCCCGGTGCCAGCTGACCGGCTGCACCCCCCACGCTACGCCACTGCTCCATGCCCAAGAGGGTTAAGGCAGTGCTGGAAAATAATGGTGGCCACACAAAATATTGACACATTGGGCCCAATTTGGACATTTTCACTTAGGGTTGTATACACTTTTGTTGCCAGCGGTTTAGACATTAATGGCTGTGTGTTGAGTTATTTTGAGGGGACAGCAATTTACACTGTTATACAAGCTGTACACTCACTATTTTACATTGTAGCAAAGTGTCATTTCTTCAGTGTCGTCAAAGGAAAAGATATAATAAAATGTTTACAAAAAACATGAGGGGTGTACTCATTTTTGTGAGATGCTGTATTTTTAGACTCTTTTTTTTACCCTTTAGTGTCCCAGCACTCTTCACTTTATATAGCATCCCAGCAGTTCATTTATTGTTTACTATGCTATTTGGCACAGCACTGTTATTTTTTTGATTGTTTACCTACTATATGCAGTGATAACATAATTAGTGCCTGCAGCCTTCAGTTATACTTTATTACTAGTGTAGGGGTTGGTTGCCCTGATCTTTTGAGTCCTTATTCTTTTACCATGTCCTTAGTCTGCTTGTCTTCAACAATTTTTTTGAGGGGTTTCTTGTGCATCATCTTTAGAAGAGGTTTCCTTCTGGAACAGTGTGCTACAGCTCAGTTTCAGGATCTTGGCAATTTTCCTTTTAGACTAAGGCCATCTTTATGTAGAGCAACAATTCTTTTTTTCAGATCCTCAGAGAGTTCTTTGTCAAGAGGTGCCATGTTGAACTTCCAGTGACCAGTATGAGAGAGTGAGAGAGATAACACCAAATTTAACACACCTGCTCCCCATTCACACCTGAAACCTTGTAACACTTAGAGTCACATGACACAGGGAGGAAAAAGGGCTAATTGGGTCCAATTTGGACATTTTCACTTAGGGGTGTACTCACTTTTGTTGCCAGGGGTTTAGACAATAATGGCTGTGTGATGAGTTATTTTGATGGGACAGCAAATTTACACTGTTATACAAGATGTACACTCACTACTTTACATTGTAGCAAAGTGTAATTTCTTCAGTGTTGTCACATGAAAAGATATAATAAAATATTTACAAAAATGTGAGGGGTGTACTCACTTTTGTGAGATACTGTAATTTGGGGGGTGTTTATTCTATCCTGGAATTTTAGGGTCAATTGGACAAGTTACAACCTGTAACGGAACCGCGACCCACACTGTGTTTGTGGGCTTCCGTCAGTATACGACTTCCTTCAGTCTTGAACATAGATATCAGATTTTCTAGCCGCCCCCATACAAAGCTAGCCAACAACTTAGCTTGTACAAGTTCTGGAACCTTATCTTTATTGAACCACTCACACAGATTATATACAGCATGGACATCCCCCACCTGATCAGATTACCCCATCAGGTCAGTGGCTGCCTGATTACATTATCATATGCAGATGAAATTGTATAAAGAAATAGAATTAACCTGAACTAATTTTCTAGCCATCTGGACAGAAACAATATATGAGTTCATTAACAATTAACAATGGGACAGACAGGCTTAACAGAATACACATCACACCTCAATACACAGACAATAGGAAGAGACCACCAGTGACAGACTGTCCCTTTCTGACATTAAAGTACAATACACATTATCATAAGTGTAAACACAAAACCCATTGTAGATAACAGGTGAGTAGATCAGCATATTCAACGATGTGTGGAAGACAGATGATTGAGCTGATGATATTAGCATTTGCTATGAATCTTACTGTCTTGAATGCCCAGTGACGTAATGTCACACAATCTTTGAAAGCCTGAAAGTGCTTATTGGATTTTGGGCTAGGCTAGTCTCACAGGTGGTATCCCCATACTCAGGAGAAGTAGCAAAATGTGTAATTCCACGTATGGTATGTGTGAGAAATATCTTATTAGACATTTTTTTTTTGTCTATTTCCAAAAACTTGTGGCAAAAAATAAAATCTTCCATGAACTGAACATGCCTCTCAGCAAATACCTTGGGATGTTTACTTTCCAAAAAGGGTAATTTTACAGGTGTTTGTACTATCCTGCCATTTTAGTGCCTCGAGAAATGTGATAGCCAGTCGGAAAGTCAGAGCTGTTTAAAAGCTGTATACATTCCAGTATATACAGTATGCCATAGTTTGTAGAAACTAGAGCTTGCACACATAGTTACATAGTTAGTGAGGTTGGAAAAAGACACCAGTCAATCCAGTTCAATCTATGATGAGTGTGTGTGTGTGTTTGCTGTAAACAGTACATTGTATACCCTTGTATGTTGTGGTCTTTAAAGTGTCCATCTAAACGTTTTTTGCAACTATCGATGCTCCCTGTTGATACCACTGCTTGTGGAAGAGAATTCCACATCCTTACTGCTCTTACAGTAAAGAACCCTTTACACAGTTTAAGGTTAATCTGCTTCTCTTTTAATTTTAGTGGGTGTCTTATTGAATTCCCTTTCGCTAAAAAGTTTGATCCCTATGCTAGGGTCACCAGTACGGTATTTGTACATTGATATCATATCCCCTCTCAAGGGTCTCTTCTCCAGAGAGAACAAGTTCAATGCTTGTAGTCTTTCCTCATAGCTGATGTCCTCCTTTCCTCTAATTATCTTTGTTGCCCTTCTCTGAACTCTCTCCAGTTCCAGCACATCCTTTCTAAAGACCAGTGCCCAGAACTGGACAACATACTTGAGATGCGGCCGGACCAGAGTCTTGTAGAGTGGGAAAATTATCCTTTAATCCCTGGAGTGATTCCCCTTTTTTATGCATGCCAGTATTCTATTGGCTTTGCTTGCAGCAGCTTGGCATAACATGCCACTGCTAAGCTAGTTGTCTACTAGGACCCCAAGGTCCTTTTCCATCTTAGATTCACCCAGAGGTTTCCCCCCCCCTAGCACGTAACTTGCGTTCGTATTTCTGGCACCCAACTGTATTACCTTACATTTCTCAAAATTAAACCGCATTTTCCATGTAGTTGCCCACCCCATTATTTTGTTCAGGTCTGCTTGTAAGGTTTCCACGTCTTGTATAGAAGCTATTGCCCTACTTAGCTTAGTATCGTCCACAAATATGGAGATTGTGCTAGTTAACTCATCCTCTAGGCCATTTATGAATAAATTAAACAGGATTGGTCCCTGGACAGATCCTTGGGGGACCCCATTTTCCACACCCGATCAATCTGAGTACTCCCCATTTATCACCATCCTCTGGTCTCTACCCTGGAGCCAGTTTTAAACCCAGGTATTTACCGAAAGGTCCATACCTACATACCTTAGTTTGTACAGTTAGCGTTGGTGGGGAACTGTATCAAAGGCCTTTGCCAAGTCCAGACACACTACATCCACAGGCTTTCCTTTATCTAGATGACAGCATACTTCTTCATAGAAGGTTAATAGATTGGTCTAGCAAGAGTGATTCTTCATTAATCCAAGCTGATTACTACTAATGATACCATTTTATTACTAAAATCTTGTATATAGTCCCTTATCATCCCCTCCAATATCTTGCAGACTACTGATGTTAGGCTGACCAGCCTGTAATTCCCAGGGATATATCTCAGCCCTTTTTTAAATATTGGTACCACGTTGGTTTTTTTCCGATCAGCTGGTACCATTCCTGTCAAGAGACTATCCATAAAAATTAGGAACGATAGTCTGGCCTCGGGTGTCCACACAGACCAATTAATACACATTTAATGGGATTTTTCTTTTTGTTACCAAAGACATGTAGTAGAACACATTTATGAAGAAATCTTTTATGCTTTATAACAGAAAATAGAAAATATAATTTTCTTTTTTTTTTTCAAAATGTTCAGACTTTTTGCTTATATGACAAAAAATAAAAAAACGAGTGGTGGTCAAATGCTTGGCACATGGAGCTGCAGGACGTGTTTTCCCTCAGCTCCCAGACCTTGCGGCTCTACAGGGCATGAATTCTCCAAGAAACCCTACCATCATCACCTGAAAGAGGAGAACTCAACCCAGAGACAAGTAGGAGACAGGTGGCAGCCGCCCAGGAAGCGATTTGGGGCACTTTTGCACTCGATCCTCGGCCGCGGCCCAGTGCCAGCCAGAGCCCAAGATGGCGCCTGTGCCTCCTTCCCTGGCCACTCTGAGTCTGCCCTGGTTATCGAGATGAGCACCCGTGCCCATCACACATCTCCTGAGGGTCCAGACTGAATTCCAGGCACTTCAGAAGCAATTCACATGCTTCCGTGGGCTCAGGGGATGGATGGGACATGGAATCTGGGCTTAAATACATACACAGCTATATTAGATCTCTGCCCACTAAGGCACACTTTGAACATTGTGTTAAGAGGATTAAAAAGACCTACAGGCAGGAGATCTCTGAGCTTAAAAGGTACATTGGGATCTGTATTGAGGATATAGAAAACACTACAGATTGGCTTTACAATGCTGTGCAATCACATGAAGAAATTCTTAAGACTCATACTGTTTTGCTGCAGCAACTCTCCTACCAGCAGGATGATATAGAAAATCGGAATCTCTGCAATAATATAAGAATCCGTGAGTCACCTGAATCTGTGAAACCAAAGGATTTATCCATGGCTGTGACTGCAATCTTTAACCAACTACTGCAAAAACCTAAGGAGGACTCCATTGAATTCCACATAATCCGGATGCTTCCTTTGTAAGTGACTCCCTCTGCAGGGTCCATTTCTACAAGGTTAAGGAACCCATTATGTGTGCTGCCAGCAATCAAGCCACTATACTCTTCAATGACACTCCAGTCATGCTTCTCCCAGATCTCTCCCGCCAAACTCTGGCTATGCGAAATGCCCTGAAACCACTTATGCAGCTCCTGCAGGAATGCAAGATAAAATAGCAGTGGTGTTTTCCCTGTGACCTCTGAGTACATCATTAGGGCAAAATGGCTTTGTTCTGTACTTTAGTAGATTTATCAACCTTCCTCAGCACCTTGGAACTTCCCCAAGTCTCCTTGCCTGACTGGCCATTTACTCCAACTACCCCTAGATTGCCCTTTGCTCCTCAATGGCAGAAACAAGGTCCTCTTCTCATAAAGCCCAAAATGACTGAACACTCCTATGGTCGTTTCTCCTGCTCAGGAGTTGTTTTTGCACATCTCCAGGATCTAGGCCTTATTACCTCTGGAGCTTGTTTGCTCTATATTTTGAACTTTTGTTTTACTGCTTTCATTTACATCCACATTCATCCTGACGGGTCTGAATTAATCATTTTTTGCAAGCTATGCTTCATCTACATTGTTTATATGTGTTTTGCTTCCTTCATTTTCACATTGATCTCCATGTTTCCCGTGTCCATATTATTTTACATGTTTCACTCCTAAGGGGATCTCTATTACCTTTCATAAGTCACTTAACCCCAAGGTCCTTGACTCCTTCATTGTTGACGCTGGTCGCTATATATTTCTCACTTTCTTTTCACAGTGGCTAATATCTACGTTCCCATCCAGGATCAGGTTTGTTTTCTCTCCTCCATTCTAACCAGATTCCTCCTTTAGTGGTCCCTGCTTTATTGTGGGTGGTGATTTCAACTTTGCTTTCTCCCCATCCGCAGACAGCTCCTCTGGTAAGTCTTTCATACTCACATCTTCACTGGCACGCATTAGGTCATTATTACACTCCACACACTTGGTAGAGTCTAGTGCATCCAAAATCCCATGGAACAGGAATACAACCATTTTTTCAGCATCCCACAATACCTATAGTAGACTGGACTATTTCTTAATATCCCAGTCTCTAATAAACACTCCACTACAAACCTCTATTGACCCATCTCCTCTGGTCAGATCATGCCCACGTTCATTTAACGTTAGCTCAACCACCAGTGGCCAGAAGGGGAACAACTTGGCATCTTAATGACAATTTACTCTGTATGCGTATCCAATGTCACTAAGACCATATGTAATTTTACGGTTGATCATTCTTTGGACACCACTGCCTCCCTCACACAATGAGAGGCTATGAAATGTGTTGTCCGGGCATACTTATCCAACAGGGGATTCCCTGTTGAAGTCACGTGGGCATGAAGCTACGCACTGGGACCGAGCTATAGGCTAAACCGGAAGTGTCGCCGGAGGACGAGCTCGTAGTTCGTGGATTATTTGTCCTGGTTTCAAAAAGTGAGTGTTTTTAGCTGTTTTAATAAAATTTGGGAAACAGTATCCCACTATGAGGAGCCTTCCTCTTTTTTTACACAATTCCTATTGAGGGGATATCTGGACAACCTACTGGGCCACCGCTGACAGACATCAGACCAGACATCACCTACTTTAGAGGGTCATCAGCTGAGGCCGTCTCAGGAGACCCCCGGAGGCACCTGGAAAGATAACACCATCCAGCTTAAAGATATCAATCTATGCTGTAACCTTGCAGCTGTAAGTTGAGGGGAAAGCACACATAGAGATGTCACCATATTAGATAATTGAAACACCAGTCACTTTCTTTATTTGGTGTTGGTATTTCACACGGATTTGAATCTAGAGTCTACCATTTCACTGTTTTGTATATGGACATTTTTTTATGTTTCTAGCGATGAACACTTATTGATCATTAGATGGTTTTATATGATTCTGGATTATGGTTTACTATTTTCACTGAAATCTATCGCCTTAACTTCGATTTATTGCACTCATCTAGTGCACTTTTATGCATTTTTATGTATTTTATCTGATGTTTATTCATACTTACTTTTTCACACAATTTGTATTGCTATATGCACATTTTGTTACTGATAATATTGTTTTTTGATGATCTTTATTAGTTGTCATTCGACAGTGAAGCACCAATACTTTATTATTTTGATTCCTTTCGGCTACAGATTTGTTGATCAGTGCATGCGGCACTCAGCCATTTGATTACCCCTTGATGATAGCGCAAGAGTACCTTCTATACACTAATATTTATTTTGGTAACCTCTTCGCTGCTAGGAAAACATATTTCTGCAGTGCATTGTACGAGTCCCCCTGGCAACAATATTAAATAAGTTTGCTCACTGCACAGCTTTAATCCTTCTTATATAACATTGATCAGCACTTGTATTGCAAAATGAAGGCATTAATAACAGATCAGTGTCTCTGCTCAAGATCTATGAAGCATTACAAGGATTTATCATTTTGACTAAGTCAGACATTTATAAACAAATGCCATAATTTAGTTAATGATATTACAGTACTGTAAAATGTATACAGAGTTCTGTAAATTTATATTTGTGTTTTTATAAGGTCTGTAAAATAATCTTTTAGTGTTGTATCCTAAAATACAATTTTGCTGTGTAAACCTCCTGAGCAGTTCTTAAAGTATTACTAAAAAAAAACCCCCAAAAAAACAAATGGTAAATAACAACACCTAAAAAGTGACTGGTGGCTGTTGAAATGTTTTGCAATTCCTTGTTCCTGAGTAAAAGACATAAGACAATTATAAAACTTTTTTTTTCTTTTTTATTAGTCTCACCTTTGAGCTGTGTCTTTTGTGAAAACTTTATTTTATTTTTTTAACTGTACAGAGCAGAAAGAATGAAGGGGAAAGGGAGGTGGGGGAAGGGAGTCACCCCACAGGCTCCTTAAAGCGGTGTTCCAGCCTCCCCCTCCAAAAAATAAAAGTCAGCAGCTACACATACTGTAGTTGCTGACTTTTAATATTAGGACACTTACTTGTCCTGGAGTCCAGCGATGTCAGCCGGTAAGGGAACCTGGCAGCCACCACCATTGCCTGTAAGCGAACCTGGCAGTGAAGCCTTGTGGCTTCACAGGCGGGTCCCTACTGCACATGTGCGAAGCGTGCTGCACATTTGGATTGGCTCGGCGGCGAGGGGAAGGAGGAGGGAGACAAACTTCTGAGGGACAGTGCCGCGATGCCGTCTCCCAGAAGTGGGGAAGGATACCTGTCAAAAACAGGTACCCGTTCCCCCCTCCCCCCTGAAAGGTGCCAAAAGTGGCACCGGAGGGGGAAGCAAATAAGTGGAAGTTCCACTTTTGGGTGGAACTCCGTTTTAAGCTCTGTATGCAAATTGAGCTTAAAGCAACCCTGCCATCTCTTATTACATACATTTTGCCAACACAGACATACCTTCAAAATAGGAGTGGAAATACTTACCTTTCCCAATACCAGTGTTGCCAGAACATCATTTTGTTCAGTAGACATCCTCCTCTGAAATGCACTGTCTTCTTGAGGAGATTTCTCTTCACTTTCTGTCCCAAAGACACCATCCTGCAAAACATCCTCCTTGGCAGCACAGCTCATTTCTCCCTTCCTACTGAAGATGAACAGTGCAGGAAGAGGAGGTTGGGAATATTACTTTGATTTGATGTCACTGCAGCCTGGTACCATGCCCACCCCTAGCAACTGGAAGGGAACATAACCTGATTGGCTGGTGGGAGTTTTTTTTAATATCATTTTACCTAGTGAGAGTTAAGCTTATCCACTGCTTCGATGGAGGACAGATCGGCCAGGATGCTTGGGCTGAGTGGGGATACAGTGAGGCCAGAGACAGGGCTGAGAACAGGGAGTTTGTGGTTAGGTTGTTGGACCATATTCTCACATCCAGTATATCTTTTTATTTAATGGGATTGCCTACCTCCAGGTACAGGGGGTTGTGATGGGGGTATGTTGTGCCCAATCGTATGTCAACCTGTACCTGGGGGGGTTGGGAAAGATTCCTATTCTCAGAAGAAGTAGCATTGATCTACCTTCACCACATCTTATTGTGTCGTCATTATATTGATGACTTACTAGTAGGGATGGCCTTGCGGTTCGCCCGGCGGTCGGTTTGTGGCGAACTTTGCTTGTTCGCAGCCCGCCGATTTTGCGAACACATGGCATTGTTCGCAGCGGCCATATTAGTTTACATTGGGGAGAACTTTGACCCATGACACAATAATCAGGTGGAACGGGACAGCCAATTGAAACATTGCAGCACATGGACATACCTCTTACCTTATAAATAGACCTGAGCTGGCGGCTATTTCACATTTTGCTTTTTGTCAGTGCAGGGAGAGGTCTGCTGTGTGCACCAGGGACAGATAGTCAGTGACACAAATCGCTCTGTTAAGATCCACAAAAGTCCTTTTAAGGGCTGGTATTTGGTATAGGTCTACAGTCTCTTTTGTCAGTGTAGGGAGAGGTCTGCTGTGTGCACCAGGGACAGATTCGTCAGTGACACAAATCGCTCTGTTAAGGTCCACAAAAGTCATTTTATGGACTGGTATTTGCTATAGGTGTGCAGTGCACTATATAGGGGTGTAATCCACTTATAATATACTTTGTAATATAGAAAGCATATTATAGTGGATTTGTATTGTGCACTGTGCAGCATTGTGACTGGTGTGTTGAGCGTTGTAGCAATACTACAAACAGTGACAAAAGAACTTTTAAAGTATTATAACTGGTGTGATAGACCAGTGGCCCCCCAATACCACATATTAAAGTGGGGTGTTATCTGAGTATACTTTTATAAGTGTATTTGTGTCCTGCAACAATATTGCCACTTTTGCTGCGTTTACTCTGCTACACACAGTGCCAAACTCACTGGCCAATTTTTTGTACAACTGGTGTGATAGACCAGTGGCCCCCCAATACCACATATTGAAGTGGGGTGTTATCTGAGTATACTTGTATAAGTGTATTTGTGTCCTGCAACAATATTGCCTCTTTTGCTGCATTAACTCTGCTACACACAGTGCCAAACTCACTGGCCAATTTTTTGTACAACTGGTGTGATAGACCAGTGGCCCCCAGATACCACATATTGAAGTGGGGTGTTATCTGAGTATACTTGTATAAGTGTATTTGTGTCCTGCAACAGTATTGCCTCTTTTTCTGTGTTTACTCTGCTACACACAGTGCCAAACTCACTGGCCAATTTTTCTGTACAACTGGTGTGATATACTAGTGGCCCCCCAATACCACATATTGAAGTGGGGTGTTTAACAGTATACTTTTCTAAGAGTGTATTTTAGTCCTGCAAAAATTTGGCCTCTTTTGCTGCGTTACTGTGCTACACACAGTGACAACAATTACTGGCCAATTATTTGTAGAACTGGTGTGATAAATCTGTGGCCCCCCAATACCACATATTGAAGTGGGGTGTTATCTGCGTATACTTTTATAAGTGTATTTGTGTCCTGCAACAATATTGCATCTTTTTCTGCATTTACTCTGCTAAACACAGTGCCAAACTCACTGGCAAATTTTTTGTACAACTGGTGTGATAAACCAGTGGCCCCCCAATACCACATATTGCAGTGGGGTGTTATCTGAGTATGCTTGTATAAGTGTGTTTGTGTCCTGCAACAATATTGCAGAACAAAGCAGACTGCAAATGTATCAGGAGCTAGCCATCAACCATGTACGGTCACATCTGGTGCTCCCAGGATACCGGCACATGGCTCCGCGGTGTGGGATTATTTTAATGTGTACGCTGCTGACAACAGTGTTGCCATCTGCATCCTTTGCAGTCAACGCATAAGTCGCGGTAAGCCCCACACTCACCTAGGGATGACCGCCTTAAGAAGGAACCTAAACTCCCATCACCGAGCCCAGTGGGAGCAACGCCATCAGAACCCACAAAGCCACACTCCAGGCTCTCACCATCCAGCCTCTTCTCCTTCTCCTCTCTCCTCACAATTGTCCTCCAATCCACCTTCCATCATGCTGTCCTCACGTTGTTCTGGAAAAAGGCAGGCTTCCGTGGCCAAAATGTTGGAGCGTAAAAAAATGATGACGCCGGATAACCCTCTTGTCCATCGCTTGACTGGTGGCTTGTAGGAACTGATAGCCCGCCAACTACTGCCATATCAACTGGTGGACTTGGAGGTCTTTCGGAAATTTGTGGCCATTGGAACACCACAAAGGTCCCAGGCAGGAAATATTTCTTACAGAAGGGCATTCCAGAGCTGTATGGCCATGTTCAGCGGCAAGTGAATGTATCTCTGGAACACAGTGTTGGTGCAAAGATACATCTGACCACAGACACATGGTCTAGAAAACACGGGCAGGAAAAGTATATCACTTTTACTGCCCACTGGGTGAACCTTCTGACGGCCGTCAAGCAAGTAAACCGTGGCACCCGTGTAGATTTGGTTTTACCGCCACCGACTTCTTCCCCTCTTCCTACTCCATCCTACCTCTCCTCCTCGGCTGACTCCTCCTTTTCCGCTGCTACTGTCTCTTCCACTGCACCACCCAAGATCCCCAGAACCTATTCCACATGCCAGGTGAGACGTTGCCATGCTGTGCTGCGTCTGTTGTGCCTGGAAGCCAAGATCCACACTAGTCCTGCACTCCTTTCAGCTTTGTATTCACAGGCAGATCAGTGGCTGACACCACACAATTTGACAGTTGGTAAAGTGGTGTGCGACAACGGTGCCAATCTGCTGAGCGCGCTGAAACAGGGCAAAAAAACACACGTGCCATGCATGGAACATGTCCTGAACTTGGTCGTGCATCGATTCGTTGCCAAATACCTTGGGGTCCAGGAAGTCTTGCGGCAGGCCAGGAAAATCTCGGGCCATTTCAGAAGATCTTACACAGCCATGGCTCGCCTTGCTGACATTCAGCGGCGACACAACCTGCCCGTCAGGAGTCTTATTTGTGACTACCGAACGCAATGAAACTCAACGTTCCATATGCTTGATAGGCTGCTCCAGCAGAAATGTGCAGTTATCGACTACCTGTACGAACTCTGCGGCAGGACAGGTTCTGGGGAGCTTGGGTTTTTTTCACCTTGCATGTGGCTGCTCATGCACGAAGCATGCAGTCTTCTGCGGCCATTTGATGAGATCATCAAACTGGTCAGTCACGGCCAGGGCGCCATCAGTGACATTGTACCTTACGCCTTCTTTCTGGAGCGTTCATTGCATCGTGTCATTGATAAAGCCGTCGAGGAGCAGGAAGATGAGGAAGTCGCAATGTTGGATGAATTCCCAGGGGGTGCTACTCTATCTGAGGCAAGTCAACAACAGGAGTCTGAAGAGGAGCCAGAGGAGAATGGTGTCGGGGCAGATAAGGAGGAGCAAGAAGAGCATGCCTTAAACCTGTCTGGGATCCCTGGTGTTGTCCGTGGATGGGGGGAGGAGAACGAGGACGAGATTATCCTGCATGATGAGCTGGAGCCAGGCCACTACACCGCATCCAGTTTAATGTGAATGGGGGCCTTCATGCTCCAGTGTTTTAAGGGGGACCCCCATATAAAACGCATAAAGGCCAAGGACCAGTACTGGGTGGAAATGTACTTAGACCCCCGGTACAAACAAAAAATGGTGGAAATGTTACCACCATCACAGAGTGCAGTCAGAATGCAGCACTTCCAGGCCTTGCTGCGAGAAATTCTGCATTCTGCTTTTGCGTGCGTTGCCAGAGGAATTTCCAGTCACAGAGAGACAGTTGCGGGTAGCAATCCAACAGCGCCTGCAAGAAGAGGGCGGTTTGAAGATGTGTCGGTCACTTCAGATATGAGATCCTTCTTTCAGCCGACCCATCGAAAGCTGTATTCCGGATCCAGCATCAGGGAACGCCTAGACCGACAGGTGTCCAACTACATCGGGTTAACGGCCGATGTTGACGCTCTGAGGAATGATGAACCCCTGGACTACTGGGTGGGCAGGCTTGACCTCTGGCCAGAGCTTGCACAATTTGCAATGGAACTGTTGGCTTGCCCCCATCCAGTGTCCTGTCTGAAAGGACGTTCAGCGCAGCAGGGGGGATCATGACCGATAAGCGCACTCGCCTAACTCATGACAGTGTAGACTACCTCACATTTATAAAAATGAATGAGGCATGGATCTCTGAGGAATTTAACACCAGTAGACCATGTTTCATTTAAATTCCTTATGACAGGCCACAAATATCCGCCAGACTGCCATCCACCCACAGCAATTCACGGTCCTTGTCTTCCGCAAATACAGCGGCATAAAAGGCATTTCATGTCCATTGAATGCCTAATTTTTGGGGCCTTTTATGGCCGATACTTACTTCTGTATCCTGTGAATGCCTAATGTACCTTCAGCCACAGAATACAACGTTCTTAGATGTCAGGTAAACCCATGTGGGCTAATTTTTGGGCCTTTCATGGCCGACACTTAGTTATTTATCCTGTGAATGCCTAATGTACCTTCAGCCACAGAATACAACGTTCTTAGCTGTCAGGTAAACTCATGTGGGCTAATTTATGGGCCTTTCATGGCCGACACTTAGTTATTTATCCTGTGAATGCCTAATGTACCTTCAGCCACAGAATACAACGTTCTTAGCTGTCAGGTAAACGCATGTGGACTAATTTTTGGGGCCTGGAATGGCCGACACTTACTTCTTTATTCTGTGAATGCCTAATTTTTCAGACTGGAATTGAAAATCAATGGGTCTGTAAACGTTCCGCCAAATTGTGGAATGGATGCAGACCCATTTTGCAGACGTGTGAATGGACCCTATATGTATTTGACATGTATTTACCGGCTGCTGTCAGTTCTGGCTGATTTAGGAAAAAATATATATATTTTTTTGCTGTAAAAAAAACTAATAATTTTTAGGGCATTTTTTTCCAATTGCAATACTTCTGTTATGACATTGTCCATGTGGTGGGACTATTTGTGCACAGCTAGTAAGTCTTTTGTGGCTGCAAATATGACCTAAAGGTTTTTAAAGTTCGCCTCCCATTAAAGTCAATGGGGCCCGGCACAAACTTGCATTTCGACATTTGAGAAAGTTTGCGAACCGCCCCAGCCGATGTTCGTCCATCACTACTTACTAGTTGTCTGTACAGGGACCCCAACTAAATTTCCACAATTTATGTTGTAATTCACGATGCAATTCGATACACATAGCATCCCTTTCCTAGATGTGAGACTCTTTTTAAATTCAAATGGATCACTGTACACCACCCTGTACTGCAAAGAGACTGCAGGAAACACTATATTTCACCCGACCAGTGCCCATCCCCACCCCCTGGTACATAGTATCCTCTATAGCCAATACCTTAGGCTGCAGAGGAATTGTGCCAGGGAGGAGAATTTTGAATGGGAAGCGAAGGCCCTATGTAATCGCCTCTTGGCCCAAGGACACAGCAAAAAGATGATGAAAAAGGCTTATTAAAAAGCTGAACTTAATCAAATGGAGCATCTGATTTTCGCACCTAAGAAAATTTACACCACTAAAGTAATGACAAGATTTAGTGCCCATCAGGAACAGGTTTGAGAAATATTGACTTGAAATTGGCATTTCCTAGTGGAGGATAATACAATTTAGAAATATGTACATAACCGTCCAGAGGTAGTATTCCGCAGATCCAAATCCATCAAAGATAGTCTGGTCCACAGCCACTATCTTCCCCTGGGAAACCCTGGGGGGGGGGGCTGTAGGGGGAGTAGGCACCTACCGATGTGGTAGCTGTGATCAATGTCCATGGGTTAGAGAAGGTGTTACACTTCCACTCCCCAGAGCAGCAATTTTTAAATCCAAATCCTTTACAGATTGTCAAACAAAGGGAGTGGTCTATATAGCAATTTTGTATATGTGGATCATTCTACATTGAAAAAACCAAAAGAACTTTTGGGCAGCGTATACAGGATAAGCTATACTATATTGATGTGGGGCTCCTGTACACGCCCATTGGTAAGCATGTGGAACCATGACACAGTTATGATCCAAAAGTGATTTCTTTTTCACCCAAAGAGGTGGTGGATTTGATAAACAAATATTAAAATGAGGCAAAATGTATTTACAATTTAAAGGCAATTTCTTTTAAATAAATAAAATAAATGTAAATTAAATTAAGAAAGCCAAAAGAAAAAAAAACACACACAGTAGTGACGCAGAAGGAAGACCACCTGTGAAGAAACAGATCATAACAGATTATGGAGACTTTTTTTGCTTTTTGCTTTTTTTTGCTGCTGAAGGGAGGATGAATGCCTGCAATGCAGAATGGAGGAACAGCAATTATGTTATGTAATATGTTATTAATATGTTTAGTGCTGCTGTGGCTAAAAAAAAAAACGCAGAAAGAGGAACACCTGTGACGCAGAAGGGGGGACAGCAAATATGCCCTAAATATTGTTAGCGCTGATTCCCAAAAAAAAAAAAAACGACTGCTGATGCAGAAAGAATAGCACCTGTGACACAGAAGGGGGAGTACTAATAATGCAGCAATGCAGAACCATATGCTGCAAAAAATAAATAAATTAATTATCAATGGGGTGACTCAGACGTCTTGTACACACCAACACTTCAGTGGCACCACTACACTGTGTTATTCACAAGAATCACAACATTACACTACACTGACTGCACTAAGCTGACTGATCACACAATCCACTAACTACCCTGTCTAATCTCCACTAACACACTACACATAGCTGCCATGTAAGCAGCCTTATATAGTGTGGGGTGTGGACCTAGCCCCTGAGCCATGATTTGTGCCCTGACTTTGGCCAATCATGGCTCTCACAGTACATTGTGCTGTGATTGGCCAAAGCATACAGGTCAGGTGCATGCTTTGGCCAATCATCAGCAATCGATGCCCTGCGAGATCAAAGGGTATTATGGGGCGATTGGCGATGTGGGAACTTCCCACCGAGTGCCCCGTTTGTTTGTGTGTTTACAAACACATGGACACCCGATGTTCGAGTCAAACTTACGTTCGATTTGAACATCAAGCCCATCACTATTAAAGATATAATTTGCATACTTCCAAAGCATCTTAACACCTTTGTCCAACTTGCTCTTGCTACCTGAATGCTATCTCCTCCCACCCTATATTGTAATGTAATTGTGTTGGAAATGTACAATAGAAGTCTTGAATAAGAAAAAAACAAGCACGCAGAGGCCTCACCTTGACTTGGGTTTGTTTTTGTTTTTTGTTTTGTTTTTTCAGTATCTTTAGTCATCTTTGAATAACTCCTATCATTTAGCGTCTAATGGGAATTATCCTAAACACCAGCCTCCCAGCAGGTATTCAGGAGGAGGAGTTTTTCTCTGATCCAATTTTATCCTGCTCCATTTATGATTTATTTTTCCTCTGTTTCCTTCTTTCCCACTTCCTTAACCTTTCTTCCGTTTCCTTTTCTTTCTTTTCTTTTCTCCCCCTTTCCTTACCCCCGTTCCTGCATTTCCCCTCCCCGGTCTACCCTTAATCTCCCCAATACCTATTCTGGGTTATTTCCCATTTATAGTTTTTCATTAAATTATAACTATGGTCTTGGCCATAATAGCATAATTATCACATGCAGCTCGACTGTTTATTATTTGATTGTGATTTTACTATAAATCAAAATAACTGTCAATATTGTTTTCCTTGTTGATTTTGGGCCTGTTACTGATTTACTGTTATTGCAAATACATTGTAACTTTATTGTTGTTGTTGCTTCTTCCCTTCTAGGCTGGGCTCACATCGGTCACCCTCTTGGCAGTGCGACTCTTCTTGATCGGCGGACATGTGACCTCTTTGTTTTGGCAACGTCTGATGACGTATAGCCACTATTGGAACACCTCCTTTGCGTGCTCCAACTGCGCTCGCGCGACATACCTGCACTTGCACAGCACAGAGGTCTGGGCGGCGCACGGTCGTGTACGTCAATTATGACGCCACGACGGGCGTAGCCTGGCTGATACTACAAAACAGTGTTCGCTGCCGGCAATGGCGGCAAACGCTGTTTGGTTTCCTGATCCTCCCCGCCCGGTTTTCTTGTCCTAATATCAGTGGCCGGTAAGTGCTATACATCTGTCCACCTTTATCCTGCTCGAACTATCTGGCAAAACCTCATTATCCTCTAACATTGTATCTTGTTCACTGTTCTAGCCAGCTACTATCTTACTCCACCTGTTGGTGGTTTGCAATATAGCAGTCCCCTTTTGGATTAGGAGCCTTTTTACAACTCAGATGCTAGCTCTAAACAACTGGCCCTGATGTGCTGACTTTTCGGCTGTGACACGTCCCGGCGGGGGGTCCCCTGGATCAGCCCTCACTCACTAGCAATTATTTATGCCCTTTCTGGTAAGGCCTACGTCTTATTTCTACTCCTATTTTTTTCCCTATAACTCTATGGACTATGGTTACCACACACTTTGGGCCATCCTTGACACCCTGGATCCCACTCTATGCCCCCTGTTCCTTTTCTATTCCCCCCAGGTGGTAGTTCTCTTCCTCTCATCCTTGCTCTCATTTTCACGGATTCTTTGGTTCTGGGATGACCTATGTTTCTATATGTATGGAAACATTGCCTCTATACTTTCTGGTAACAAGGTGTGATATGGTCCTGCATTTCTGCTTTCCCTCTCACACAAGTATCATTTTTCCCAAAATTACGATATGAATTAATTTCAAACTTTAAATTCAGTGTTGCCCATGTTCGCCGGTGAGAGGGTTTGATGGTTGCGCGCCTTGATTGGTGACCCTTCTGAGCCTGCCTGATAAGGTAAAAGCAATCCTCCCATAATGATGTGAATAATTCTGCTTAACTGTTTATTTGTATACTGACCATAGATTTTCCAATATATTGAGATAGATTTATTGATAAAATGTTTTTTGTCATCTTCAGAATGAGCATTATATATTTATACTAAAATCCTCCTGACGAAGTGGTTCGCCACGAAACATGTTGAGGTAGATATACCTCCAGCTTGTTTGGAAATCCTTCTGTTTGGATCGCCATCAATTATATGCTCACCCACTGTATATTGGCTCTTATCCAGCTCATTGTAACACATGGAAATTTTGTATTTATTGTATGTTTTTTTGTTTTTGATGATCAATTTTAACCTTGATATGTGATAAAGTTATTTACATTTTAATAATACCCCTGACTAACTTGACTGTATACCGTACCAGTAAAGTCCCATTCTTTATTCCCTTTCCCTTGTTCCTCCTCCTGAATACCTGCTGTGAGGCTGGTGTTTAGGATAATTCCCATTAGACTCTTTATACTAGGGATGTAGGTACACGGCTACTAGTACAATAATCAAACCCGGGCATCCCTCTACATCCTATCATTTAGCAACGTCTAACATGAGATCCAAGGTCTCTCTTCCAGAGTGAAACATGAAAACATGAAAAAGTCTTTGTATCTGGGAAAAAGTGTCTCCAAAAATCATTCTAGGCTAACTCTCCAATTGCAAGGTACAGAGGGGGGGTTAGAAACTGCCTTGTCTCTCAAACACCTAGTTCATTAACATGTAAAAGTTCCCATAAAAGTATACAGGCCTCAGGGAAATGTTCAATGAACGATAAAGCAGTGTGGTGAATATCTAATGAGGCAGAGAGCCTCATTACAGTCCATGAATAAAAAAAAGGGTACAGAATAAATAATGGCATAAACTAAAATATATCAGCCCTCCGTATCACACTTAATTTCCGTGCATTCCCATTGAATAGATTTGTGAACTAATAAAGATACACCCCATGAAATAGGAAGTATAACAGGAGTAGCTAAACCACTGCAGTCATGACTTGTGAAGATATTTTATGCTTTCTTTTGTGTCACCTGCAAGCAAAATATTGCATTTATGTGAAGGCCACCATTCCTTTGTGTGGGATATCCATACCTCCAACATTCCAAGAGAGAAGGCCACAGGTGGTGGTTGCCACTTTTCATATTGTTGGTAATGCATGAGAGTGGAGTGTGACGTCCAGTTGTATATATAGCAATGTACCTCTAAGTGAAAGAATAAAAGATAAAAGATGTCATAAAAGTATAAAAAACTGGTAACTAAAGAGAAGAACATGAACAACAAAGAAATAACAGATATAAATCAGGCATTTGCACCTGAAAATCCCAACAGGGTAGTACCTGCAAACACATAGCCATGTATGTGGGTAATTTGGCCTAGCAAGTACCAATGGGGATGATTTACCAAAGGCAAACACACTGCTCACTTTGCAAGTCAAAAACAGCATTTTTGCTTGCACGTGATTGGATGATGGAAGTTGGCAGTGCTTCCCCTTATTCATCAAGCTCTGGATAGAGTTTCCTTTCAGAGTGCAACTACATATGATAGCTACATGGTCCCTAAATTTGCCCTAGAACCCTCAAGGAAAATATTGCAAGTCTGGACTTTCAACTTTAATATAAACCTTTTGAAAGTACAATAGTGTGTAATATCACCATCTAGGGGCCAGTCTCAATAAATGTAAAATTACTTTCACAAAAACAAGCTGTCCAATAACTACTAATGCAAATGTAATATTTCTGAAAAAGTTCTAGAGGGAATTGTGGCTTAAGGAATAACCAAGAAATGTCTTCAGGTATGAGTGGTTGTGAAGGAGATAATCAGTATCAAAATAAAAATAACTCCAGAAGGAAGGTCGACATATCAACCTATGATTGAGCATTTAAGAGAACAAAAAAAGGAAGAAATGTGCCTAAAAAATCCATAAAATCATTCATACCATGCTGTTTGTATACATATTTTTTTTTTTCATTTCTAAAAAACTAAATAAATACAGTTAGATCATTTCTAAGAATCTACCATGCAATACAGTATATTAGGGGCAGACTCAGGTGACTAATGTACTGTATACGGAATTATAATACACATCTATGAAACCTTTATGGTCAACTTAAATGCAATTTAAAATAATTGTATTCAATGATATACTGCACCTAATTTTGTGATTAAAGGAAGAGAAAGCATATATATAAAAGTATAGGAAACATTATTATGAGATTATAGAATGTATATATGAGAACTGTAAATGTGTATCAGTGTTTCATTTGCTGAAATAGCTAATGGCTTTCTGTGTTCTGTGTGGGGAGAAAGATGGCCACCAAGTTGGAGGGGCTTTTAAACTAGGAGACGGGGGGAGGGCTCAGAAGTAGAGTCAGTTAGGAGGGAGCAAAGGACTGAAGGCAGTTGTAGGGTCAGCAGCGACAGTAGGTCCACAACGTCAATCGGTAGGTCTGTGCGGGAGAACCTCAGACCAAACAGGAATAAACATAACCAATCACGTTTAACTTCGTAAAACTAAGAGGGGTATATGATAATGCCAGGAGCCTAGCTAATAAAATGGATGAGTTGGAAATGTTAGTTCATGAGGATGACATAGACCTTGTGGGAATAACAGAGACTTGGTTCGACCCCTCACATGACTGGCTGGCAAATATCCAAGGGTATTCGGTGTACCGGAAGGACAGGGTAGGAAAAAGAGGTGGAGGGGTATGTCTCTACGTCAAGAACAATGTAAGGGTGATAGAGAGGAGTGACATTACGGAAGGGATGAGTATGGAGTTAGAATCCGTGTGGGTAGAACTCCTTAGGGAAGGAGTAAAGGGAAAAGTAATTGTGGGGGTTTGCTATAGGCCACCTAAACAAGGGGAGGAGGTAGAGCTGGAATTTTTAGCACTTTTGGGTAAAGTGGCAAAGCTAGGATCAGTCATCATATTGGGGAACTTCAATTATCCCGACATTGATTGGGAGAGGGGATTACACACTCACATAAGGCCCGTCTATTCACGGAAACCTTACAGGATAATTACATGTCACAGCTGGTGTATTCTCCTAATAGAGAAAACGCAATCCTGGATCTATTGATCACTAATGACCCAGACATAATCTCGGAGGTAGGAGTCCAGGACAACCTGGGCTCTAGCGATCACAGGATGATCACATTTAGTGTAAATAACAATAGAACAAGGCAAGTGGGGAACATAAGAACCCTTAACTTCAGAAGGGCAGACTTTCCAAAATTGTACTCATTGATGGAAAGGGTAAACTGGGACCGAACCCTAGGATCCCTGACCACAGAGGAAAAATGGGAATGCTTTAGGAACATATTAAGCAAAGGCATCTTGCAGTGCATTCCTATGGGAAATAAATTTAGAAGAGACAAGGCCAAACCTGGCTGGCTAAACCGTAGCGTTAAAAACCTTATTAGGGGAAAAAAATTGGCCTTCAGGAAATATAAATCAGAAGGCACAGTATTGGCTTTCGACCAATACAAGGAGGCAAATAAGAAGTGTAAACACGAAATCAAGATGGCTAAAATAGACTTTGAGAGACAAATAGTGGAGGATAGTAAAAAAAACCCAAAGAAATTCTTTAAGTATATCAACAGCAAAAAAACTAGGGCAGAGCATATTGCACACATAATTAGCGATGATGGGGGGATGGTTACAGAGGACACTGAAAAAGCAACCGTGCTGAATGCTTTTTTCTCGTCAGTATTTACACAGGAAACGGAGGGGTACACTGACCATGACTGTATTGTTAGTAGTAATACACAGGACTTGCTACTATGGCTAACAGAGGGTGAAATCAGGGAAAGGCTGGATAAACTTAACACAAACAAATCACCAGGTCCGGATGGCGTACATCCGAGAGTACTCAAGGAACTCAGTAAGGTTATATCCAGACCACTGTTCCTGATCTTTGCGGACAGTATTAGGACAGGAGATGTACCAGGAGATTGGAGGAAAGCTAACGTGATTCCGATATTCAAAAAGGGTCAGAGGCATGTCCCGGGAAATTATAGGCCTGTCAGTTTGACATCGATAGTATGTAAACTTCTGGAGGGGATGATAAGGGACTATATCGTAGAGTTTGCTAAAGACAACAGCATCATCAGTAATAACCAGCATGGGTTTACAAATGGGCGTTCTTGTCAAACCAATCTATTAGCATTCTACGAGGAGGTGAGCTGTGAGCTAGATAGGGGCAGACCAGTGGATGTGGTGTACCTGGATTTCGCTAAGGCGTTTGATACAGTTCCCCATAAGCGCTTAATTTATAAAATAAGGTCTGCAGGTATCGACAGCAGGGTTTGCTTTTGGATACAGAACTGGCTAAAAGGGCGTGTCCAAAGGGTGGTAATAAACAGCGCATACTCAGACTGGTCTGAGGTAGTAAGCGGGGTCCCCCAAGGCTCAGTCCTGGGACCAACCTTGTTCAATTTATTCATAAACAGCATTGAGGTCGGGGTCAGTAGTTCAATAGCAGTTTTTGCAGATGACACAAAATTGGGCAGGGCAATAACTGCACAGCATGAAGCAGATATCCTACAGGATGACCTAGACAAATTAACGGAGTGGGCAATGACTTGGCAAATGAGGATTAACGTAGAGAAGTGTAAGGTTTTGCACTTGGGGACTAGAAACATAAAAGCACAATACACATTAGGAGGGAAACCCTTGGGGGAATCAAAAATGGAGAAGGATCTGGGAGTCTTGGTTGATGATAGACTAGGCAACAGCATGCAATGTCAAGCGGCAGCTGCCAAAGCTAGCAGAATATTAGCATGCATAAAGAAAGGGATGTATTCCAGAGATAAGACTATAAACCTTCCACTTTATAAAACTCTGGTCCGACCACATCTGGAGTATTCTGTCCAGTTCTGGTCGCCAGTCCTCAGAAGGGATGTGTTGGAGCTGGAGAAAGTCCAGAGAAGGGCAACTAAACTAATTAGGGGATTGGAGGACCTTGATTATGAAGAGCGTCTGCAATCACTTGATTTATTCTCCCTGGAGAAGAGACGCCTGAAGGGGGACATGATAGCAATTTTTAAATATCTCAATGGGGATCTCAGCTTAGAAAAAAAGCTGTTCAGTCGAAGGGATTGCATGAGGACTCGGGGGCATACAATGCGATTAGAGGAGAAGCGTTTCAACCTCAGGCAACGTGGGGGGTTCTTTACTGTTAGGGCTACAAGATTGTGGAATTCTCTACCACAAGAGGTGGTTTCTGCGGGTAGTATGGTGGCTTTCAAAAGACTATTGGACGTGCATCTCAAGGATCAGAACATTCAGGGGTATGTGAGATGATTACAGCCACACACACCTACACAGGTTGAACTGGATGGACTATTGTCTTTATTCAACCTCACCTACTATGTAACTATGTAATATGTAACTTCCTTTATTATTTATTAGCATTATTTTATCATATCATTATCATATCATTGTATCAAATTATATTAATTGCATATAAGTTTATTATAAATATATTGTGTGTATTATATTTCTTTTCCATCATTCGAGCCCTTTTGGAAATGGTGTAGTACCTCTACTCTTCTAAAAATCAGGTGGTCTACCTCAAAGGCCATTTCTAAAGAACCCTTGGGTTTTTAAGAACTGCTCATCCAGAGACATTAAACTAATCAAAAATCAAGATCCAGTGCATCTCACCCACACTGTACAACAGTCATAGTCTTTTCGGTGTCTTCCAAAAAATATTTCTTATTATTCCTAATAACAGAATTTTAGCCATAAATATGCCTAACATAGTTGCATTAAAAACACGCCAACAGACATCCTACATTGTTTTACTCTTAATATTCTTTAAGTAAACCAAGATGGCATGACTACATTCTTTTTGTATTAAGGGATCCCTATAAATGATTAACAGTTCTTTTCCAGAATGATTGAAAGATACATTCAGTCCTTTAAGGGAGTATAGTCAGATGTACCCATGGTGCATGATGCGACCTCAAAGATTTTAGGCAATATTTCAGGTGTACAAATGGTGAAATTAATTTTCAATAAGGTATGATAAGATAATTTGTAACAGGAAAACACAGTAGTAACATAACTTTTTTTATCTTCTAACATCAACCACATTCAATCAGGTATCAATTCAAATATGCATAGTAAAAATCAGGACAGTTTTTGTAAATTTAACTAGATTGGAGTTAAGTACTGCAAGAGAATAACCTTGTTAAAAGTTTCAAGTAGCAAAGTTTAATAAATTACAATAAAATAGGGAAGGGATATACAGTAGACAGCAGTAAGTTATAGCGTGCATAATGGCATAATGTGGCATAATGTTTAATAAAGTGCCTAAACCTTAATCAATTGCCTTGAAACTTTGCACAACCTCTCAATTTCTCAATTTTCTAAATCTATCCTGTAAGTTTCATGGATTTTGATCTCCCGCAAGCCAAACTAGGGACATTAAGCTTGTGTTTTGGGAGCTTAATGTGGCTTAACGTTGAAAAATAGCTTAGATATTAATTAGGGTTGAGCGAACCCGAACTGTAAAGTACCGGATTTTAGGTTTTTTCGTACCCGAACCTGAACATTTTACTGTATGTTCGGTATCGAGTTCGGTGTTCGGCAATTTAATGGCGCGTTAAAAAAAGCGGCAGGGCAGCCAATCAACAAGCGTTTAACTCATGTGCTCTTAGAAGCCATCACAGCCATGCCTACTAATGGCATGGCTGTGATTTGCCAGTGCAGCATGTGACCCAGCCTCTATATAAGCTGGAGTCACGTAGCGCCGCACGTCACTCTCCTCTATCTAATGTAGGGAAAGGCTGCAGCTTCTGCTTTGAGGGAGAGAATAGGAGTGGACAGAATTAGAGTTGAGTGGACACCTGGATGCTTTATTCTTTAATCAGAACTCAGTCAGCGTGCCCAGTGACAGAGAAAAATTACTTTTATCCGTCTGTTAGTTAGGTGGGCGGCGTGGGCATTTTATGCAAGCTCAGTGCACCAGCACTGCATATGTGCTTTTGTGACATTTTTGACTCCCTTTTTTTGGCAATACCCTCCATCTGGGGCCTCTGCAGCATTTTCAGTGTGCATTTTAAGCTATATAGCTATAATTTTCTGGGTTTTTAAAAACACCCTTTTTGGGCTAAAATCCACAATTTTACAGCCCTTGCTGTAAACGTTCTACATCTGTATGTGTAGAATTCAAGCGTTATAAACTACTGTCATATTGTGTTAGTAAAAAAACACCCTTTTTGGGCAAAATACACAATTTTACAGCCCTTGCTTGGTGCATCAGTGATAAAAACAAGCTTGAAATTTTCAAGCTTTGTAAAAACACTCATTTTTGGCAATACCCTCCATCTGGGGCCTCTGCCTTATTATCCAGTGTGCATTTTAAGCTATATAGCTATCATTTTCTGGGTTTTTAAAAACACCCTTTTTGGGCTAAAATCCACAATTTTATAGCCCTTGCTACATCTGTACGTGTAGTAGTAAAGCGTTATATACTGCTGTCATATTGTGTTAGTAAAAAAAACACCCTTTTTGGGCAATATACACAATTTTACAGCCCTTGCTTGGTGCATCTGTGATAAAAACAAGCTTGAAATACTTGAAGAATTTTCAGGCATTGAAAAAATACCCATTTATGGTAAACCCTCCATCTGGGGCCTTTGGTGCATTATTCAGTGTGCATTTTAAGCTATATGGCTATAATTTTATGGGTTTTTAAAAACCCCCTTTTTGGGCTAAAATCCACAATTTTATAGCCCTTGCTGCATCTGTCATTGTGAGATACACCCTTTAGATACTGTTGTTCTATTCTGCTATTCAAAAAACACCCATTTACAGCAAGATCCTAAATTTGAGAAATATGAGGAAAACCTCAAATAAGGGACACGGCCCCGGTCGTGGTGCTGCTGGTGGAGCTCCTGTTGCAAGGAGAGGACATGGTCGATCTGTAACAGCTACATGCACAAGTAAAACACCTTCCTCAGGTGCGAGTAGGCGACAGAACCTGCAGCAGTATTTGGTCGGGCCTAATGCGGCTCTACGAATGTTGAGACCAGAACAAGTACAGGTGATAGTAGATTGGGTTGCTGACAGTGCCTCCAGTTCCATCACATTGTCTCCCATCCAGTCTCCTGCTGAAAGATCAGAGTTGGCACCTGCAGCCAATGTCCATCAGTCTTTCACCTCACCCCCTTGAAAATCAGCCAAGCAGTCTGAGCCCCAAGTAATGCAGCAGTCTCTTCTGCTTTTTGATGACTCTGGGTTTTCCAGGGCCATCCACCTAGCCCTGCCCCAGAAGTGGAAGAGATTGAGTGTACCGATGTCCAACCACTTATGTTTCAAGATGAGTACATGGGAGGACCATCGCAGCACGTCTCGGATGATGACAAAACGCAGGTGCCAACTGCTGCGGCTTTCGGAATTGTGCAGACCGACAAGTAGGGCAGGGGTGAAGACTGGGTGGAAGATGATGTGGAGGATGATGAGGTCCTGGACCCCACATGGAATCAACGTCATGCAGGTGACCTGTGTGGTTTGGAGGAAGAGGCAGTGGTCGCACAGAGCCACCAGCACAGCAGAAGAGGTTACAGGGTGCAAAAGCGGAGCGTCCGTCCCCTAGACAGTACGCCTGCTACTGCCCAATGCAGCAAGGGATGAGCACACCAAAGCCAGCTCAAAGGAGTTCCCCAGTGTGACAGTTCTTCAGACAATGTGCTGATGAAAAGACAGGAGTGGTTTGCACACTGTGCAATCAGAGCCTGAAGCGAGGCATAAACGTTCTCAACCTGAGCACAATCTGCATGACCAGGCATCTAAGTGCAAAGCACGAGCTGCAGTGGAGTAGACACCTCAAAAACCAAGAAAGGTCTCTGGCTCCTCCTGCTTCCTCTTCTGCTGCAGTCTCGGCCTCTTCATCCACCTCTGTAGTGTCAGTGTCACCAAACAGAGGATCTGCCAGCAACACCACCACCTGGGTCACCAACCATCTCCACAATGTCCCATGGAAGTGTTCAGCTCTCTATCTCACAAACACTGGAGCGGAAGAGGAAGTACCCCCCTACCCACCCGTGGTCCCTGGCCCTGAATTCCAGCATTTAAAAATTCCTGACCTTTGAAATGCTGTCATTCCGTCTGGTGGAGACGCAGAGTTTTAAAAGCCTTATGGCGGTGGCTGTCCCACAGTGCATCGTGCCCTACCGCCACTACTTTTTCAGGCGAGCCATTCCTTCCCTGCACAACCAAGTGGGGCACAAAATCAGGTGTGCACTGCGCAACACCATCTGTGGCAAGGTCCACCTAACTACCGATACGTGGACCAGTAAGCATGTCCAGGGGCGTTATATCTCCCTAACAGCACACTGGGTAAATGCAGTGGCGGCTGGGCCTGAGGCGGATAGCAGTTTGGCTCATGTGCTTCCACATGAGGATTGCAGGGCGCTTCAGTTTGCCTCCTGTTGCTAACTCCTCCTACTCCGCTTCCTCATCCTCTACCGCCTACTCATCCGGTCAACATAACACCTTCACCACCAACTTAAGCACAGCCAGGGGTAAACGACAGCAGGCAGTTTTAAAACTTGCCTGTTTGGGGGAAAAACCCCACAACATGCAGGAGTTGTGGAGGGCCATGAAACAACAGACCGATGAGTGGTTGGTGCCAGCGAGCCTCAAGCCCGGCCTGGTGGTGTGCGATAATGGGCGAAATCTCGTAGCAGCTCTGGGAGTTTGACGCACATCCCTTGCCTGGCACATGTGCTGAATTTGGTGGGGCAAAGGTTCATTAAAAATTCCCCCGATATGTCAGAGCTGCTGCAGAAAGTGCGGGCCATCTGTGCGCACTTTCGGCGTTCTCACCCTGCTGCTGCTCGCCTGTCAGCGCTGCAGCGTAACTTCGGCCTTCCCGCTCACCGCCTCATATGGGACGTGCCCACAAGGTGGAACTCCACCTTGCACATGCTGGCCAGACTGTGCGAGCAGCAGCAGGCGATAGTGGAGTTTCAGCTGCAGCACGCACGCGTGAGTCGCTCTGTGAAACAGCACCACTTCACCACCGATAACTGAGCCTCCATGCGAGACCTGTGTGCCTTGTTGGCCAGTGCCGATGACGCCATTCTCCGCGTTACTATCCCACTTCTATGCCTCCTTGAAAGAACGATTCGGGCTATGATGGAAGAGTATGTGGCACAGGAGGAGGAGAAGGAGGAGGAAGAGGGATCATTTTAAAGGCTTTCAGGGCAGTCATTCACAAGTGGCTCCGAGGGTGGGTTCCTACACCCACAAAAGCCAGGTACACAATTGTCCAGCAAGGGCACAGTTATGGAGGATGAAGAGGTGGAGGATGAGGAGGAGGAGATGGAGGAGGAGGAACCACGTTCACAGCAGGGTGGCACCCAGACCATCTCATGGCCATCACTGGTGCGTGGCTGGGGGGATACAGAGGACACAGACGATACACCTCCCATAGAGAACAGCTTTTCGTTGCCTCTGGGCAGCCTGGCACACATGAGCGATTACATGCTGCAGTGTCTCCACAACGACCGCCAAGTTTCCCACATTATAACTTGTGCTGATTACTGGGTGGCAACGCTGTTGGATCCCCATTACAAGGCACAATGTACCATCCTTAATTCCCTCACTGTAGCGTGATCGTGAGATGCCCGAGTACAAGCGCACGCTGGTAGACGCACTGCTGGTGGCATTCCCACCTGACAGCGGGGGCACAGTGGAAGCACAAGGCGAAGGCAGAGGAGGAGGAAGAGGTAGCCAACGCAGCCGGGGCACCACCAGCACCTCAGAAAGCAGGGTTAGCAGGGCCGAAATGTGGAAAAGCTTTGTCAACATGCCACAACAACCAGCACCACCAGCTGATATTGAACGTCTTAGCAGGAGGCAGCATTTCACCAACATGGTGGAGCAGTATGTGTGCACACGCCTAGATGTACTGAATGTTGGGTCTGCCCCCTTCAACTTCTGGGTCTCCAAATTGGGCACATGGCCTGAGCTTGCCTTTTACGCCTTGGAGGTGCTGGCCTACCCTGCAGCCAGTGTATTATCTGAATGTGTATTTAGCACGGCTGGGGGCGTTATCACAAACAAGCGCAGCCGCCTGTCCAGAGCCAATGTGGACAAGCTCACGTTTATTAAAATGAACCAGACATGGATCCCACAGGACTTGTCTGTACCTTGTGCAGAATAGACATGTATACCAGCCTTACCCAGCCAGTGTTGTATTTTTGATCTTTCTCACTCTTTTGGGGTGTACCCTAATGGGATAGTAGACAGGACTCCCTAGATTATTAATAAATAACAGATAATAAATTTACAATAATGAGACACCACACAACATCTGGTTGGAAAATTTTTAAGGCCGCAGCCGTTTATTATTTGTTTATTTAAACAAACATGATAAAAGATTTTCAACAATATTATAAAACACTGAAAACAACCCGGTCACTACGACCCAGGTTGTAAGAATAAACAAATTCAACTTAATAAAATTATCCAGAACAACATTAATACACAGAATAAATCGTATATATACATATCCATTGTCTCCCTTTGCATAACACAAAGGTGACCCTAAAAATAATAATACTGGCCGCGACAAAACAAGGGAGAGAGGGAGGGAGGGGAACACCACAGCTCCGTTCCAGTGAGGTGACTGAGCCCTTAGCTGCGGGGGTCCATCTCAAATAGCTCTAAACCAGGGGTTTAGGCGGGATTTTTCAGCAGGAAGAGGGGAAAACTCAACTAATTTCCCCTGATACAAGGGAATTCGAGCAGGAAGAGGGGGAACCGGCCCAATCTCCCCAGATACAGGGACAAATTTGAGCGGGAACAGCAGCTGAATAACCCCAGGTCATAAAGGTCAACTAAACTTTCCCCAGCAACAATTTTACCTCACCCTGTGACTGCTAATAATTAGCATACACCTAATCCCTGTCCCCATCCCATGAGGAAAAGGGGGCACAAATTGATGCCCCTTTTCCTTTCATTTAAAAAAAAAATTAAATTAAAATTTAAAAACAAAAACCAGTGTTGGCTACCTCATCCTCCTCCACCGCTTCCACCTACACCGCCACATCCACCGCCAACTCAATCTCCTACTCCATATGGACCTCGTCCTCCTAGATCAAGATTATTATTTTTTTTATTTTTATGTATTTTATGTTATTTTAAGTTATCCACATTTCCCTATCTACATTTCTTTGCAGAGCACTTGCCATGCTCTTAACAACATTTTGCTGCCATTCGCAGCCCTCTAGCCCTATTGACTTCAATGGGGTTCGGGTTCAAGTTAGGGTTATGTTCGGGCCCCGAACTCAAACTTTTTTGCGAAGTTGGGCCGAACCCATCGAACCCGAACATCCAGGTGTCTGCTTAACTCTAATGTTAATCAATTTTCACCAAAACTCTATTGTGTGAAGTTTTGAGGAAATTGGTTAACATCTAAGTTTGCTTTCGTACGTTAACCCAGATAGCAAGGATAATTTGCCACAATTTTGTGCTAGCATTGAATTTTAAGTCTTGTTAATTTGCTGCACTGGCAAGTTGTATATTTGCAAAGCACTTGATGCACAAGTTTTAGTTAACACTTTTCCAATTTGTAGCAAATTCGCGTGGCAAGTCTCTAGCAAGAGCAAAGTTGCAGTGGTGAGTATACAGCAAGAGCTTTGCAAGTCACAGTGACCCCTGTGGTGGGATGACTATTGCATAACATAACTAAACCAGAACAGCAGACTTAAAGAATGTTTGCAAAGAAAACTGATCTGAAGTCATGCAATGCGGACTTGCCTGCAATTGTGCAACAAACTTCTGAAGCCTGGCAAGTCTAGCAATAACTAAGCAAATCATTTTCAAACGTGCAGCTCAATTGCTTGCTATTTGGGAAGTCACATTAGGCTCCCCAACAAACAAACTTATAGTCCCTCATTTTCTTTGTGGAAGACCAAAACCCATGAAATTTCTGTGCAAAGTCTCAAGGCAATTGTTTAAGGTTTAGGCACATTTTGGTACGTTAAGCTCTTTTTACATTAACCACCTCAGTTCTGGAAGGTTTACCCCCCTTCCTGACCAGGCCCCATATTTTGCGATATGGAACTGTGTTACTTTTATCCTTCAGTTGCTTTAACTGACAATTGCGCAGTTGTGCAACACTATACCCAAATAAAGTTTTTGTCCTTTTTTCCCACAAATAGAGCTTTCTTTTGGTGGTATTTAATTACCTCTGTGGTTTTTATTTTTACCCTATAAATAAAAAAAAGACAGACAATTTTGAAAAGTTTTACTAGCAATGGCAGTGTTCAGTGACTTATAGCAGGACTGCAATATTGCAGCGGACAAATTGGACACCAAACTGACACTTTTGACAGTTTTTGAAGTCCAGTGACACTAATACATTGATCAGTGTTAAAAAATACGCACTGTCAATGTCCTAATGACACTCGCAGGGAAGGGGTTAACATCAGGGGTGATCAAAGGGCTATATGTATTCCTAAGTTGTGCTTACTAACTGTGGGGGGGGGTGCTTTGACTGGGGGAAGGCTAAGATCTGTGTTCCTGCTTAGCAGAAACACAGGATCAGTACCTTCCCTTCTGACAGAACAACAACGTGCCTTGTTTACATAAGCAGATGGTCGTTCTGCCTTTGTACTGTATAATCGTTTGGCACCGGCGGACATTGCGCGCCCCAGATCCAGAAGTGTCATATCACGTTCTAGGTATATGATCAGGTACAGAGCGACCACCCTGCCACATTAAATATATGTGGGGCAGTCGCTAGGTGGTTAAGCTGTTCACATTAAATGTTTTAGGATTGTAAAAAATAGTTTAATGTGAATAACTTTTTTTATGGTTTACCAAATGACCTGAACATTTTTGAATATGTTGGCATAGACAGAGTCTTCTTTTTTGTAAAGTTTGGGGGAAATTGGGTAACATCTAAGCTCTTTTTTGCACATTAAGCCACATTAAGCTCCCCAAAAAACAAGCTTAATGTCCCTCGGTTTCTTTGTGGGAGACCAAAATCCCTGAAACTTCTAGAATAACTTTGAGAAGTTGAGATCTTAGGTTGCGCAAAGTTTCAAGGCAATTTATAAAGGTTTAGGCACATTATAGTACGGAAAGCTCTTTTTACATTAATCTGTTCACATTAAATGTTTTAGAATTGTAGAAAAATAAATTAATATGAATACATTTTGGTATTATTTACCAAATGACCTGAAAGTTCCAGAATATGTTGGCACAGACAGGGTCTTCTATTGTGTGACGTTTGGGGAAAATTGGTAAACATCTAAGCTCTTTTTTGTTTATTAGGCTCCCCAAAAAACAAGCTTAATGTCCCTCATTTTCTTTGTGGGAGACAAAATTCAATGAAACTTACAGGGTAGATTTGAAAAAGTTGTGCAAAGTTTGAGGGCAATTAATTAAGGTTTAGGTATTTTATTACACATTAGGCTACATTAAGCCATTTTCACATTGAATGTTTTAGAATGTCCTGTATATGAAGTATTTGGCATTGAAGGTCCTTATAATCCAAGGGCACTTCAAAGCTTACAGTTTGGTACTTTGGAGTTAAGTTTTATCACATTTTATGTGATTACAAAGTTATTTGGGGTAAAAAAGAATTTTGTAGTGGTCTGCTTATATATCTTTCACCGCACCAAAAGTTTTCAAATAGACACATGTTAATGGATTCCCAAGTTTTTTTTTTTTAACCAAACTTTTTTTATTGAAGTAAAGTAGACATATACAAGTAGAAAAGGCAAACATTTCCATACATGAAATAGCATAACAAGTTGCATGACAAAGGTAAACAATTACAGTTCACTAAGTGTCGCTCAATTGTCATATTGTTGATGAACCCTATAATTTTCTTGCATAGCTGCCGTGGGGGGGTGGTTCTTCCCTTTCACATGGACTACTAGTACGCCTCCTATCAACTCCTATAGTGCCTATACCCCTGTAGGCTATGAATGGAACGCAAGGGAGTACCCGTCACCCCCAAGGGGAACAAACTGTGAACGAGTACCCCTCAGTACTGCTAATGGAGGGAGCAAGTGCGCCACTACCTGCCCCCTTAACCCATCAAAGGTAGGTTGGATAATCCAAACCCTAGTTAAAAGAACCACCGCCACCCTCAGGTTGGCCAACCATAGGGTTCTCCAGGGTCCCACTAGACCCTAATCACTAGAGTGGTCGGACAAAGGTAGAAAGAAGGGTTAACAAGGGGGGGCCATGTGGGTAGGGGGTTAGGGAGGGAGGGAGGGGGGAACAAGGGAGGGAGGGGGGGAGGGATGACTAGGAACCTGCCACTGGAGAAGAAGCCTAGAAGGTGCTGGAAGATGCTTCACGTTAGAGTCAGAGAGCCCGAAAGGCCTAACCTATCATTATTCAACACTTAACAGTAGAAGCTGTCAGCCATGAGTCCCATTTCTTGTGGAATGTACCCTCCTTTTTTTCTTTATAAGCTAGCATCCTTTCCATTTCACATTGAGAATGAACTCTCCTATTGACATCATCAATTTTTGGGATTTCGGGAGATCTCCAAAGTGCTGCTATTGCTATTCTCGTGGCAAACAGTATATGTGCCACTATTGTTCTGCCAGCAAGAGGGAGATCGTCCACTCCTATACTTAAGAGTGCCATGGCTGAGTTCAGAGTACACTGCTTTCCGCATACATGTGAGATTAGAGAGGAAACCTGTCTCCAAATAGGGCGAAGCTTAGGACAATCCCAGAGCACGTGGTACAAATTACCCCTTTCCCGGCAGTCCCTCCAACACAAAGGTGAGACGCTTGAGTCTATCGCGTGCAGCCTAGAGGGGGTCATGTAGTACCTATGCAGAATTTTTTGAGCATTATCCCAATGGTCAACGCAGGCCGAGGCCTTAGTGTTTAGTCTCATTGCGGCAGACCACTTAGTAATATGAAATGATTGATCTAAGACTTGTTCCCACTTAAGCATAGGTTGGGATTTACGCACAAGCGAGTTCTGATGGAATAGTTTATAGAAGAGTGAGATACCTTTCCCCGTAGATTCCTGGGAACCTTTAAGGAACTTCCAGATATGGAGGGGTACTGTAAAGGCGGGGAGGGGGTTGCCTTTATGCCAGGAGTGTATTTGGTGCATTGTAAAGGTTTCTAACACACTTGGCTGTCTGTCAGTGGATTCTAGAATATTGATTCCCTGCTTTCGCCAACTGGACACTGAAAGACCCGGGATCAGGTGCGAGTAAACCGCTAGAGGTACGGAAAGTTTCTTAACTCTCATGTCGCCACAGTCATATCTGAGTAGTCTCTGCCACGCAGATATGGAGGCCTCAATAGTCGGGTATGGAGGTCTTTTGACATTGTGTGCAATGCTCGCAGCCATCGCTAAAGCTGGTAAGTCGTGGCCCGCAGTCACCTGACGCTCAATTTGATTCCACCAGTTATCTGCTTGATTTGAGAACCAAAATTGTGTGTGATTTAAAAGTGTAGCATAGTAATAAGCTTGAGCGTCCGGTAACCCCGTACCACCTGCCTGTTTAGAATCGTACAGTTTGGATATAGCTATCCTAGGTCTCCTACCGTCCCAAATAAACAGCCTAAGTTTGGAAGCCAATTTTTCAAAGAACAATTGGGGGATAGGGATGGGGAGAGTTCTGAAAAGATATAACAGTTTGGGGAGGATTTGCATTTTATAAGCTGCTATTCTACCTAGCCAGGACAATTGAACTTTCCTAATCTGTTGGAATTCCTCTTCTATTTGGGATAACAGTGGGGGGAAGTTACATTTATAGAGGTTTTCAATCGGGGAGGTCAGCTGAATACCTAATTATGTGATACAGGGGTGATCCCAATCACACGAAAATTGACTTCTGAGGGTTGGTACTTGCGTCTTAGGTACACATACCGGGAGAGCAGAGCACTTAGTCTTATTCACTTTGTAAAGGGAAACCGCTCCAAAGTGATCCAAGATGGTCTGAACCGCCACCAAAGAGTTCGCAGGATTAGTTAAGGTGAGGATTATGTCATCCGCAAACAGTCCCAGTTTGTGTTGCGTAGAACCTATCTGTATGCCTTCTGGATTCCCATGTTTTGAATGAGGGTTGAATACAGTAAAACCTTGGATTTGCAAGCATTATTTGTTCTGGAAACATGCTTGTAATCCAAAGCACTCTTATATCAAAGCAAATTTCCCTATAAAAATTATGGAAACTCGGATGATTCATTCCACAACCATTTATTCATAAGTCCTTCAGTTTATGGTCCATATGAAAAAATTATAGCAATGTGATAGGTAGTGTAGCCATAAAATGTCCATCCACAAATGGCAGCCTCCACAACGGGATTAGAAGCAAAATCCAGCAGGAGCTACAGAGTATAAAAGAAAAGAGGCTCCTCTAAATGTAGCAATATGGTTACATTTAATGAAGGTTCAACATTTAGCAACTCACATGGTTGATGATTAAAAGAGGCACATCTAAGAATGCAGGCATCTGGGGTAAAGCTGCCACATAAACCATCCTCCTCACCACTGGCTTTCACCACCGTCAGTCTGCAATCATGACCGGGAAGACTACCCTGCAGTAGAGTGATCTGAAAGAGTGCAGGGTGGAAAGGATGACGTAGATGGCGATGCAGAGGATGGTGCCCAAACCTTTTTCAAAGAGGGCCAGATTTGATGAAGTTAAAATGCGTGAGGGCCGACCATTTTGCCTGGCATTCTTTGGACCACTAAAATTAAATGCAAATTAACTATTTTATGCAAAGTTTATTGCAAGAGGCATACTTTTCATTTCATCAAATGGATGATAAATCTAAATAACATGAATGATAATTCTAAACAGGTGGCAAATCACTCTGCCTTTCATATCTGAAGGCCAGATAAAAAAAATCCAGAAAACTGAAATATATGTAAGGAACATTGTAAAGTGCATTTCATATTATTGGTAATTAAGGTTGTCTGTCAACTTTAAGTTAAAAAATATGAACAGGAACATAACACCAAGTATACATGTTGTGTCCAAATATATTTAGAACTGATTTAGACCAACTGACATTAACTGAGATTTTTACAATGTATTCATCTAAATTCGGAGCATGCGTGCTCCTTAATTAGTCACACAAGGGTTAACCACATATAAGCGCTAAATGATCCCACTGATAATGATTAATGATGGCAGCAATAATAGTCATGAATAATGCCATTTTAGTAAATAGAACATTGAAAAGTTTTATTCAAAATCAGTTGCATGTAATGTATGTATAAAACAGCAGTACATCTTGTACAATGACCTGCAATGGTGAAGCCAAAATAAGGGGTTAAAAACTCAGCTTGGTTCAATAACATCCTGGATGGGGTGCTGGACACGTCTAACCTGAACAGACAGGTTTGTCCAGATTTTGTCAATTGGGCTTCCGCCTTGCAGCTTACTGAGATATGGCGGTGGAAGAACCCCGACCTTCACCATTTTTCACATGTGTTGGCACCCCACCGCTCAGGATCACGTATTGACCTTGCCTTCTGCCCGCCTTCGGCTCTTCCCTATGTGGTGTCCGCCACGTACCTGCCTTCAGGCCTCTCGAACCATTCCCCGCTGGAGCTTGTCTTGGAGATGGGAGGCCGGAGGGGGGGGGGGGTCCAGTGCTGGAGGTTGGGTACTAAGTGGCTGCGGGATCCTGGGGTGGAGGAGGGGATGCAGGGCAAAATTCCTCAGTATTGGGATCACAACGATCATACCTCCTCACCTCTAATTTGTTGGGATGCATTTAAGGCCACTATACGTGGGGATTACATCAGTGCTATTAAGATGGCCAGGGTGGAGGGCGCTGCGGAGTTGGTGGCATTGGAGGAGGAAGTGTCGTTGGCCGAGTCCGAGTTTGCCTCGGATCCATCTCCTGGGGCGCACTCCTCCATGGCCCAGGCCCAGAGGACACTGCATCTCCATGTGTCCTCGGCCACCTTGGCTGAGGTTGGCACGCTTAAAGCTAAAATCTTTGAAAGTGGGGATAAGAATGGGAGACTCCTGGCTAACCTGGTGGCGGATTCTAAACCGCAGACTGTCACTCCCCTTATTCAGATGGAGGCAGGTGGTACCACTTCTGACCCGGCTGCTATTCTAGAGGAATTTCAAAAGTATTATGAGCACTTGCTCTCAGTACCCTCCTATTTACGGGATGTGGTGGACCTGGGGTTCCTCGGGGAGTTGTCCTTGCCTGCGCTGTCTGAGGAGGAGGCTGCCTCCTTGGATGCAGACTTCTCCCTGGAGGAGGTGGAGACAGCTATTTGCTCTCTCCCTCCTGAGAAGACCCCCGGGCCAGATGGCCTGCCGGGGGGCTGGTACAAGATGTACATTGCTGACCTGGCCCCCAGACTGCGCAGTCTCTTCCAGGATTGCCTGGAGGCTGAGGCGCTGCCTGACTCTTTATTGCAAGCCTACATAGTCCTGATTTTGAAACCCGTTAAGGACCCCACGCTCTGCTTGGTGTATCGGCTGATTTCCCTTCTTAATTACAACATAAAAATCCTTACGAAAATCCTTGCCACCAGGTTGATGAAGGTGCTCCCTTTCTTAGTTGATATTGACCAGACTGGATTCATGCCGGGGAAATCCATTGACATTAACATCCGCCGGGTGTACACGCATTTACAGGTCCCTGCAGAGGATCAGAGTGAGAGGGTCCTGATCGCCTTGGACCTCGAGAAGGCCTTTGACTCTGTTGCCTGGCCCTACCTGGGCGAGGTGCTCCGGTCTTTTGGATTTGGTCCTATATTCCGTAAATGGATTAGTATTTTATACAGTCAGCCTCGGGCCCAGATTAAATTGGGGGGAAGGGTGTTGCCTGCCTTTGATATCCGGCCCGGTACCCGTCAGGGGTGCCCGCTATCGCCGGCATTGTTTTTGCTGGCGGTGGAGCCCCTGGCGAGGGCTATTCGCGGGTCCGGTAGATCGGGGGGATTCGGATGGGGCCCCTGGAGGAAAAGTTGGCGTTATATGCAGATGATATCATCCTGTTCCTTCGGGACCCGGGACCCTCCCTGGTCTGCTCTGGCCCTGCTCTTGCGTTTTACTGAACTCTCTGGCCTCCGAGTCAATTGGGGTAAGTCTATCTTGCTCCCGGTTGACGCAGACGCCCGGGCACGGGCGGATCCCTCTCTCCCCTTGTGTTGGGCGGACAGTGTCAGATACTTGGGAGTTACTATCTCCCCTAAAGTGCAGGACTTTTGTGAGCTCAATCTTTATCCCCTCCTCCAGTCCTTCAAGGACAGACTCAGGGCATGGGCGAACCTTCCATTGACGTTGATAGGGAGAATTAATCTTGTCAATATGAAGCTGCTGCCCCCTCTATTATATATAGTGTGCCAGTCTCCGGTGTGGATCCCGAAATGGATATTTAAACAATTTCACTCCCAGATAACCACTTTCCTGTGGGGGGCTCGCCCCCCAAGACTTTGCCTATCTGTACTGCAGTGGCCCTGACTCATGGGGGTCTGGCTTGTCCAGACTTCTTCATGTACTTCATTGCTGGTCTGCTAACTCATGCCCATAACTGGCTTATATCTGACTCCACTAATTCTGCAGTGGCATTTGAAGCGGCCCTACTTGGGTCCTACGAGGTGCTGCGCAACGTCCTCTTCCGTGGCCCCAGGGCTCCATACACCATTACTGTCTCCATGAAGGCGGTTATTAGGGCTTGGTCCTTAGTCTCCCCCTATGCTAAATCTGACCCTCGTCAGCTGTCTCCGAACATCCCCCTGTGGCGAAACCCGAAACTACCTGAATTTTACTCCATTCCTGATCCATCTATCTGGGCCACTAGGGGTGTTCGGTGTCTCTCCCATATATGCCAAGGGGATGATCTTCTAACTTTTGATCAACTGAAGGATAGATTTGATCTGCCCAACTCCTACTTTTTCCGGTTCCTGCAGCTCCGTCATGCCTTCCGGGCTCAGTTTGAAGGCTCCCCTCCTCACTTGTCTCTGGCGGATTTTGAGCTACTCCTCCGAGATGAGGATCTTGAGAAGCTGCTCTCCTCCATATATAGATCCTTGTTGCCTAGTGTGCATGTGGGTCTGGATAAGTTGCAGGAGTTCTAGGTGGCGGAGGTGCCGGAGCTGGACTCGGAGGACTGGGAGGATGTATGGATTATCCGTTCAAGCATTTGGTTTCTTCGAGAGACCGCCTGATCCATTTTAAAATCATTCATAGGTTTCACCTCACGCCTTCCAGATTACACAGAGTATCCCCTGATATCCCGGATGTCTGCTGGCGCTGTGGCTCTGGTGCCCCTTCCTATGCTCATATGATCTGGCACTGTCCGTCCCTGCAATGCTTTTGGTCTGAGGTCCTGGGCTTTATTGCTAGATTGACTACCATTACAGTACCCGCCGGGATTGAAACCTGTATCCTGGGGCTTGTGAATGCGTTGGCCCATACTGTTGCTACCCATACTCTTTTGGGGCTCTTGCACTTCTATGCTAGGAAGTTGGTGGTGATGCGTTGGAGAGAACCCGGGGCCCCTGCTTTATCACAGTGGAAGGCTCTGGTGAACTCGGTGATCCCATTATATAAAGCAGTTTACAAGTACAGGGGGTGCCCCAAAAAATTCCACAAGGTCTGGGATCTGTGGCTTGAAGCTACAGATACTGTGGATGATCAATCTGTTCCAGATGTTAATGTGCCTTCGTCTGCCTTGTAATTTGCTCATGTCTATGTATGCTGATGTGATATGTTTATGCCTCCCAGAACACACTGGGACCGTGGTAACTGGGTTACACGTGCATTGGAATATCAGTAAAAAGGCCTGAGATAATCACTGACTCCTTTGAGCTGCAGCCATTGTTGGGGGGTTAGTGGGTCTATTTTTATTTTTATTTTTATTTTTGTTCTCTTTTTGTTGTTGTTCTATTGTACTATGTTTTGTTGAGCCTGGGTATGCCCACACGGCTCTGTTTTGTATGCTATTTTCTAAAAACTACAATAAACAGAATTTAAAAAAAAAAAAAACTCAGCTTGGTGACCATAGAGTGTGTGTGAAGGCAAAAAAACAGCCAGGAACAATGTAGCAGTGTGGACAGTTGTGCCTTTCTCGGGCTATGAAGAGATGATAATGGAATGCCCCAAACCTGGACAGGGAAGGTTGGAAAAGTGGTCACACAATGCCCAGTATAGGAAGCAAGAAGGATCGCCATCTGTGGACGCTCCAATCACCCACGATGAGTGCCGACCGGAAGGGTAACCGGACATGACGTCAGATTCTGGGGGAAAGAGGACCAAAATGAGGCTTGAACCGCTAAAGAGCCACTGGTAGTGAGCGGCATGTGCGGTGACCCAATGCAAGGAAGCCAGGGGAGCACGAGGAGAGCCTGCTTCTCATTTGGTTGTCCTGACAACTTTTCAATATTCTCTTTACTAAATTGGCATCATTCATACATGACTATTATTGCTGCCATTAGTATTTATCATCGGTGGGTTTATATAGCACTTATATGTGGTTAACCATTGTGTGACTGATACTTTTGAACATCCCTCCTGGTGTGTTTTATTCCCACACCTTGGCTACTTGACCCCCAGGTGTTATGCCAATTATCATGGAGAGGGTGCTGGTCCTGTCATACTAGCGCCAGATTTATTTGTGTTTTTTAGTGCTCCCTAATCAGGCTAAGTCCAAGGCCATATTCAGCAAGGGATATAAAGCTGGTGGGGGCGGGCAGTGGGTGTTAACAATAGTGTATTCACATGTAACAGGAAAAACGGGAATTGGATGCAGCGGGCTGGGATGGACCATCATTTTGAGTATAAGTCATTCAAAACAGTAGCATATATAAGAGGATATATAAAACGAATGGTAAAAGAATTAATATGGTATACGTGCAGTCCTGCAGTGTTGAAAGATTCAGAGATCCCAGGGGTCTTGAGCAGCACTCGGGGATTCACAGGGGACACAACAATAGATTTTCCAAATTACCTCTGGAGCCATATTAAAGCAGCCCCCACGGGCCTCAATCGGCCAGCGGGCCAAACTTTGGACATACCGTGTCTATGTGGACAGCTTTACCCCGGATGCCTGCATACTTAGATGTGCCTGTTTTAATCATCAACCATGTGAGCTGCTAAATGTTGACCCTTCATTAAATGTAACCATATTGCTACACTTAGAGTCACCTCTCTTCTCTTTTATACTCAGTTGTGACGTGCTTGTTTATTAACCACTTAAGCCCCGGAAGATTTTACCCCCTTCCTGACCAGGGCCTATTTTGCGATTCAGCACTGCGTGACTTTAACGGACAATTGCGCGGTCGTGCGACACTGTACCTAAACGAATTTGACGTCCTTTTTTTCCCCGAAACAGAGATTTCTTTTGGTGGTATTTGATCACCTGTGCGATTTTTTGATCATGCGCTATAAACCAAAAAAGGGCATCAATTTTGCAAAAATAACAATATTTTTCAAAATTTTTTTATATGAAATTCCCCAAAAAAAACGTAAAAATCAAAATGTTTTAACATTTTCGGCCAATTTGTTTTATGCTACATATGTTTGGTAAAAAAAATCACAAAAAGCGTATTTTGATTGGTTTGCGCAAAAGTTATCGCGTTTACTAACAAAGGGAAAGATTTTTGTCATTTTTGTTGTTTTTTTTTTTTAACGAGTAATGGCGGCGATCTTCAATTTTTTTTGCGGGACTGCGACACTGCGGCAAACAGATCGGACCCTTGACTGACATTTTTGACACTTTTGGGGTTACCAGTGACATTACTGCAGTAATCAGGGCTATACATATGCACTGTTACTGCAAAAATGACACTGACAGTGAAGGAGTTAACTGTATTGGAGAGGGAGGGGTTAAGTGTGTCCTAGGGGCATGTTTCTAACTGTGATTGGCTGTGGCTACTAGTGTAAGAACAGAGATCAACGGTCCTACATAGTAGAACCGTGTGATCTCCATTCTTACACAGGGAAGAATGACAGGGGGCTTTGTTTACATCAGCCGCCTGCCTTTCTTCCGGTGTAACGGACGATCGCAAGTGCCCGGCGGACATCGGGTCCGCCAGGCACACGCGCGGGGGGGGTCCGTGACCGCGCGGGAGCGCGCCTCCGGCGGTGCGCGCTCACTCCCTAGAGCCTCACAAGCTAGCGACGTAGTACTACGCCGCTTTGCCTGTGAGGGGCTGACCGCCGCAGTAAATAGCAGGTCGGCAAGCGGTTAAGTCAAAATTAATGAAACAATTTTGCTTGTCTTGCAAAACGCTCTCAAACCAAGTTACTCTCAATCCAAGGTTTTACTGTATGTCCATGCTGCAGAAGCCCAGTTTTTCTCTGTTGGTTGGATTACAAAAAAAAAAAGTCAGCATATTAAGAGAGAAAGAAAGTCAAGTCAAACCAAAACAGAGCTGGATATTGAAGTCAATGCCACCTGGCAGCTAAGCAGTTATTTCCTCTGTGTAATAAAAGCAGATTTAGTATGGAGTGCAGGAGTTAGAGCAGAGTAGCATAGAGAAATGAGATAAACTACAAAGGTGACAGGGATAATCCAAGCATGAAATCCTGCAGAAGTAAAAAGGATTTTATTAATAGATACAAGAGAGACTTTAAAGTGTATTTATTCAAAAATGAGATTGTAAAGAGGCTATTTCACAGAGAATGTGCTGCCTTTAGACATCATGTGAAGCACATCTCTTGTAGTGCTGAACTGTGAAAACATACTAAACAATGAAAAAATGAGAAAAGGTACGCAAAGGGAATCTGCCGTGATTTCCTTGCTATAGTTTCAAAGTATTTAAGAGACAAAAAAGGTAGAACAAGGTTAATGAGTTAATGCATTCTGATATCCTTATGATCCATAGGGGTTGAATTACTAAAGAAATAGTATATTCTTCATTTAGCAAAGTTAACATTCACTAAGCTTAGGAAATAAGATGAAACCATTCACTTCAATCAAACAATTGTGTGCTAGCTAAAATCCATTTTTCTTAGGTTTCCCTTTTCACATTATTGGGTTTTCAAAGTGAATACAGTTACTCCTTATTTGCTATCAATACCTCTTTAAAATGAACATACACATTTAAAGTCCAACGCATCCACTTTATAAATATATTTTTTTGGAATGTTATCTTTTTCTAATGTGTAGTAATTAGTGTTGAGCGAACACGGACTGTATTATTCGTGTTCGTACCGAATAATTGGATTTTTTGTACCCGAACACGGACACGGACACTTTACTGTATGTTCGGGTAAAAATCCGTGTTCGGTCGTTTTATTTCCGGGTTTTGCATGCTTTGGCGCTCTTTTCATGGCAGGCTTTCAACAGCCAATCAACAATCGTTTAACTGGTGTGCCTTAAGCCATCCCAGCCATGCCTGCAAATGTCTCAGTAGCTGTGATTGGCCGTCTGAAGCATGTGACCAAGTCTTTATAAGTTCGAGGCAGCCGCAGCGGCGTCATTATGCTGCTTAGATCAGGGACAGAGCACACATCAACGTGCTGGCTGCTGATTAGGGAAAGACAGGTAGGAAAAAACCATTTGTGTCCGGATAGAATTGAGGGACAGGTCGGAGTGTTTAGGCAGGGCGAGTTGTAGGCATTTTAGGGATAGATATGTAAATATGAAGTGGTGGCGCTGCTTATAAGGTGCAAATAGGTATATATAAATATATAAAATGAAAAAATAAAATGTAGAAACACAGATGTGATTGAGGAATAAAAATATAAATATAAATGGTGGATATGTAAATGATGCCACAATATAGTAAAAGTCCAACATAAAATGGTATTGGGAATGAGTTAATATGGAATATATGAAAAAATATAAAAAGATATAATAATAAAATGAAGTAAAATATAAATAACCACCAGAGTGCGTAGTATAAAGTGCAAAGTACTACAATATATATATCTCTTAGTATATACCTAAAATAATAATATCAGCATTTTGTAATAAAATGGTAAGAAAATAACTTGAAATAATAATACATAGGCAATGGTATAATATGAAAAAGTGTGCAAAAAGTGCAACAATTAAATTGGGTGTGCGGGAAACTTTTCCGGAGAAAATGAATAAGAGTGCGGGAAACTATTTTTACAAAGTGCAGTAAGTAGTGATGTGATCTAAATTCATGTGATAAATAGTCCGTATAATAATAAAGGTGCAAACAATATTATGGGCAAACTCAATGTGCAAAGAAATATGAACTCCAAGGTAGAAATAAGAAATGGTATTAGATCAGATCAGCTGTTAAGATAAGTCCATATATAGATGATTGTGCCCCGAGGAGTGGTGAATGAATAAGTATCCAGCGGTGACCCCCAAGGTGGGTGACTGGCGAGTGGCGGGGAAACCTCTAGTAGAAAAACCTACTCACCAGATGTACCCACCCCACACAGGGGTATAGGGCAGGTACTGTAGAAATATCCTGTTGGTCCTGGCTCTGGGTAGTAGTTCCCTTCCTGGGGGAGATGTAGTATAGGGTCCGCAGGGATATCCTAAAGTGAGATCCTATCCGATAGTAGGATATCCAACGATCCGTGGGGTGAACTGATATGGCCACTCAAAGGTATGTGGATGGAGGGATCATATAAATGGAAAAGAACTCGATAGTGTAATACCGTTTTTAAAGTTTATTCCTTCCAGCAGTAACATAAAAATGGGTACTCACATAGATAAAATCAGTAAACAGCGAGGTAGTGGCGTCCCGGAACGCAATGCGTTCCAACTGGAGACCGGAACCGGAAGTCACTTCCGGTTCCGGTCTCCAGTTGGAACGCATTGCGTTCCGGGACGCCACTACCTCGCTGTTTACTGATTTTATCTATGTGAGTACCCATTTTTATGTTACTGCTGGAAGGAATAAACTTTAAAAACGGTATTACACTATCGAGTTCTTTTCCATTTATATGATCCCTCCATCCACATACCTTTGAGTGGCCATATCAGTTCACCCCACGGATCGTTGGATATCCTACTATCGGATAGGATCTCACTTTAGGATATCCCTGCGGACCCTATACTACATCTCCCCCAGGAAGGGAACTACTACCCAGAGCCAGGACCAACAGGATATTTCTACAGTACCTGCCCTATACCCCTGTGTGGGGTGGGTACATCTGGTGAGTAGGTTTTTCTACTAGAGGTTTCCCCGCCACTCGCCAGTCACCCACCTTGGGGGTCACCGCTGGATACTTATTCATTCACCACTCCTCGGGGCACAATCATCTATATATGGACTTATCTTAACAGCTGATCTGATCTAATACCATTTCTTATTTCTACCTTGGAGTTCATATTTCTTTGCACATTGAGTTTGCCCATAATATTGTTTGCACCTTTATTATTATACGGACTATTTATCACATGAATTTAGATCACATCACTACTTACTGCACTTTGTAAAAATAGTTTCCCGCACTCTTATTCATTTTCTCCGGAAAAGTTTCCCGCACACCCAATTTAATTGTTGCACTTTTTGCACACTTTTTCATATTATACCATTGCCTATGTATTATTATTTCAAGTTATTTTCTTACCATTTTATTACAAAATGCTGATATTATTATTTTAGGTATATACTAAGAGATATATATATTGTAGTACTTTGCACTTTATACTACGCACTCTGGTGGTTATTTATATTTTACTTCATTTTATCATTTTATTATTATAACATTTTATTATTATATCATTTTATTATTATATCTTTTTATATTTTTTCATATATTCCATATTAACTCATTCCCAATACCATTTTATGTTGGACTTTTACTATATTGTGGCATCATTTACATATCCACCATTTATATTTATATTTTTATTCCTCAATCACATCTGTGTTTCTACATTTTATTTTTTCATTTTATATATTTATATATACCTATTTGCACCTTATAAGCAGCGCCACCACTTCATATTTACATACATATTTATATAGCCTTTTTTGGCTATATTTTAAGTGAGGCTGCAGCTTACCTGTGCATCTAATTTATCCTCTGATATCCTTAGCGCGGATTTATTTATATTCTATTTTAGGGATAGAGTCTGCTGAGTTATAGGGTCAGTGTCTTCTACAAAGTACAATCGATATTGCTGTGTTGGGGGGTGGGGTGACTCTGCACTCAATCCTGATCTACGATCTCTTCTCAATCCTGTTAGGGAGAGGCTGCTGCTGCTGAATTTTAGGGAAACTGTGTTCTACAAACTACAATCGATATTGCTGTGTGGTGTGGGATAGGAGATAGGCAGGTGTCAGTGATCCACATCCATTTTTCTGTGTGTGAGCTGCAGTGAACACAATCTTTTTGGGGTGCAGTGAACACAATCTTTTTGGGGTGCAGTGAACAACGTCCTTTTTGGGGTGCAGTGAACAAAATCTTTTTGGGGTGCAGTGAACAAAATCCTTTTTGGGGTGCAGTGAACAACATCCTTTTTGGGGTGCAGTGAACACAATCTTTTTGGGGTGCAGTGAACAAAATCCTTTGTGGGGTGCAGTGAACACAATCTTTGTGGGGTGCAGTGAACACAATCTTTTTGGGGTGCAGTGAACAACATCCTTTTTGGGGTGCAGTGAACAAAATCCTTTTTGGGGTGCAGTGAACACAATCTTTTTGGGGTGCAGTGAACAAAATCCTTTGTGGGGTGCAGTGAACACAATCTTTGTGGGGTGCAGTGAACACAATCTTTTTGGGGTGCAGTGAACAAAATCATTTTTGGGGTGCAGTGAACAACATCCTTTTTGGGGTGCAGTGAACAAAATCCTTTTTGGGGTGCAGTGAACAACATCCTTTTTGGGGTGCAGTGAACAAAATAGTTTTAGGGTGCAGTGAACACAATCTTTGTGGGGTACAGTGAACAGAATCTTTGTGGGGTGCAGTGAACACAATCTTTGGGGGGTACAGTGAACACAATCTGTTTGGGGTGCAGTGAACAAAATCCTTTGTGGGGTGCAGTGAACACAATCTTTGTGGGGTGCAGTGAACACAATCTTTTTGGGGTGCAGTGAACAAAATCCTTTGTGGGGTGCAGTGAACACAATCTTTGTGGGGTGCAGTGAACACAATCTTTTTGGGGTGCAGTGAACAAAATCCTTTTAGGGGTGCAGTGAACACAATCTTTGTGGGGTGCAGTGAACACAATCTTTTTGGGGTGGAGTGAACAAAATCCTTTTTGGGGTGCAGTGAACAACATCCTTTTTGGGGTGCAGTGAACAAAATCCTTTTTGGGGTGCAGTGAACACAATCTTTTTGGGGTGCAGTGAACAAAATCCTTTGTGGGGTGCAGTGAACACAATCTTTTTGGGGTGCAGTAAACAAAATCCTTTTTGGGGTGCAGTGAACAACATCCTTTTTGGGGTGCAGTGAACAAAATCCTTTTTGGGGTGCAGTGAACACAATCTTTTTGGGGTGCAGTGAACAAAATCCTTTGTGGGGTGCAGTGAACACAATCTTTGTGGGGTACAGTGAACAGAATCTTTGTGGGGTGCAGTGAACACAATCTTTGGGGGGGTACAGTGAACACAATCTTTTTGGGGTGCAGTGAACAAAATCCTTTGTGGGGTGCAGTGAACACAATCTTTGGGGGGTACAGTGAACACAATCTTTTTGGGGTGCAGTGAACAAAATCCTTTGTGGGGTGCAGTGAACACAATCTTTGTGGGGTGCAGTGAACACAATCTTTTTGGGGTGCAGTGAACAAAATCCTTTTTGGGGTGCAGTGAACAACATCCTTTTTGGGGTGCAGTGAACACAATCTTTTTGGGGTGCAGTGAACAAAATCCTTTGTGGGGTGCAGTGAACACAATCTTTGTGGGGTACAGTGAACAGAATCTTTGTGGGGTGCAGTGAACACAATCTTTGGGGGGTACAGTGAACACAATCTTTTTGGGGTGCAGTGAACAAAATCCTTTGTGGGGTGCAGTGAACACAATCTTTGGGGGGTACAGTGAACACAATCTTTTTGGGGTGCAGTGAACAAAATCCTTTGTGGGGTGCAGTGAACACAATCTTTGTGGGGTGCAGTGAACACAATCTATTTGGGGTGCAGTGAACAAAATCCTTTTTGGGGTGCAGTGAACAACATCCTTGTGGGGTGCAGTGAACACAATCTTTTTGGGGTGCAGTGAACAAAATCCTTTGTGGGGTGCAGTGAACACAATCTTTGTGGGGTACAGGGAACAGAATCTTTGTGGGGTGCAGTGAACACAATCTTTGGGGGGTACAGTGAACACAATCTTTTTGGGGAGCAGTGAACAAAATCCTTTTAGGGTGCAGTGAACACAATCTTTGTGGGGTGCAGTGAACAAAATCCTTTTTGAGGTGCAGTGAACACAATCTTTGTGGGGTGCAGTGAACACAATATTTGTGGGGTACAGTGAACACAATCTCATACTTCTGAACATTTGAGGGTGCTGCCTGTTCCATACTCCTCCTCCTACTGCTAAACCATCCTTTTAGGGGTACAAACAATATTAATTGGGGCCTAGTGTGGTGGTGTATGTGTCAGATACATACACTTTCTTTTTGATCATATTTTCTATTCCTCTATTCAATTAAATCCTTTGGGGATCAATTAAATTGCGTGATAGTCTGTGTCGGTACGTGTGAGATGCACCTTTCCATGTTTTTGGGGTTCATCTCATACTTCTGAAGATTTGAGGGTGCTGCCTGTTCCATACTCCTCCTCCTACTGCTCAACCATCCTTTTAGGGGTACAAACAATAGTAATTGGGGCCTAGTGTGGTGGTGTACGTGTGAGATACATACACTTTCTTTTTGATCATATTTTCTATTCCGCTATTCAATTAAATCCTTTGGGGATCAATTAAATTGCGTGATAGTCTGTGTCGGTACGTGTGAGATCCACCTTTCCAAGTTTTTGGGGTTCATCTCATACTTCTGAAGATTTGAGGGTGCTGCCTGTTCCATACTCCTCCTCCTACTGCTCAACCATTCTTTTAGGGGTACAAACAATAGTAATTGGGGCCTAGTGTGGTGGTGTACGTGTGAGATACATACACTTTCTTTTTGATCATATTTTCTATTCCGCTATTCAATTAAAACCTTTGGGGATCAATTAAATTGCGTGATAGTCTGTGTCGGTACGTGTGAGATCCACCTTTCCAAGTTTTTGGGGTTCATCTCATACTTCTGAAGATTTGAGGGTGCTGCCTGTTCCATACTCCTCCTCCTACTGCTCAACCATCCTTTTAGGGGTACAAATAATAGTAATTGGGGCCTAGTGTGGTGGTGTACGTGTGAGATACATACACTTTCTTTTTGATCATATTTTCTATTCCGCTATTCAATTAAATCCTTTGGGGATCAATTAAATTGCGTGATAGTCTGTGTCGGTACGTGTGAGATCCACCTTTCCAAGTTTTTGGGGTTCATCTCATACTTCTGAAGATTTGAGGGTGCTGCCTGTTCCATACTCCTCCTCCTACTGCTCAACCATCCTTTTAGGGGTACAAACAATAGTAATTGGGGCCTAGTGTGGTGGTGTACGTGTGAGATACATACACTTTCTTTTTGATCATATTTTCTATTCAGCTATTCAATTAAATCCTTTGGGGATCAATTAAATTGCGTGATAGTCTGTGTCGGTACGTGTGAGATCCACCTTTCCAAGTTTTTGGGGTTCATCTCATACTTCTGAAGATTTGAGGGTGCTGCCTGTTCCATACTCCTCCTCCTACTGCTCAACCATCCTTTTAGGGGTACAAACAATAGTAATTGGGGCCTAGTGTGGTGGTGTACGTGTGAGATACATACACTTTCTTTTTGATCATATTTTCTATTCCGCTATTCAATTAAAACCTTTGGGGATCAATTAAATTGCGTGATAGTCTGTGTCGGTAAGTGTGAGATCCACCTTTCCAAGTTTTTGGGGTTCATCTCATACTTCTGAAGATTTGAGGGTGCTGCGTGTTCCATACTCCTCCTCCTACTGCTCAACCATCCTTTTAGGGGTACAAACAATAGTAATTGGGGCCTAGTGTGGTGGTGTACGTGTGAGATACATACACTTTCTTTTTGATCATATTTTCTATTCCGCTATTCAATTAAATCCTTTGGGGATCAATTAAATTGCGTGATAGTCTGTGTCGGTACGTGTGAGATCCACCTTTCCAAGTTTTTGGGGTTCATCTCATACTTCTGAAGATTTGAGGGTGCTGCCTGTTCCATACTCCTCCTCCTACTGCTCAACCATCCTTTTAGGGGTACAAACAATAGTAATTGGGGCCTAGTGTGGTGGTGTACGTGTGAGATACATACACTTTCTTTTTGATCATATTTTCTATTCCGCTATTCAATTAAAACCTTTGGGGATCAATTAAATTGCGTGATAGTCTGTGTCAGTACGTGTGAGATCCACCTTTCCAAGTTTTTGGGGTTCATCTCATACTTCTGAAGATTTGAGGGTGCTGCCTGTTCCATACTCCTCCTCCTACTGCTCAACCATCCTTTTAGGGGTACAAACAATAGTAATTGGGGCCTAGTGTGGTGGTGTACGTGTGAGATACATACACTTTCTTTTTGATCATATTTTCTATTCCGCTATTCAATTAAATCCTTTGGGGATCAATTAAATTGCGTGATAGTCTGTGTCGGTACGTGTGAGATCCACCTTTCCAAGTTTTTGGGGTTCATCTCATACTTCTGAAGATTTGAGGGTGCTGCCTGTTCCATACTCCTCCTCCTACTGCTCAACCATCCTTTTAGGGGTACAAACAATAGTAATTGGGGCCTAGTGTGGTGGTGTACGTGTGAGATACATACACTTTCTTTTTGATCATATTTTCTATTCCGCTATTCAATTAAATCCTTTGGGGATCAATTAAATTGCGTGATAGTCTGTGTCGGTACGTGTGAGATCCACCTTTCCAAGTTTTTGGGGTTCATCTCATACTTCTGAAGATTTGAGGGTGCTGGCTGTTCCATACTCCTGCTCCTACTGCTCAACCATCCTTTTAGGGGTACAAACAATAGTAATTGGGGCCTAGTGTGGTTGTGTACGTGCGAGATACATACACTTTTTTTGATCATATTTCCTATTCCGCTATTCAATAAAAACCTTTGAGGATCAATTGAATTGCGGGATAGTCTGTGTCGGTACGTGTGAGATCCACCTTTCCAAGTTTTTGAGGTTCATCTCATACTTCTGAAGATTTGAGGGTGCTGTCTGTTCCATACTCCTTCTACTCCTCATCCATCCTTTTAGGGGTAGAAACAATAGTAATTGGGGCCTAGTGTGGTTTTGTACGTGCGAGATACATACACTTTTTTGGATCATATTTCCTATTCCGCTATTCAATAAAAACCTTTCTAGGGCAAGATCTTAAATTACAGAAATATGAGGAGACCGTCAAATAAGGGCCGTGGCCTGGGTCGTGGTGCTGCTGGTAGAGCTCCTGTTGCAAGGAGAGGACGTGGTCGATCTGTGCCAGCTACACGCACAAGTGAAACACCTTCCTCAAGTGTGAGTAGGCGACAGAACCTGCATCAGTATTTGGTAGGGCATCATACGCCCCTAGAAGTGATGAGGCCAGAACAAGTGGAGGCGATAGTAGATTGGTTTGCTGCTGACAGTGCCTCCAGTTCCTTCACATTGTCTCCCACCCAGTCTACTGCAGAAAGGTCACAGTTGGCACCTGCAGCCAATGTCCAACCGTCTTTCACCTCACCCCCTTGCAAATCAGGCAAGCAGTCTGAGCCCCAAGCCATACAGCAGTCTCTTCTTCTTTTTGATGACTCTGTCAGCAGGGTTTCCCAGGGCCATCCACCTAGCCCTGCCCCAGAAGTGGAAGAGATTGAGTGCAGCGATGCCCAACCACTTATTTCTCAAGATGAGTACATGCAAGGATCATCGCAGCACGTCTCCGATGATGACGAAACGCAGGTGCCAACTGCTGCGGCGTTCAGCATTGTGGAGACCGACAAGGAGGGCAGGGGTGAAGACTGGGTGGAAGATGATGTGGAGGACGATGAGGTCCTCGACCCCACATGGAATGAACATCATGCAGGTGACCTGAGTAGTTTGGAGGAAGAGGCGGTGGCCGCACAGAGCCACCAGCACAGCAGAAGAGGGAGCAGGGTGCAGAAGCGGAGCGGCCGTGCCCTAGACACTACGCCCGCTACTGCCCAACGCAGCAAGGGAACGAGCGCACCAAAGTCAGCTCAAAGGAGTTCTCTAGCGTGGAAGTTCTTTAGAAAATGTGCTGATGACAGGACACGAGTGGTTTGCACCCTGTGCAATCAGAGCTTGAAGCGAGGCATAAACCTTCTCAACCTGAGCACAACCTGCATGATCAGGCATCTAAGTGCAAAGCACGAGCTGCAGTGGAGTACACACCTTCAAAACCAAGAAACGTCTCTGGCTCATCCTGCTTCCTCTTCTGCTGCAGTATCGGCCGCTCCAGCCACATCTGTAGTGATACCGGCACCTGCCACCCCGCAAACAGACGATCTGTCAGCAACACCACCACCTGGGTCACCAACAACCATCTCCACAATGTCCCGTGGAAGCGTTCAGCTTTCCATCTCCCAAACACTTGAGAGGAAGAGGAAGTACCCCCCTACCCACCCGCGATCCCTTGCCCTGAATGCCAGCATTTCAAAATTATTGGCCTTTGAAATGCTGTCATTCCGTCTGGTGGAGACGCACAGTTTTAAAAACCTTATGTCGGTGGCTGTCCCACAGTACATCGTGCCCAGCCGCCACTACTTTTCCAGGCAAGCCATCCCTTCCCTGCACAACCAAGTGGGGGAAAAAATCAGGTGTGCACTGCGCAACGCCATCTGTGCCAAGGTCCACCTAACTACCGATACGTGGACCAGTAAGCACGGTCAGGGTCGTTATATCTCCCTAACGGCACACTGGGTAAATGCAGTGGCGGATGGGCCTGAGGCGGATAGCAATTTGGCGCATGTCCTTCCACCACCGAGGATTGCAGGGCGCTTCAGTTTGCCTCCTGTTCCTAACTCCTCCTACTCCGCTTCCTCATCCTCTACCGCCTCCTCATCCGGACAGCGTAACACCTTCACCACCAACTTCAGCACGGCCAGGGGTAAACGACAGCAGGCAGTTTTACAACTTGCCTGTTTGGGGGACAAACCACACACCGCGTAGGAGTTGTGGAGGAGCATGGAACAGCAGACAAATGAGTGGTTGCTGCCAGCGAGCCTCAAGCCCGGCCTGGGCGAAATCTCATAGCAGCTCTGGGCCTAGCCGGTTTGACGCACATCCCTTGCCTGGCGCATGTGCTGAATTTGGTGGTGCAGAGGTTCCTTAAAAACTACCCCGATATGTCAGAGCTGCTGCAGAAAGTGCGGGCCGTTTGTGCGCACTTTCGGCGTTCTCACCCTGCTGCTGCTCGCCTGGCAGCGCTGCAGCGTAACTTCGGCCTTCCCGCTCACCGCCTCATATGTGACGTGCCCACAAGGTGGAACTCCACCTTGCACATACTGGAAAGACTGTGCGAGCAGCAGCAGGCCATAGTGGAGTTTCAGCTGCAGCACGCACGCGTGAGTCGCTCTGCGGAACAGCACCACTTCACCACCAATAACTGGGCCTCCATGCGAGACCTGTGTGCCTTGTTGCGCTGTTTTGAGTACTCCACCAACATGGCCAGTGGCAATGACGCCGTTCTCAGCTTAACTATCCCACTTCTATGCCTCCTTGAAAAAACAATTTGGGCGATGATGGAAGAGGATGTGGCACAGGATTAGGAGGAGGAGGAGGATGAAGAGGTAACATCTCCAAGGCTTTCAGGGCAGTCATTCGCAAGGGGCTCTGAGGGTGGGTTCCTGCACACACAAACGCCAGGGACACAATTGTCCAGCAGGGGCACAGTTCTGGAGGATGAGGAGGATGAGGAGGAGGAGGAGCTGGAGGAGGAGATGGAACCATGTTCACAGCAGGGTGGCACCCAGGCCAGCTCATGGCCATCACTGGTGCGTGGCTGGGGGGATACAGAGGACACGGACGATACACCTCCCACAGAGGACAGCCTTTCGTTGCCTCTGGGCAGCCTGGCACACATGAGCGATTACATGCTGCAGTGTCTCCACAACGACCGCCGAGTTGCCCAAATTCTAACTTGTGCTGATTACTGGGTGGCCACGCTGCTGGATCCCCGTTACAAGGACAACGTACCGTCCTTAATTCACTCACTGGAGCGCGATCACAAGATGCGCGAGTACAAGCGCACGCTGGTAGACGCCATGCTGCTGGCATTCCCATCTGACAGCGGGGCCGCAGTGGAAGCACAAGGCAGAGGAGGAGGAGGAGGAGGAGGAGGAGGAGGTCGCCAACGCAACCAGGGCACCGCCAGCACCTCAGAAGGCAGGGTTAGCATGGCCGAAATGTGGAAAAGCTTTGTCAGCACGCCACAACAAACAGCAGCACCAGCAGCTCAGATGGAACGTCTTAGCAGGAGGCAGCATTTTACCAACATGGTGGAGCAGTATGTGTGCACACGCCTACATGTAGTGAATGAGGGGTCTGCCCCCTTCAACTTCTGGGTCTCCAAATTGGGCACATGGCCTGAGCTTGCCCTTTACGCCTTGGAGGTGCTGGCGTGCCCTGCAGCCAGTGTATTATCTGAACGGGTATTTAGCATGGCTGGGGGCGTTATAACAGACAAGCGCAGCCGCCTGTCCAGAGACAATGTGGACAAGCTCACGTTCATTAAAATGAACCAGGCATGGATCCCACGGGACTTTTCCGTACCTTATGCAGAATAGCAATGGATACCGACCTTACCCACCCATTGTTCCATTTTTGCTCTTTCTCACTCTTTTGGGGTGTACCCTCATTTAAAATTTGTGAAAAGAAGCAGTGTTGGCTACCTCGTCCTCCTCCTCAGGGCCAGATTAACGTAGGGGCTATTGGAGCTGCAGCTCCAGGCCCCTACCTTTTACATAGGCCCCGGGTTGGCCATATTCACTGTTACCGCTCTTCTGTCACTTGTAAACACAGAAGTCTGGCTTCTATGCTCGCTTCCCCAGGCAGCACCCTCAGAACCTCCCCACACAGCGCGAAGGCCGGACAAGGAGGGACAGTTGCCGATGCATGGATGTGTTTATGGGCTTCAGAGACAGCATCCCATGTTGAATTAGGCATGCATGGCTGCACCCTTCCTCCTCTGGCTGCATGGCAAGGCACGGCCCTTAAGGCCCTTCAAAATCCTCAGCACCAAGCCCATGATGCTCTTAATCCGGCCCTGGTCCTCCTCCACCGCCGCTTCCACCTACACCGCCCATAGGTGTGCGCAGCCTATTGCATTAAGGTGTGCACCCCAAAGTTGAAATACACATGCATGTGTTTGCCAGCAGGGAGAGTAATGTATCGGGGCCATGTACCTGTAGGCAAAGAGAAATAGAGCAGAGCAGGTCCGAGGGAGATCTTTCCCATCTCCTCACTGGCAATGCTATGTGCCCTAGGTGATTAGGGTGTGCCCAGGCACACCCGGCACACCCTGTGCGCATGCCTATGTCACCGCCACATCCACCACCACCTCAACCTCCCTCCTACTCCATATGGGCCTCGTCCTTCAGAGATGAAGAAGAACATTGTTTTATTTTTCTGTTTTTTTTGTTGTTTTAAGTTATTTCCCTATCCACATTTGTTTGCAGAGCACTTGCCATGCTCTTAATTACGTTTTGCTGCCATTTGCAGCACTCTAGCCCTTTCCTTTGGTGTTTTAGAGCCATTTTAGTGCCTTAAAGTTCGGGTCCCCATTGACTTCAATGGGGTTCGGTGTCCGGGAAAAGTTCGGTAAAAGTCCGGGACACGGACCCGGACTTTTTTTTAAAGTTCGGCCGAACCCGTCGAACACGGACATCTAGGTGTCCGCTCAACTCTAGTAGTAATGATCAGTAATGCTCTCGATGATTTATCATTATGACAGCACCAGATACAAATCAACAGTTTATTGAGCATTGATGATACTAATATTTGTTCAGCACAGGGGTACAAAGGGGAATTGATGGTGTACAAAAAGCACAAACTTATTGAATCAATGTAAAATTCTTCTTGTGACTGGCCTGACAACAGTTAGCTGAAATCTTATTGGTTATCACTAGGGTTGAGCGAACACGGACTGTATTATTCGTGTTCGTACCGAATAATTGGATTTTTGTTACCCGAACACGGACCCAAAAACTTTACTGTATGTTCGGGTAAAAATCCGTGTTCGGTCATTTTATTTCCGGGTTTTGTATGTATTGGCGCGCTTTTCATGGCGGGCTTTCAACAGCCAATCAACAAGCGTTTAACTGGTGTGCCTTAAGCTATCCCAGCCATGCCTACAAATGTATTAATAGCTGTGATTGGCCATCTGAAGCATGTGACCAAGTCTTTATAAGTTTGAGACGGAGCGCCGCTGCGTCATTATGCTGTAGTTCAGGGACAGAGCACACATCATACGTGCTGGCTGCTGATTAGGGACAGACAGGCAAAAATCCTTTGTGTCCGAATAGAATTGAGGGACAGGTCGGAGTGTTTTAGGCAGGGCGAGATATAGGCATTTTAGGGCGAGGCTGCTGCTTTTTAGGGTCAGTGTTCTACAATCGATTTTGCTGTGTGGGGTGGGGGGGGGGGTTTGCAGTGTCGGCAGTGACCGATCTTATCGATCCTTTTAGGGAGAGTCTGGAGATAGGCAGGTGTCAGTGGTCCACATCGATTTTGCTGTGTGTGGGGTGCAGTGAACACAATCTTTTTGCCCAGTAAGGAGGAGGGAGAAAAGTCTTTTTTATCAGTCACTGTGTGCAGCGTTTTTCCTTCAGTGCTGCTGTGCTGACTGTGATAATACACTGCTGTGTTCACATGTGCTATTATTGAGTGATTTCAAAAGTTATACACTTTTTTCTATTCCACTATTCAATATACACCCTTGGGTTAAAAAAATTAAATTGTGGCATAGTCTGTACTAATCTAGTTAAAAATTACAAACTTAAAAGGGGAATTTTTTTTCCCTCCATAGCCTGCAGCAGAGCTGGTCCACATCGATTTTGCTGTGTGTGGGGTGCAGTGAACACAATCTTTTTTGCCCACTGAGGAGGAGGGAGAAAAGTCTTTTTTATCAGTCACTGTGTGCAGCGTTTTTCCTTCAGTGCTGCTGTGCTGACTGTGATAATACACTGCTGTGTTCACACATGTGCTATTATTGAGTGATTTCAAAAGTTATACACTTTTTTCTATTCCACTATTCAATATACACCCTTGGGTTAAAAAAATTAAATTGTGGCATAGTCTGTACTAATCTAGTTAAAAATTACAAACTTAAAAGGGGAATTTTTTTTCCCTCCATAGCCTGCAGCAGAGCTGGTCCACATCGATTTTGCTGTGTGTGGGGTGCAGTGAACACAATCTTTTTTGCCCACTGAGGAGGAGGGAGAAAAGTCTTTTTTATCAGTCACTGTGTGCAGCGTTTTTCCTTCAGTGCTGCTGTGCTGACTGTGATAATACACTGCTGTGTTCACACATGTGCTATTATTGAGTGATTTCAAAAGTTATACACTTTTTTCTATTCCACTATTCAATATACACCCTTGGGTTAAAAAAATTAAATTGTGGCATAGTCTGTACTAATCTAGTTAAAAATTACAAACTTAAAAGGGGAATTTTTTTTCCCTCCATAGCCTGCAGCAGAGCTGGTCCACATCGATTTTGCTGTGTGTGGGGTGCAGTGAACACAATCTTTTTTGCCCACTGAGGAGGAGGGAGAAAAGTCTTTTTTATCAGTCACTGTGTGCAGCGTTTTTCCTTCAGTGCTGCTGTGCTGACTGTGATAATACACTGCTGTGTTCACACATGTGCTATTATTGAGTAATTTCAAAAGTTATACACTTTTTTCTATTCCACTATTCAATATACACCCTTGGGTTAAAAAAATTAAATTGTGGCATAGTCTGTACTAATCTAGTTAAAAATTACAAACTTAAAAGGGGAATTTTTTTTTTCCCCTCCATAGCCTGCAGCAGAGCTGACTGATATAAGACACTGCTGTTCACATGTGCTATTGATAAATCACAAATTATATATCATATTTTCTATTCCGCTATTCAATCAAAACCTTTGGGTATAAACAATTAAATTGCGGGATAGTCTGTGTCGGTACGTGTGAGATACACCTTTCCAATTTTTGGGGTGCATCTCATACTGCAGAGGATTTGAGGGTGCTGCCTGTTCCGAACTCCTTCTACTCCTCATCCTGCCTTTGGGGGTACAAAAAATAGTAATTTGGGCCTAGTCTGGGTCTCTACGTGTGAGATACATACACCTTTTGATATCATATTTTCTATTCCGCTATTCAATCAAAACCTTTAGGTATAAACAATTAAATTGCGGGATAGTCTGTGTCGGTACGTGTGAGATACACCTTTCCAATTTTTGGGGTGCATCTCATACTTCCGAGGATTTGAGGGTGCTGCCTGTTCCGAACTCCTCCTACTCCTCATCCTGCCTTTGGGGGTACAAAAAATAGTAATTTGGGCCTAGTCTGGGTCTGTACGTGTGAGATACATACACCTTTTGATATCATATTTTCTATTCCGCTATTCAATCAAAACCTTTGGGTATAAACAATTAAATTGCGGGATAGTCTGTGTCGGTACGTGTGAGATACACCTTTCCAATTTTTGGGGTGCATCTCATACTTCCAAGGATTTGAGGGTGCTGCCTGTTCCTAACTCCACCTACTCCTCATCCTGCCTTTGGGTGTACAAAAAATAGTAATTGGGGCCTAGTCTGGGTCTCTACGTGTGAGATACATACACCTTTTGATATCATATTTTCTATTCCGCTATTCAATCAAAACCTTTGGGTATAAACAATTAAATTGCGGGATAGTCTGTGTCGGTATGTGTGAGATACACCTTTCCAATTTTTGGGGTGCATCTCATACTTCCGAGGATTTGAGGGTGCTGCCTGTTCCGAACTCCTCCTACTCCTCATCCTGCCTTTGGGGGTACAAAAAATAGTAATTTGGGCCTAGTCTGGGTCTGTACGTGTGAGATACATACACCTTTTGATATCATATTTTCTATTCCGCTATTCAATCAAAACCTTTGGGTATAAACAATTAAATTGCAGGATAGTCTGTGTCGGTACGTGTGAGATACACCTTTCCAATTTTTGGGGTGCATCTCATACTTCCGAGGATTTGAGGGTGCTGCCTGTTTCCGAACTCCTCCTACTCCTCATCCTGCCTTTGGGGGTACAAAAAATAGTAATTTGGGCCTAGTCTGGGTCTCTACGTGTGAGATACATACACCTTTTGATATCATATTTTCTATTCCGCTATTCAATCAAAACCTTTGGGTATAAACAATTAAATTGCAGGATAGTCTGTGTCTGTACTTGTGAGATACATACACCTTTTGATATCATATTTTCTATTCCGCTATTCAATCTACACCTTTTGGTAAAAACAATTAAATTGCGGGATAGTCTGTGTTGGTACGTGTGAGATACATACACCTTTTGATATCATATTTTCTATTCCGCTATTCAATCAAAAGCTTTGGGTATAAACAATTAAATTGCGGGATAGTCTGTGTCGGTACGTGTGAGATACACCTTTCCAATTTTTGGGGCGCATCTCATACTGCCGAGGATTTGAGGGTGCTGCCTGTTCCGAACTCCTCCTACTCCTCATCCTGCCTTTGGGGGTACAAAAAATAGTAATCGGGGCCTAGTCTGGTTCTGTACGTGTGAGATACATACACCTTTTTTTTGATAATATTTTCTATTCCGCTATATAATCTACACCTTTGGGTAAAAACAATTCAATTGCGGATAGTCTGTGTCGGTACGTGTGAGATACATACACCTTTTGATATCATATTTTCTATTCCGCTATTCAATCTACACCTTTGGGTAAAAACAATTAAATTGCGGGATAGTCTGTGTCGGTACGTGTGAGATACATACACGCTTCGATATCATATTTTCTATTCCGCTATTCAATCTACACCTTTGGGTAAAAACAATTAAATTGCGGGATAGTCTGTGTCGGTACGTGTGAGATACACCTTTCCAATTTTTGGGGCGCATCTCATACTGCCGAGGATTTGAGGGTGCTGCCTGTTCCGAACTCCTCCTACTCCTCATCCTGCCTTTGGGGGTACAAAAAATAGTAATCGGGGCCTAGTCTGGTTCTGTACGTGTGAGATGCATACACCTTTTTTTTGATAATATTTTCTATTCCGCTATTTAATCTACACCTTTGGGTAAAAACAATTAAATTGCGGGATAGTCTGTGTTGGTACGTGTGAGATACACCTTTCCAATTTTTGGGCGCATCTCATACTGCCGAGGATTTGAGGGTGCTTCAGTCTGCCTCCTGCCTGTTCCGAACTCCTCCTACTCCTCATCCTGCCTTTAGGGTACAAAAAATAGTAATCGGGGCCTAGTTTGTGTTTGTACGTGTGAGATACACCGTTTTGTAAAATTTGTCCTATTCCGCTATTCAATATACACCCTTTTGGAGTGTAAAAAATTAAATCACGGCATAGTCTGTATCGGTACGTGTGAGATACACCTTTTAAATTTGTTTGGCGCATCTCCTTCCACCGCCAAGGATTGAAGGGCGCTTCAGTTTGCCTCCTGTTCCCAACTCCTCCTACTCATCTTCCTCATCCTCCCTTTAGGGTACAAAAAATTTTAATCAGGGCCTAGTCTGTGTTTGTACGTGTGAGATACACCGTTTTTTATCCTTTTTCCTATTCCGCTATTCAATATACACCCTTTTGGGGTAAAAAACATTAAATTGCGGCATAGTTTGCATATTTGACTGTGAGATACACCCGTGCGATACTGTTGTTGTTTTGTTCCGCTATTCAATAAACACCTTTCTAGGGCAAGATCATAAATTACAGAAATATGAGGAGACCGTCAAATAGGGGCCATGGCCTGGGTCGTGGTGCTGCTGGTAGAGCTCCTGTTGCAAGGAGAGGACGTGGTTGATCTGTGCCAGCTACACGCACAAGTGAAACACCTTCCCCAAGTGTGAGTAGGCGACAGAACCTGCAGCAGTATTTGGTAGGGCATCATACGCCTCTAGAAGTGATGAGGCCAGAAGAAGTAGAGGCGATAGTAGATTGGTTTGCTGCTGACAGTGCCTCCAGTTCCTTCACATTGTCTCCCACCCAGTCTACTGCAGAAAGGTCAGAGTTGGCACCTACAGCCGATGTCCAACCGTCTTTCACCTCACCCCCTTGCAAATCAGGCAAGCAGTCTGAGCCCCAAGTCATGCAGCAGTCTCTTCTTCTTTTTGAGGACTCTGTCAGCAGGGTTTCCCAGGGCCATCCACCTAGCCCTGCCCCAGAAGTGGAAGAGATTGAGTGCAGCAATGCCCAACCAGTTATTTCTCAAGATGAGTACATGCAAGGACCATCGCAGCATGTCTCCGATGATGACGAAACGAAGGTGCCAACTGCTGCGGCGTTCAGAATTGTGGAGACCGACAAGGAGGGCAGGGGTGAAGACTGGGTGGAAGATGATGTGGAGGACGATGAGGTCCTCGACCCCACATGGAATGAAGGTCAAGCAGGTGACCTGAGCAGTTTGGAGGAAGAGGCGGTGGTTGCACAGAGCCACCAGCACAGCAGAAGAGGGAGCAGGGTGCAGAAGCGGAACGGCCGTGCCCTAGACACTACGCCTGCTACTGCCCAACGCAGCAAGGGAACTAGCGCAGCAAAGCCAGCTCAAAGGAGTTCTCTAGCGTGGAAGTTCTTTAGAAAATGTACTGATGACAGGACACGAGTGGTTTGCACCCTGTGCAATCAGAGCCTGAAGCGAGGCTTAAACCTTCTCAACCTGAGCACAACCTGCATGATCAGGCATCTAAGTGCAAAGCACGAGCTGCAGTGGAGTAGACACCTTCAAAACCAAGAAACGTCTCTCGCTCATCCTGCTTCCTCTTCTGCTGCAGTCTCGGCCGCTCCATCCACATCTGTAGTAATACCGGCACCTGCCACCCCGCAAACAGACGATCTGTCAGCAACACCACCACCTGGGTCACCAACCATCTCCACAATGTCCCGTGGAAGCGTTCAGCTTTCCATCTCCCAAACACTTGAGAGCTAGAGGAAGTACCCCCCTACCCACCCGCGATCCCTGGCCCTGAATGCCAGCATTTCAAAATTCTTGGCCTTTGAAATGCTGTCATTCCGTCTGGTGGAGACGCACAGTTTTAAAAACCTTATGTCGGTGGCTGTCCCACAGTACATCGTGCCCAGCTGCCACTACTTTTCCAAGCAAGCCATCCCTTCCCTGCACAACCAAGTGGGGGAAAAAATCAGGTGTGCACTGCGCAACGCCATCTGTGGCAAGGTCCACCTAACTACCGATACGTGGACCAGTAAGCACGGTCAGGGGCGTTATATCTCCCTAACCGCACACTGGCTAAATGCAGTGGCGGATGGGCCTGAGGCGGATAGCAATTTGGCGCATGTCCTTCCACCACCGAGGATTGCAGGGCGCTTCAGTTTGCCTCCTGTTCCTAACTCCTCCTACTTTGCTTCCTCATCCTCTACCGCCTCCTCATCCGGTCAGCGTAACAGCTTCACCACCAACTTCAGCACGGCCAGGGGTAAATGACAGCAGGCAGTTTTAAAACTTGCCTGTTTGGGGGAAAAATCCCACACCGCGCAGGAGTTGTGGAGGAGCATGGAACAGCAGACAAATGAGTGGTTGCTGCCAGCGAGCCTCAAGCCCGGCCTGGTGGTGTGCAATAACGGGCGAAATCTTATAGCAGCTCTGGGCCTAGCCGGTTTGACGCACATCCCTTGCCTGGCGCATGTGCTGAATTTGGTGGTGCAGTGGTTCCTTAAAAATTATCCCGATATGTCAGAGCTGCTGCAGAAAGTGCGGGCTGTCTGTGCGCACGTTCGGCGTTCTCACCCTGCTGCTGCTCGCCTGTCAGCGCTGCAGCGTAACTTCGGCCTTCCCGCTCACCGCCTCATATGTGACGTGCCCACAAGGTGGAACTCCACCTTGCACATGCTGGAAAGACTGTGCGAGCAGCAGCAGGCCATAGTGGAGTTTCAGCTGCAGCACGCACGCGTGAGTCGCTCTGCGGAACAGCACCACTTCACCACCAATAACTGGGCCTCCATGCGAGACCTGTGTGCCTTATTGAGCTGTTTTGAGTACTCCACCAACATGGCCAGTGCCGATGACGCCGTTCTCAGCTCAACTATCCCACTTCTATGCCTCCTTGAAAAAACAATTTGGGCGATGATGGAAGAGGATGTGGCACAGGATGAGGAGGAGGAGGAGGAGGATGAAGAGGTAACATTTCCAAGGCTTTCAGGGCAGTCATTCGCAAGGGGCTCCGAGGGTGGGTTCCTGCACACACAAACGCCAGGGACACAATTGTCCAGCAGGGGCACAGTTCTGGAGGATGAGGAGGATGAGGAGGAGGAGATGGAGGAGGAGATGGAACCATGTTCACAGCAGGGTGGCACCCAGGCCAGCTCATGGCCATCACTGGTGCGTGGCTGGGGGGATACAGAGGACACAGACGATACACCTCCCACAGAGGACAGCCTTTCGTTGCCTCTGGGCAGCCTGGCACACATGAGCGATTACATGCTGCAGTGTCTCCACAACGACCGCCGAGTTGCCCACATTCTAACTTGTGCTGATTACTGGGTGGCCACGCTGCTGGATCCCCGTTACAAGGACAACATACCGTCCTTAATTCACTCACTGGAGCGCGATCGCAAGATGCTCGAGTACAAGCGCACGCTGGTAGACGCGATGCTGCTGGCATTCCCACCTGGCAGCGGGGCCACAGTGAAAGCACAAGGCAGAGGAGGAGGAGGAGGAGGAGGAGGAGGAGGAGGAAGAGGTCGCCAACGCAACCAGGGCACCGCCAGCACCTCAGAAGGCAGGGTTAGCATGGCCGAAATGTGGAAAAGCTTTGTCAGCACGCCACAACAAACAGCAGCACCAGCAGCTCATATGGAACGTCTTAGCAGGAGGCAGCATTTCACCAACATGGTGGAGCAGTATGTGTGCACACGCTTACATGTAGTGAATGAGGGGTCTGCCCCCTTCAACTTCTGGGTCTCCAAATTGGGCACATGGCCTGAGCTTGCCCTTTACGCCTTGGAGGTGCTGGCGTGCCCTGCAGCCAGTGTATTATCTGAACGGGTATTTAGCACGGCTGGGGGCGTTATCACAGACAAGCGCAGCCGCCTGTCCAGAGACAATGTGGACAAGCTCACGTTCATTAAAATGAACCAGGCATGGATCCCACTGGACTTTTCCGTACCTTGTGCAGTATAGCGATGAATACCGACCTTACCCAGCCATTGTTCTATTTTTGCTATTTCTCACTCTTTTGGGGTGTACCCTCATTTAAAATTTCTGAAAAAAAGCAGTGTTGGCTACCTCGTCCTCCTCCACCGCCGCTACCACCTACACCGCCCATAGGTGTGCGCAGCCTATTGCATTAGGGTGTGCACCCCAAAGTTTAAATACACATGCATGTGTTTGCCTACATGTACATGGCCCCGATACATTACTTTCCCTGCTGGCAAAGTGAAATAGAGCAGAGCAGGTCCGAGGGAGATCATTCCCATCACCTCACTGGCAAACAGAGCGATAATGCTAATGTGCCCTAGGTGATTAGGGTGTGCCCAGGTACACCCGGCACACCCTGTGCGCACGCCTATGACACCGCCACATCCACCACCACCTCAACCTCCCTCCTACTCCATATGGGCCTCGTCCTTCAGAGATGAAGAACATTGTTTTATTTTTCTGTTTTTTTTTGTTGTTTTAAGTTATTTCCCTATCCACATTTGTTTGCAGAGCACTTGCCATGCTCTTAACTACGTTTTGCTGCCATTTGCAGCACTCTAGCCCATTCCTTTGGTGTTTTAGAGCCATTTTAGTGCCTGAACGTTCGGGTCCCCATTAACTTCATTGGGGTTAAGTTCGGCAAAAGTCCGGGACACGGACCCAGACTTTTTTTTTCAAGTTCGGCCGAACACGGACATCCAGGTGTCCGCTCAACTCTAGTTATCACAGGTGATTGCTCTTCTTTATTGATTAACCCTATAATGTTCATATAGTCTAGCCCTGTTCTGTCATGAGGAATTAGAATGTTGTATATCATCTAAATACAACAACATATTATCCATTTCAGCTCTCACAACTGTGCACTCCCTATGGAACAGATACGTTTTTACATTTCTGCTACAGGCCTGTTTTTTGGCAATAATTTTGTTCTTACTGAAGGTACCAAAGTAACACACTTGTGTATATTTTTTTTATTAAGATTAACAAGGCTTTCTTTTGCTGATACTGACTTGCAAAAAAAATATATATATTTTTTATATGTAATCCATAGACAAAAAAGTACCAAAATTGTTCTTGGTTTGATCATTATAAGTTTAAAAATAGTGTTGCTTTAGATAAAAGTATATATATTTTGTTTTATTTTGTCCTCTTTAACATGATACTAAAGTTGCCATTGACAATTCTTCGTTTTCTTTAATGCCTCATGTACACAGTGCGTCAGAAAAAAAGAGCTGCAGAGCCACTTATAACGCCATGAAAAAGCAGCTGTAAAAACGTGCTTTTAGTAGCTTTTTCTATTGGCGTTATTGCACGTTTGGCCACGTTGCTTTTAGCAGCGTTTTTTCTGCCTCCATTCAAAATCAATGGTTCCCTATGCAAGCCTATTGATTTGAATGGAAGGCACACCGCAAGTCGGATCAGGATGATCCGACTTGCGGCTCGACTTGCACTGTGAGAATGTTGAGGGGGAACTCCATGCCAAAATGGGAAAAAAACGGCATGGGGTTTCCCCCCCAGGTTCCAAACCAGGCCCTTCGGGTCTGGTATGGAATTTGAGGGTAGCCCCACGCTGAAAAAACGGCGTGGGGTCTCCCCCAAAATCCATACCAAACCCTTATCCGAGCATGCAGCCCGGCAGGCCAGATAAGGGGAGGGGACGAGCGAGCACCCCCCCTGGACCATACCAGGCCACACGCCCTAAACATGGGGATATGGGTACTTTGGAGCAGGGGGGGCTACACCCCCCCACCCCAAACCACCTTGCCCCATGTTGATGAGGACAAGGGCCTCTTCCCGGCAACCCTGGCCGATGGTTGTGGGGGTCTGCGGGCAGGGGGCTCATCGGAATCTGGAAGCCCCCTTTAACAAGGGGGCCCCCCAGATCCCGAACCCCCTCCCTATGTGAATGGGTATGGGGTACATTGTACCCCTACCCATTCACCCCATAAAAGGCAGTGTATGTAAATAATGACAGGAGACGTTTTGAAAGGTTTATTAAAAATCTCCATCCGGTCTTCTACGCTCTGGTCTTCTCCTCTCTGCTCTTCTGGTCTTCTCCTCTCCGCTTTTCTGGTCTTCTGCCCTCCGCTCTTCTGGTCTTCTGCCCTCCGCTCTTCTGCTCTGCCCTTCTGCTCTTTTGCCTCCTCTAGTCTTCTTCTTCCTCCGGTCCTCCTCCGACGCTGTCCCCGGTGATTATGCCAGTCTCTGGTCTCTGCAGCTTATTATATAGCCATTAGGGGTGTGGCCTCCCGATGATTTCACCGGGAGGCCCCGCCCCCTTATGTCACAGATGAAGTCGGTGCAGGGAGTGCTACACATGCCCTGTGTGCTTCTATGACATTTTTTGGACATATGTAGCACATCTAACGTCCAAAACTAGTTAAAGACAACAGGGGAAATACAACATTCAGCTATAAACAAGCAATAAAATAGGTATGTCTGCATTTCTTTTTTGGATGCACTGTTACACCATTTTCACTAAATTGAAAAGTGAGGGAAAATCCAAAATTTCAGAGCTAGCATCAGAACAAGAGGTGAGTGGAAAATAAGTTACGGGGGATGTTATTCCTTGGAACTTTCTCTTTTGTGCTACAGAATATGTTGTAATATATGTCATACTTACAGTGCATGACAACTGTGCAGTTACATTCTTAGTTACATAGTTGGTAAGGTTGAATAAAGACAACAGTCTATCCAGTACAACCAGTGTGTAGAGATGTACCGAACGGTTCGCCGGCGAACGGTTCCCGGCGAACTTCGAACGTTCGCCGCTGCGGGCGAACATATGCGATGTTCGGTCCGCCTCCTATACATCATCATTGAGGCAAACTTGAACATCACAGTCAGCAGACACATTCCAGGCCAATCAGCATACCTCCCTCCCACACCCTCCCACCTCCTATAAATAAGCAAGGGCAGCATCCATCTTAGATCATTTCTGTGTTACTGAGAGCAGGGAAAGTGCTGGTGCTGCTGCTGCTGTTATAGCTGGGGACAGTTCCCGGTCTTGTTAGCCAGTGTTCTTGGTACACTCCTGCTGTAAGGACAGCACCCCAAAAAGCCCTTCCTAGGGCTGGTATTTGAGGTTTTTTTTTGGATATATATATATATATACATATATATCTATTGTCCCCAAAAGCCCTTTTGAGGGTTGGTATTTGTGTAATTTTTTTGTTCTGTGATATATATATATATATATATATATATATATATATATATATTGTAAGGGATTAGCTCGGTGGCGGGTGTGGATGACCCCTTGGGGGGTGCGTTTTCCCAGAGAGGTAGCCGACAAGTGCTTGCAAACAAACAGTGTGGTTTATTAAATGGTGTTTTCTTCACCAGGCTGTATGCAGCAAAACATCCAAAATAAAATAAAACAGAAAATAAATCCTTGCCTCTGTGGGCGGCTACCTTCTCACAACTGGAACCTGCCTAAGTGTCTGTCTCCAACCTACCGTCGGGCAGACTTCCTTGTCCTACAGCGGACACTCAATAGTCCTTTTATAATAGCTTCACAGGGCAACACAGTCCTTTGTTTCTTTCACATCAACAGTTCGTCTTCTCACCTTTGAGACGTATTCACCCTTGGTTACCGTCCCGGGCACACATCACTCCGGGGGGTCTTCTCCCAGGCCCACACATCCTGTCGGGAGGCACACGCTGACTGTCCTCCTGCTCCCAGCCCACATGGCTTCAGGACACAGCTTCTGGAGGCAGCAAACAATAGGAATTTCTCTGAACAAATTATAGAGCCTTAACTCCCTCATTCTGAACAGGTGAAGGCCTTTCAACTTCCTGCTGGCTAGCTCTGTAGCCAACACCCTAAATTAATTAATGGACTTTCTAACTCAGGTGGAAATGTATCTCCTTCCTGTGACTACATTCCCAGATTTAGCTGACTTCCTGTTACAATATATATATATATATATATTGTCCCCAAAAGCCCCTTTGAGGGCTGGTATTTGAGTATTTTTTTAATATATATATATATGTAGCATGTCCAGAACCAGAAAAAAAAGATCATATAGGTGTAAAAGGGGTTCCCACCATCCCTGCTCTACTGAAAAATTATCTTTCCTGACAGACTCCATGGCAGCACACGTATGGGTAGGCTCCGCCTCCTCTCCTACCCTATAGGACCCCACTCCCATAAATTTTTGCTCCAAGCCAGGAGCCGTGTTCCTTTTTTGTCCTCCTTCCGCAAGAGAAGTCTTACCTTATAGGATGCGTTTTCTTACATACCTGGTGGCGTGTGGCTTTCCTGGATGATGCCTTTCTACCTTAGTCCAGCAATCTCAGTACTACTGGGTGGACCCGGGCAATTTGAAATGATGCCGGAAGATGCCATAAATCCTGAATGAGAGGTGGGCTGCATCGCTTGGCCAAACGTCCTTGCTACTAGCGGGAGGCCCTTATGCCCTGACGCACACGCTAGTCTCCGGTTGAGGAGCGTTCCAGGTCCTTCTGTCGGTATTGGTGGTAATGTATTGCTTACTTTATACTTTATATCGTTTTGCTTCCTGGTTAGTATGGCGGCTGGAGCGCTCCTGCGTTCCAGGCCGTCGCTCTCGGCTCCTCCCCCTGCCTCCTGATTCCCAGTTGGGTGTTCATTGCGAGGCTTGGTTCCTAAGTGGTCTGCGCTTGTGCGCACGCCACTTCCGGTCCTCCATGACGCGGTGGCGTCGGGGGGGGCGTGGCTTTACGGCTCCCGGGAAATTTAAACAGCTGATGGAGCTGTCATTCTTGGGATGTCTGTGGGCTTTTGCGGCGGCCTCCCCACGCTGTGTCTCTGCCTGTGTTTGGTAAGTCCTGTGCTGGGTCAGTCCTGCTTGAATGGGGGAGGGGAAAGGCGGCTATGGGAAGGTAAGATTGAGTTCTTACATCCTTCCTATTGCAGGTTATCTCGCTGTGATTTGCAATGGATGCCTCACCGCCCCCCGGTGGCCAGTCCCTGCGCAACAGGTGAGCTTTAGCTTTTAACTCTCGCTTGTCTGCCAGCTGGCTTACTGTAGCCTGAGCTTTTCTTTCCTTTGTTTTCAGCCCTTTTAGGTCTGACCAACGTCCTGCATCGGGATCAAAGGATAGATCACCTTCAGGCCATCACCATGCATCATCCAAATCCAGGCACCATAGATCCAGATCTAGGTCTAGGCGCCATGATGATTGTCCAACCCGGTCTTCCCGACATGCTGACCGCCCCGCACACAAATCTTGCTGGGGTTGTAGGGCTGTAGTCCCTGAGGATAGATCCTTGTGTGATGCCTGCTATTCTCGGGCAATCAAGGAAAAACAAGTCCCAGATCCACCAGTGGAAACCCTGGTCAGGCGGATCGTGCAAGAATCCTTAAGGGATTGGGATTCCAACCGGCTGTCTGGGCATACAACTGATACTCCAGTTCTCCCTCAGAGGGAAGACGTAGAGCCAGGCACTTCCCAGCCGAGTCGCTTCTCGGATTCCTCTGAAAGTGAGGATGACCTAGAAGACCAAAGTTCAGGTTTTGATTTTGCCATGATCTCTCCGCTAGTAAGAGCGGTAAAAGAGGCGTTAAAATGGGAAGAGCCAGCAGACTCCCCAGCAAAACAGAAGAAATACTTTAAACATCTCAAGAAAGAACGGGATCATTTCCCTTTTCTGAATGAGCTGGGGGAAATCATTACAGACGAATGGCATGGAGTTGAAAGAAAGAATTCCTTATCGTCCAAATTTTCCAGGTTATATCCTTTTAAGACCGACAAAGTGAAGCATCTTGATTCTGCACCTACAATAGACGCAGCCTTGATGAGGCTAGTCAAACACGTTACCCTACCTTTGGAAGATTCCGTCTCATTTAAAGATGGTCTGGATAGACGAATTGATACGGATCTCAAAAAGATCTATCTGTTAGCTGGTATGACCTGCAAGCCAGCCCTAGCCCTTGCAGCCACATCCAAAGCTATGGAGGCTTGGGTAGATAACGTGGAGACCACACTGAAAGGTGTCTCAGAAGAAGCAGCCAGAAGCTCGGCTGTGTATGAACTAAGGTTAGCAACGGCCTTTTTGGGAGAGGCTTCCATTGATATCATTCGCCTGGTGGCGCGGGTCATGCTCTCTTCTGTCACGGCCAAACGTGCTTTATGGTTACGTCCCTGGCTGGCCGATCCTGCTTCCAAACAAGCCTGGTGCAGGATTCCGTTTGAGGGTGCGTCCCTTTTTGGCAACAAGCTGGACAGTGCCATTACCCGTGCCACTGGTGGTAAATCAGGTTTCCTCCCTCAGGATCGCCGTTTGTTTGACCGCAGAAGATTTCAGCACAAACCAAGTTCGGATCGATCCAGAGAAGCTCGATCTTACAGGCCTGGACGTGAGTTCAGAAAGAATTGGAAAAGATCTCAACCTACAGGTCAGAAGTTCAACAAGGGAACACCTTCTAGTGGTCGGGAGACCACAAAGTCTTTTTGATATCAGGCCTGCTCAAGCGTTGCGAGTAGGCGCTCGTCTACGTCAGTTTGCGCACGTTTGGGCAGCCTCGATTACGGACCAGTGGACCGTCAAGACTGTGTCTCATGGTCACGTTTGGTCTTTCAAAGAAACTCCAATTCTGCGGTTCATCCCTACGGCTCTACCTCGCGTGGAAGAAAAGAAGTCAATTCTTCTGTCATACGTAGATTCCCTGATCTCTCAAGGTGCTGTCATCCCAGTTCCGGCCGAAGAAAGGTTTCAAGGCCTTTATTCACCTCTATTCATGGTGCTAAAGAAAAACGGTTCTTGGAGACCGGTCATAGACCTGACTCATCTGAACTCTTTCATAAAGAAAGAGAGGTTCAGGATGGAGACACTCTTCACTATCCGCCAAGTGGTGCAACCAGAAGATTGGATGATCTCCATAGATCTAAAAGATGCCTATTTCCATGTCCCAGTGGCAGCAGAACTACAAAAGTTTCTTCGCTTTGCCGTGGGTCAAGTGCATCTCCAGTTTACCTGTCTCCCTTTCGGGCTTACCACCTCACCTCGAGTCTTTTCAAAGGTCTTACTGGCTATTGTAGCTCTGATCAGATCGAAAGGGATCCGACTGTTTCACTACTTAGACGATCTGCTTCTTCTTTCTCAAGACCAAGCACAGATTCTGCAACACAGATCTCAGGTAATCTCCACCCTTCAAGAATTCGGGTGGCTCTTGAATCTGGAGAAAAGCCATCTGGATCCGTCAAAATCCTTGATCTTCCTGGGGGCACTCTTCAACACCTCCAGAGGCACCATCTCTCTTCCAGTGGAGAAGATTCCGGTGATCCGCAGCAGAATACAACCGGCAATGTCAACTCCTTATCTTCGGGCATCACAGTGTCTGAAAATAATAGGGACCATGGTCTCCACGGCCCCCATGGTCAAGTGGGCACAGTGGAGGATGAGGCCCTTTCAAATCGGTTTCCTCCGCCAATGGAGCTCTGGGAATCCAGACACTCCTGTACGGATAACATCCTCTATGAGGGCGAGTCTGTCTTGGTGGCTACAACGGGAAAATCTCCTGAATTGTCATTCGATCGTTCCCGTTCCTTGGATCGTTGTGACATCGGATGCCAGCCAGACGGGCTGGGGTGCGCACTGCCTGTCAGAGGTGGCCCAGGGCAGGTGGGACTTTCCCACCCTCGGGTTGGTCTCAAATGTCCTGGAGCTTCGGGCAGCTTTTCGTGCCATCATGGCTTTCCGTCACTTGGTGAAAGGGTCCTCGGTCCTTCTACGGCTAGACAATACGACGGCAGTCGCATATATCAAGAGGCAAGGGGGCACCCGCAGTTCCTCCCTTCTGGAAGAAGTGAAACCGATCATGGCATGGGCCCAACGGAATCTTGCCAATCTATCAGCTGCTTATCTTCCAGGAGTCCAGAACGTTCAGGCAGATTTTCTGTCAAG